>NW_025334990.1:0-600000 GCF_018152115.1 Drosophila rhopaloa | reverse complement strand
GCCCCGGGGCCAATTGAAATGGATTTGAGGAGGAGCGGGGCAAGGGAACTCTAAAGGCGTCCCGATGGAATGGCGATGATAAGGGGGCGTGGCACTGGCAGTTGAAAGGCTAATTTTGCACATTTGGACTGACATCCATGAGGAGCAAATGCGTTGTGGGTTATCATTTGGTTAGTCCGCTCGGAGAAAGGGGCAGTGGCGGTGGCGTGGGCGTGGCAGGGCAGGCAATTTCATGGTTAAATGATTCAGAAAGAGAATTTCAAAATTAGGACTTGGCCCAGCCCCCCGGTTAACACAATGTAATTAACTTTTGCGCGACTGCCTCGCCCTCTCAATATATTTGATATTTATTTTGGCCCTCTGGGTGCACTTTGGTCACTCGTCCGCTGACAACTTTTGCCTCTATGGAGCGGGACTACGCCGGATGTACTGCCCATCTTCCTGGGCCCCCCTCCCCCACCACCGCACTCGCCGTCCCTTTCGAGCGGCTTTTCGAAAGCAATTTGAAACAAATTTTATTGCCAAAGTTTTTGGAGCACATGGAAAATTGTTCAAGTGCCACCGCAAACAAAAAAAAAAGTTACCAACCAAGATGCCGCTCTGATCCACAATTAGTCCTATACAAAAGTGTGTTAACTGCTCTTGGATTGCAAATAAAATGAGACGAATTTGGGTGGAAATTTATAGTTTGGTTGCGGAATGGGGGAGAGAATTGAAGGGTTCGATATCGCAGCTGTTAAAGGGCGGCTTTAAGTGCCGCTTACAGCTGGGGCATCGGGGCCAGTAAGTCCGCAAGCCTCGTTGCGCTTCATGACCAACTTCCATGGCCGGCGCACAGTGCGTATGCGTAATAAACAAAACAACTGCAGTAACAATCGCTCCTTGTGCGTGTCTGTGTATGTGTGTAAGTGGGCTTTATTAAAATTTACAACCAGGCAGTCGGTACTGTTGAGCTTTCCTACGCACACTGGTCATGCCCCGCCCTCTGACCCCCCCTTCCCTCTCCGCCCGTGCCCTGCCCTGCCCATACAATCCCTGAATGGAGCGGTGCACGCCCACTCCCTGGGCGCACATTGTGCTCAGTGTTTGGCGTTTGCCTCTGTTGAATAATAAATTGTATTTTGCGGCATTTAAAAGCAATTTTTTAACATTTTTCAATCTCAATGGCAATGCCTGAAACGGCAAGCACGCACACCATCATAAATATCCACAAACACTGGCACACAAGCGATGGCACTGGCACATTCATATCCGTATACTTACACTGAGAAAAATACTCAGTGACCGGATTACCAATTTTCAATAATTTATATTTTCAGATATTTGCTGCAACAATTTCGATGACGATGTGATTCTAGATAAATAAATTAGCTTATATTTGAGTTTTATCTCAGTTGTTGTACACCATTTTCTAAGGACGTAAATTTAAGATATGAGGTTGGTATATATTTATCAAGATAAATTATAACGGTCCCTTAAACAAAAATTACAAATATAAAAAAAGGTTTAGATAAGAAAAAATAAATAAAAGTCGTGCTATAATTTTAGTCTAAATATTATAACTCGGAGAGGAAGAGTAAATAAGTCATTATATTTTGATTTTATATTTTTATTTAGCAACACCATGTAATAAAAGCTATACAAATATGTATCTATCATAATCCTCTGTGTGTTCACAGAGAATTTTTGGATTATAGGTGAATAGGGATTTTCGGCAGTGTAATTATATACATGGAAGAGTAGAAGAGGAGCCCGTGCGGAGCCCGTTGTGGCACAGTTTTGTCTACCAATTTTGCAGTGAATTGTCCTGGGAATCTCTGAAGCCAAGGCTGTCAAATCGTAGCAACAACAGCCACCTCTCCACGCACCGAGATGGATAGAGATAGATGCAGGGGAGGTGGGAGTTGGAGTGGAATTGGGGGAATTTTTGGCTTAGACTTGGAGCTGGAGCATTTTCGGACTGGCTCCCTGTGCATTTAGTTAAGCTTCAAGTGAAGACAGCAACGATTCGGCAGTGAAACAAATTGCAGCATTTAAGTTCCCCTACACCCGCCCGCCCCTTGCACTTCACAAATTCTGTGCGGCAGGAGACGCAAAACTAGTCGAAAATGTTCGTTCTTGTGTGTCGGGGCTGGCAAACAGTTTGCGTAAAGTTTGATTATGTGTGTAAACCGGCCAGTATTTTCCATTTCAAGTTGCCACACTTTGCATGTGCCAATGCTGGCGGCGGCAATGTTCGGAACAACAGCTGGCCATTATTAGAAACGAATTTCATGTCGATCTTAACAGGCCAGTCGAATTAGTTCAACGCTCAGAAACATATAAGTTTTGCTGGAACTAATCTGAAGGTATCGATTTAAGAATCTGGAGATGGAGCAACGTCTTTCTCGTCGTCGTAGATGCAGGCAAAAAAGAAGTGCCAGGAGGTAGATATGTCATTATCTAATATTTATACCCGTTACTCGTACAGTAAAAAAAAATTAAAAAAGGTAGAAGGAAGCGTTTTCCTTTTAAATTTATATATATATTGTTGATCAGAATCAATAGCCGAGTCTGTCTGCTGTCCGTCTATCTGTCCGTCCGTTTGTCCGTCTGCCCTCTTCTGAATCTTTTCCTCTGTATGAACGTCAAGATCTCGGAAACTACAATAGCTTGGGATTTTAAAGATTAGATTATGGTTATCAATATGCAGCGCAAGTTTATTTAGCCACGCCCAAATGTCGTCCCCAAATAATTATGACGACACAGTATATCCGAAAAACGGAGTTCATATGTTATGTTACGCTGCTCGCATTCAGCATATGGGATTGTAACTCCCGTTCGCCAGATGGCGCCACCAAAAATTTTCCAAATGCGACATATTTGTTTAAAAATTGTTTAGCTGAGTAACGGGTGAATTATAGTCGAGGCACTCGACTATGGCGATTCTCCTTGACTTAGATCACGATTTTATCTCTTAAATTTTCAGTGGACTTTGCAAATTCTTGCCCGATTTGAAATGCAAGTCACTGGATGGCGTGCGTCGCCAGGTCAAGGATCAGCTGCGTCTCGTCCTGCCGTCCGCTGGTTTCTATAAGAACTCCATGCGGTTCTACAAGCGCTGCACAAAACCAGACCGCCAGGAGTTCCTGCGCATCAGCGCGGCCATCGGCGTGGGATTCCTCATCATGGGCGTAATTGGATTCGTGGTTAAGCTGATGCACATACCCATCGTCAACATAATCATGGACTGAACTTAAATGCTTTAGCGGAAATAAAGTTATTTGGCCAAAAGCCAATGTCGTCGTAAAGAGGACAAGCTGGTTGTGTTGACCTAAGAGTGTTGACAAGATCATCTCTCTTTCTTGCCAAGTTTTTTTGGTTATACCCACTAGTCGTGTTGTAAAAAGGGATGTTGCATTCTTAACATTTTAGGAATATGTATATGAATAGTTTCAGACCCATAAGATTCCACTTTTAGCTATTTATTAGGCAGTTTTTTTTTACATAAAAGTTGTAAAATATATGGCTGAAAGAAGAATCGTTATTATTATGCATGTAAGTAAGTAAATTGTTTTACTTGTTTGGGATTTCTTGTTGATACAATTGGATTTCAATAACCCAATTTTTTTCCAATCGAATAACTTATAAAAAATTTGATTATAATTAACTCATAGAGAGGATGAAACTTAAGTACCGATTATATTTTTGTCGGGTTATTGCTTATTCTTTTTTTCTATTTCGGTTCGCTAGGAAAAACATTCAGCGTTGCCAAAAGTCCACAAATATATGTTCGCACTCTATATTTTTTTGTGGGTGAATCAAGGCCTTTGGAAGGGGTCTTACCTGCAGACAGATTTGGCAGGGAATGGGAAAGGTGGAATAGTTTGCTAGCCAGCTAAAGCCAAGAAAATTGTTCCCTTAAAGTATTCGCTGTATTTGTGGCGATTAATTTTAAACGACTATCCTATCGAAATCCCTCAGGGAAACTGCATTCCAATGCGAGTTTTATTTTTGGGTAGAAAGAAAAAACTTGTTGGCCAAATCAGTGGGCAACGCTTTTATCTGAGCACTTGCAGCAGCTGCGGAGGGAATCGGGTGCCGGGTCCTTGACGCATCAGTATCCATATCCCTTGGACGCTTGCATGTGCATTGTCACATGTGTCTCCATTTGCTGCTGTTATGTTTTATTGATGAGTCTCGCAAACCAAAATTGATGATGCCTCGATGTCCTCGTTCGCGTCCTTGCGGCGTCGAGGAAAGCACAATCGAGGTTCCTTGTTGTTCCCGCTGTTGCCGCCGGCAAATGGGGAAAATTTATTCAAAACTTCGACGCAGTTGCATCCTTTAACGGCTCGTCCGTGCAACAGGCGTCAAAGGAGCTGACGGAGGCAAATTGACGTGGTCTGGGTTAACAGACAGGCCCCCTCCACGGGAAACTTTTAAAAGTTGAAATTACTGAGATAAATGTATTGGACGGAGAGTCTTTTAACTGAAGTAGGTTTTTTCCCCCTATATGTCAAAGGCGCCGGACGTGAACTATCAAAATTGAGTAAAAGCAATATTATATTATTAACTATATGAAAGCAGGAAATTAAAATAAGAGGATACTGCAGCACGGAAACTTTTAACCGTTTTGTGAGTGAATGAATACTTTTTGAACAATAATTCTGATTTTTTTACGTTTATAAAGGATTAGTTTTCAAGACAGTTCCTATTTTCCTTTACCATCATCGCTGTTTATCAAAATATATAAAATTTAACGACATTTACTTCGAGTAATAAGTAAAAACACTTTACATTCACTTACATTGGATTCAAAGATTTTTGTTTAACTACTTATAAGTTGAAGCTCGAAAGTTTGTCAAAACTATTATATGAAAAAAATGGAAAATAAACAAAATGTATAATCCTCTGTATTTTTTTGTGAAAGGTATCGGCTTAGTATGGCATCTATTGTATTTGTATCGAAAATTCATATTGCAGTCCAAGGACATCCAATCATGTGCTTCTTTATGCATGCCCTATGTTGCGTGGTTCTAGCTCTCTTCTTGATGCATTTTAATTAAAAGTGAAGTGCGGCCATTAATTTGCAACTACAAATTACACTCAATAAAACATGTCTGCCACACTGATTTTTCGGCACGAACCGAGTGCACAAGAGAAAGAAGTGTATGTGTGTGTGCGAGAGACTGGCAATCAATTTGCACTTTGACTACAATTACTGATTTTCGACACTTCAAAGGATTTTATAAATTGCCATTTGCTCTCAGCCCTCAAAAAAAAGTTCTTCGTTGCTGCTCTGACTTTGGCAATTTGTTTTTGCCTTTTCCCTTGCCCACACACACACACACACACACACTGACACACCCACACACTCGCAGGCTCACACGGACACGGTCACATGTGTTTTTTGTTCTCCTCCTGATTGCGCCTACCATGTACAACTTTAATTAACTCAATGTGCGACTCCTGCGGCCAAACGGCAGGCGGCAGTCCAAAAAGGCCAGGACTTGAAAGTAGTGCCTGCGTGGCAAATTCGGAGGCAAAAGGAGCCAAGGAGTAAAGTGATTTTTTGTTAGGTCGGCTTGCTGCAAATTAGTTTTTGGATAAATGGAAAAGCTAATGAGGGACACCGAATCGAGCTAGACAAGGTGGCAAAAGTTAAAGACATTCGGGCCGACCAAAGTTGAAATTCCCCCGCCTCCGAACTTTAGGCCATGTTTTCGGCTTTGAAATTTCCATGCAAAGCCAAGATACACGCATAAAGCGGAAAACATTTTTACACATATGACTGACGCTGATTGCGTTTGTCACGTCGGCGAAATAAAATTGCCGTGCGACCCAAAAACTGACGGCTAAGCGAACCAGAGAGGTGCCCAAAAAAAGGGGGAAAATATCGTAGGAGAAAGCAGTGATTAAGAGATCCGACGGTAGAGTACCCCATGCTCAAAGCCAAAAAAAAAAAATGTTTTTTAATTTTGTATGATTAAATAAAAATTTTGGTTTGATTTATTTTACAAACGATTTGGTGTGGAACAGGGGGATATAGAGTTTATTATTTGGATGGTACTTAAAGAAGAACTGAGGTCTATTAGTTATGGGACTCCATCAATAGAATCATGAAAAAACTTCGCGAGTAACTGGTATAAAAATCGGGAAAAGAAAAGACCCTAAAACACGAATACCCCGGATTTTTTATGTTGTCCTTGTGGTGTTGGCCTCTTCTGGCATTCCGCTTCTATATATGTATATGCGCACCTCATCCCGTTGGTTTTGTGTGCTTTTCTTGCATCTGCGCCAAAAACCGGGTAACGGGAGCGGAATTGCAGTAAAATCGTCATCGATGAACTCGGCGACCTCTTTACGCATGCAAACAACCACACACACAATCGCGATTCGGGCCTCATCCGTCCAGCATTGCGTATACGTAACGTACGCCAGACGATTGTCGCAGTTGCGGAATATTTGCATAATTTAGCGATTGAATTTTATGCTCAAAAGCAAAGCGCAGCAGCTGCTTTTCCCCCTCATACATGGCCGTATATCAGACGAAAGGGGGAATTGCTTTTCATATATTAATAATATAATTTTTGCTGCATTCGGCCGTGGCCAGTAGCTTCCGAAGAGCATCGGCATCATTATTAAGCCGATGATGAAGATCATTCTTGCCGGGACATGGACAATAATTGCATGCAACATAATTAAAGCCATTAAAGCACTTAAGCTGCCGGAAAACCCAGGACATGGCATATGGCCGTGGCTATAGGCAGTCGGCCAGGGGGAAGTTCGGAACCCGGGATCCGGGACTCGGGGTTCGGGAGGCAGCGATAGAGTGGCCCTGGTCGAGTCATGTTTGCATATGCATAATTATGATGAAAACACATTTAAATGCATTTAATCGGGCGCATAGCCAGCCTCGGAGGGGAACAGGAACATCGGGAGGGGACGGGCGTGGATCGTGGTCAGTTGGGTTTGGTCGACCTGGTTTGGCAGGTGGCTTATGGCCACGGCCCACTGAAAAGGCTTTTAACGTTTATTGGTTTTTATTAAATATTCCGGGCCAGTGGCGATGCCGCAAGCATATTAAATTCATAGAAACGGGTTGCTCAATTTATTGGGACTCACTCAAAGGAATATTTAAGTTTGATGTTCACAAAAATCTAATGTGTGGAATATGCATAATGACTTACACATTCTCATTATAGTAACTTTAAATTGTTCACAAAGCTTTGAAACAAAAAAGCTTTTTGTGATTATATTCTCGAGTTATAATGTATCCCCAAATTGAATTTAAAAAGCCAAAAAATACATTTAATATAAACAAGCAACCCAATGCACTGAAGCTTTGATATTTTCTCAAACACAATTTGGCATTCTCACAATATTTGTTTTATATTTTACTGCATATGCCTTGGCTGGTGACTTTCAGTTTCATTCGAGATACAAGAATTTAATACTCCACAAATCAAGTTTAACAAATAAACGAAATCATTTTCGTAGAACTTTTAAGAGTAGAAAATTTAAACATCGATTGGCAGAAGAAATTCGTTTGTTGCCGACCAACATGGAATCATTCAGAGATGTCTACGAAAAGTTGTTTGTTGATTGGCACATTCAGTGTGGAGAAAATCCCATTCATAGCTGGTGATATTGAAATATTTACTGATTTTCCTACTGCAAATTATGTATGCAATTTAAACAAAATTATTTATGTGCGAAGATTTTTCAAATATTTATACCAGGCTAACAAAAGTGCATGCACACATTTATTTCTATTTGTGAATATCTGTGTTGGGTATTTGTGGGCAGTTTTCGGCTAGTCTTTGTTAGCCTCGACCGGCCAAAAATTTAATTAAATCTGTGCGAGGCATTTCAATTCATTTTCTATTTACACTTTGTGACAATTTTTACGCGTCAACTTCTCTGGTGTATCTTTTTGTTTCGGGCGACCCATTGTTAGTTTTTCGTCCTTTTCGAGGCCTGGAGTGTGGACCCTCCATAAATGTTGCATGAGGCGCACTTCCCGTTTCCTGTCAGCGCATTTCGCTTTCATGACAAAGCAGAAAAAGGCGAGCTGAGGAAGCGAAGATTTTTGGGTGGCTAAGCAGGAAGCCCAAACTTTGAAGTTGCCGGATGCTGGGCTGTTGTGTCGCTTTGACCTACAACCGATTTGCGAGGCAGTTGCCCGGCCAAAGGACGCCGCCCAAAATAGTTGATGCTGCGGCAGGCTCTTCCCCAATGCCGTCCCAATTGATCCATTATCAGTTGTCCGACCTCGGAAAACACCTGACCACCAGATGCGGCGGTTTCAATTACCCGCACTTCCACTCACTGTCACCTCGCTCTCAACTTAAATATAATATTTACAAAGTTTATTAATGTGTGTGGCACCTTCGAGGGGAAAGCCAAAAGACAAAGAACCGTGCAAAACCATCGGGAAGACGGAAAGAAAAATACAATTATAATTATTTATTATGCGACAGTTTCCACTCTGGCTATCTGCGTCTCTTCGGCTCCTTTGTTGCACTCTCTGCAAACGAAAGCGAAACGAAACTGTCGCGAGAGTTGGCCATAAATCATTTATGCAGCAGCCCTCACACACACGCCAGCAAACAGACAGACAGTCAATACACTGAGGGAAAACTGTGAAAACTTTAAAGGGGTTTAATGCTGAAACATGGGAAGATAAATTCTCAAACGTCATTGTTTAACCTTATAACATTTATTTAACCGGGGAAAACAGCATGCTTATATAATTAGTGTTTTAAAATGCAGTAGTTTTTTACAAAATATAGTTCTTGTCAGTAGCGAATCTACGATTTTAAATCAAATTTGTTTTGTCATACCATATCAGTTTTCCCCCGAGTGGGGTAAGAGTACTTGTTTAATAATAAAGAAAATTAAAAAAGTTTTTGTTATTTTAATAAGCTGACGAAATGCCAATTCATTTAATTTAATTAATTTAATTTTTAATTAATAAAAATATGGGTATCGCAAATTTAGCAGATACCAAAAGGTTAAAAAAAATATCATATCCTATATATCCTATATAATTATATATTATTAATTTCAAAAATTGTTTCTGTTGATTTTCTTAGACTTTTTATTGCAATGTCCTGACCGCATTTAGCAATTTCGAAAAACTTTTCTTTGTGCACGGATACCCATACGCATGCTGAGTATACAAAGTGGCATAAATCAACTTACACTCGCACACCTACACCCATCACTTACGTGGAGGGGGGCGGTATGTGTGGGGGGTTTGAGGACGTGCCTGCAGTCATATGCAGAACTTGCAAAGAGTCCTTCCCCGCTTTCTCCCAAAGTAAAGACGCTGCAGAAAAACTGGAAAACTTACGCGCTCCGCTTCGTCGCCTTTCCTTTCGTCTCCCTCCCTTCCCTGCCCTTTGCTTTACCATTCCATTCCCCGCTCCCCTCAATTTTTTTGGATGCATGTCAGTGCCTTGTGTGTCTTTTGATAAGCGCACTCGAAGCAACAGAAAGTATAGCGCGGCATAAGCTGCAGGCAGGGAAAAAGAAGTATAAGTTTTCCCCGCTTTTTTGGCTTTTTTTGTTTTGTCTGCTTCACGCCAAGCACTTTATTGGCAGTTGCTGAAGTATGCAGCGCAGTGTAAGTTTGCTCGTTGAATTTAATTTCTGGCATGTGTGCCAGGGGTTAAGGGCGTGATTAGATTGCTTTTTGCACGGGGGTGGAGTGCCAACTTAAAGCACCAACTGCTGTTGATAGGACCAGAAAATTTGAAAATGAAATTTATCTTTGGCTGCTTATCATTGCTGCAAGTATGTTTAAAATAGTAATAAAATTGGTATATAATCTGAAATCTATTTATTTGTAATTTTTTTCTAAACTTAATTTTGTTTTCTATTCTACACCAAAGGAAAAATTACATGGCAAATGAATTTGACATACTTTATGTCAATTTTACTCGAAATGAACATTTTCTTTATTTTACTATTTTTATACCCGTTACTCGTAGAGTAAAAGGGTATATTGTATTCGTGCAAAAGTATGTATCAGCTAGAAGGAAGCGTTTCCGACCCTATAAAGTATATATATTCTTGATCAGGATCACTAGCCGAGTCGATATAGCCATGTCCGTCTGTCCGTCTGTCTGTCCGTCTGTCCGTCTGTCCGTCTGTCTGTCCGTATGAACGCTGAGATCTCGGAAACTATAAAAGCTAGAAGATTGGCATTTTGCATGTAGATTTTAGGAGTTCCTACGCAGCGCAAGTTTGTTTCAAAAAGGCGCCACGCCCCCTTTAACGCCCACAATCGCTTAAATACGATTTTAAAAATTTAAATATTTCCGAAAAGTAAAAATGCAGTTTTATTGTGTTTATCAATACCTATCGAAATGTAGAAGAAATTTTTCAAATCGGACCATTCGTTAAAAGGTTATGCGTGATCAAAGTTTCTATCTCCATCTCCCTCGCACTCCCTTTACCTGAGTAACGGGTATCTGATAGTCGGGGCACCCGACTATAGCGTTCTCTCTTGTTTTTTTTTATGTCTTCCAATTTTAAGAATCCTTCTAGCCATTTAAATCAAAAAAATTACTCCGTCGTGGGACCGCTGGGCTTAGGTGTAAGCAGATCGGCCGATAACAAGTTGTGATCCTAGCATCAGAATTCACGGCCAAATTGAATTTTAAAAATCGAAAATCCCAAAAATATATAATAATTGTAATATCATTTTGAGCCACACTTTTTAATTTGACACTCAGATTTAAGATTTGTTGGTCGTTGGTTTAAGATTTGTTGGTCGTTTTTGAATTCAAAATTAAATGTGTTTTTTTTCCGTTTGAATAGACAAAATCCATTTCAATTTTAAGATTTCTTATATTGACATAAGTGTATTTTTCATCAGGGTATCCTTAATAATTTTTAGCCTGTTTTTGCCATTAACCCAAAAACGCAATGGCCTGAGGGATAACCATGTCCACCTTTTTTCATCCTCCTCGGCCAACGCTGGCAAACGTTTTGCGTATGTTTATCCGAACTTCCGTCGATTTACAAAATTATAATTGCACTCACCCATGGGAAGGTGGGAAATTCTGGGGGATTTTGGGACGGGTTGGGGTGCAGTGCACGGTACGTTTACAATGCACTTCCGCCCCATTGTTGTTTTGCATGTTGACATGGTGCAGGCACCGCCAGCGAGGCAGCCAGACATATTACTCATACGCCGTGTTGTCGCTGCCGGTCGGTGGGAGTGTGCGTGTTGACAATCATGTATTCGCTGGTTTTTCTGTTTTCTTTTTTTGTATTGCCCTGCTGTTGCCACTAATGTGCCACGCCCCTCGGCGGCGAGAAGTTGAGCTGACAATCGTAAGCCGAGAGGTGGCAGAGCGGGCCAGTCAAGTGTGTGGGCGTTGCCCGCTCGCCTTTTCTTTTGGCCCCCTTACGCCCTCTCCCCCGCTCCCCTTTTACCCTTACACAATAACAATGGCAGCGGCATCAACAGCAGCTGCAACAATGCAACGTGACAACTTCCGTTGCATTCGCCTGCTGGCACAAAGGAAAGCGACAAAAAGTCGCATACAAACAAACACTCATACGCCCCGTGGAAAAGAGGCGAATGGAAAACTGTAACGGAATCGGATTGTGCGGGGGAAAATGTTTTTTCCTGCTCTCGGGGAACAACAAAAGAACACACAGCTGGCAAATCGGAGGCAGTCCCCGAGAAATATGGCAAACCCTACTAACTGCATCGGCAAGATATCACCTGAAATGCGGCATATCAATTATTTGTGCTGTGTGCTAACCCGCTGCGTGATTGCAGGCCAAATCAATTAATTGGATTCCATTCGAATCGGTTTGATTTGATTCAACCGCCCTGCAGCACGCCTCATGCAATTCCATTTAATTATGCTAATCAGCCCACGAGTGCACCGAGCTTGTTAATTAGTTTTTTTTTCTTCTAATTAAAATGTATTGGCTTGACCAACTATGACAACACTGTTATATATACAAAAAATCACTTTCGTCTAGAATGGCCTGTTCCGCCGCTAGCTCTGCGGTTTCCTCTAATATATGGTCATAGGATTCGAACTCGATGACGGAGTGACCGGACTCAAAAGCACAAATAACCAGTTTGAAAGCGTAGGCACAGGGTTCATCGGAAGCCGTTTCCATGCACTTTGCGATTGATTCCGCTGCTTCACTGGTGGCACTCATCGACTCCAGATCCATTTTACCCAGATCGTTCAGCCACTTTTTCGGCTGCCTTTCTAGCTGACATTTGATGTTGCACTTGAACTTCAATTCGACCGTCTCGTTGAGAACATTCTCCAAATTCTCAAACTGCTCAAACCATTCGTATTCCTCAATAAGAATACTATGAATTTTTAGACAAAATTCAAAATCATCAAGGCTTTCTTCGAAAAAGTCAAAGGGATGGTGAGCCTGAAAGATATTTTTTATAATACGATTTAATCATCTACCTGATTATCTCACCTTAGCTTGGCTGATCAAAGCCAAGACCAGAAGCGCAAAAATTACAGGTCTGTTGATGAACATTGTTGATCTTGAACTGAACAATTGCTAGATAAATTTCCATTTGATTAGAACAATTTCTTTTAAGTTGATTAACCAGTTTTTCACGATTATAGATTTAATTTGCTTATTGATCGGTCTATATTGTTACCTGCCTCTCGTAGGCTCAATTATCTAACTTATGCAAATGTGTTTAGCTTGTGTTTCCCTTAAGATAGAAATTAAACAGATCAACTTCTTGATTTATCGATACTCTTAAATTCCTGGAACTCGACCTGCTTGTCATTTTACAACAATTAAAACATTCTTTGCGAGGGCATAGATGCGTTCCTTATATTCTTAAAAGACAGTTATGAAAATCTTATTTGTTCTTGTTAATAAAAATGATAATTTTTTAATTTTAAACAGGAACCAACAAAAATTATTATTTGTAACTTTTCTTTTTATAATATTAATGCGATTTTAATTGGTTTTAATTTGGCTGATTTTGTATACATTTTATTGGCAAGGGTGATTGGCGTTTTTATATACTTTGTGAACACTTTGAGATGATTATAAATAAAACTTACTGTAGTTCTTAACAAAAAAGTTTCAAAAAACGATAATTTTCGGTTCTTGATTAAAAATTAACTTTTTCCTCAGTTTAGACAATGAGCGGAAGAAACTACTTATCTTATATGAACAAATAATATTATAGCATAAGTCTTATTCTTACTTGGGAACTTGCACATTTATAAAGTATAACTAATTAGTCGGAATCAACAAGGGGATGACCAGCCTTGAACCCACAAATAACCAGTTTGAAGCTGTAGGCACAGGGTTCTTCGGAAGCCCGATTCATGCACTTGGCAATGGAGTTGGCTGCTTCACTGGTGGCATTCATCAGTTCCAGATCCATTTTACCTTGTTCATTCAACCATTTGTTCGAGTCCCTTTCCAGCTGGCATTTGATATTGCACTTGTACTTCAAATCTACGTTCTCGTTGAGTAGGTAGTCAAGAGTCTCGAACCGCGCATATTTCTCGTATTCGCCAATCGTTATGTTATTAAGATGCAGACATTCCTCAAAATCGTTCGGATTCCAATGAAAAATATCAAACGGATGGCGAGCCTATAACAATATTTTAAGATATACCCAAACAAAAAGCAGTAAATAGAGTTATTCCCACCTTAGCTAAGCTGATCAAAACCAATATCAGAAGCGCACAAATTGCCGGTCTGTAGATGAACATTGTTGAAATCAAACTAAACAACAGCTTGTGAATTTCCCACTGACTTAAAACAATTACGTTTGAGTTGCTCAACCAGTTTTTGCAAGATTATTCATTTAATTTGTTTGTAGATACGTCGACATTTCTCTCCGCTTCGGTGACCTCATCGTTCTCTAAGCTTTCTGTCAGACAAGTCACCATCTTAAAAGCGTATTCGCACTTATCCTCCTCACCATCGTTAATTTGCTTGCAGTCGTAGAGAATCTCGCGAAGCTCATCGCTCACAGGTTCTATTTGGTCAATCAGGTCCACATCCAAGTAGCCATTAGAGTCCAGTATGTTTCCCTTTTCACCCAGGCAATGCACGAAGCACTTGTATCTCCTCTCGGTATTCTCGATATCGTCCTCCTCGGAACTGGTGCTATCTATAAGCTCCTGGAACTCAGCCTGGCTGATATTATGGAGGGCTAGACATTCTGATACCAAAGCCGTTTCCTCCAGAACGGGTACACTCTGTTGAAAGAAAGTTCGGTTAGATCTGCCGTAATCAAGTGCTTCCAAGTTTGTTTACCTGAGCGAAAACCACGATGGTAGCCAATATAAAAATTACCCCTAGCTTGAACATTATCTAACAACTCGCAGAATCTTTTTCAAGATGAATATGGACATGGGCTTCCCTTTCGCAGTAAGCACTTCGCAATAAACTGTTAGCCGGAGAAAAGCAGTTCAGAATTTTATAGAAACTGGCTTGCGGGTAATTTATGGAGACCAGGTTATCTGCATCTAGCTTACTAATTAATTGCTGCCAACTGGTTACGGAATACAATATACAATATAAACCTGACGAATACACGATCTGTCGTGCATTTAATTGAGTTTGAAAACTCGGAACTGTAACAACATCAGATTGAGCTTGGGAGCAGTGATTGATTTGAATTTTCACTGATTATGTTTATACCCTTGCAGAGGGTATTATAATTTCAGTCAAAAGTTTGCAACGCAGTGAAGGAGACATTTCCGACCCTATAAAGTATATATATTCTTGATCAGGATCACCTCCTGAGTTGATATAGCCATGTCCGTCTGTCCGTCTGTCCGTCTGTCCGTCTGTCCGTCTGTCCGTCCGTCCGTTTCTACGCAAACTAGTCCCTCAGTTTTAAAGCTTTTAAAGTTTTAAAACTTTCCCAAAAGTTGTCTTTCTATTGCAGGTAGTATATAAGTCGGAACGAGCCGGATCGGGCGACTATATCATATAGCTGCCATATAACTGAACGATCGGAAAAGCCATAACTTTGGTGTTTTTAAAGATAAGAAGTTGGGACTTTCTATGGGTTTTATTTTTGGCCAATCAATCCGACATACCGAATTTCATAAGGATCGGCCGACTATATCTTATAGCTGCCATATAACTGATTGATCGGAAGTGCCATAACTTTGGTGTTTGTCAAGTAAAGAAGTTGGGATTTTCTATGGGTTTTATTTTTGGCCAATCAATCCGACATACCAAATTTCATAAGGATCGGCCGACTATATCTTATAGCTGCCATATAACTGAACGATTGGAAATGCCATAACTTTGGTGTTTTTAAAGTTAGGAAGTTGGGATTTTTTATGAGTATTAAGAATGCATCATATGAATAATATTGGAGAATATAATTTACAGAGTATTCTGCAAGGGTATATCAACTTCGGCTCCGCCCGAAGTTAGCTTTCCTTTCTTGTTTTATATTTATTTTCCACAGTTTTTAAAGGCCAAGCACTGGGGCTTTTTTCCAGTAAAAGCAAACACCAAGAGAAAAAGTCCACGTAAATTTCATTTTATAAATTTTATACGCAGTGAAATTCGCATAACATTTCCTGTCAACATATTTTTCAACACTTTTGCTGCAAAAATGAAGCGACAACTGCAGCGGCAGGAGCAACACAAAGCGACAAATTGCGATGACAGGAGGGGAGTCTAGTTTGGTTTGGTTTGGGTAAAGACATTCCTAACTATGCAACCGACCCCATGCAACTCTAGACAACAAATGAAAATTCCAAGAATATTCACATTCGCAGTGAGTTTTGGCTTTTGCGGCCGGGACTTTGTCTGCTCTTTTTCCGAACCCCTTGCCCCGAAAAACCGCTTGTCGCGTTGTTTACTTTGGTTATTTACGGCCTGAACAATTTTTTCGGCCCTCTTTCTTTTCACGCTGCATACTTTGGCCGGTTGCCAAAAAGGAAATATGTGTTGGGAAAATTACAAATTTTTATGGTCATCGCTAGGTGCTAAACTGTGTCCTCGGCTGACCCGGCCTGTCGCTTCCAGTCCTGTCAAGTCCTGCTGCATAATTGCGCTGCTATTTCTCAGTTCCTCCCAATTTTTGATGTTTAATGGAAATTTCGCATTTCCGCGGGCCCTGTTTCGGCTGGCCTGCCTTTGTTTGGGGGAAAATTTGATTATTTTGGGTTTGGATAGGTGCGCTCCAACGCTAATTAGGCCTATGAAAAGCACATTTGCAAATGTGTTTGCTATTTTTTGGCAGTTGCATAATGTACGTTTCAACATGCACAATGGAAATATCCAAATAATGCTATTGTCGAACTTACCTACAGAAAAATCTTTTTTACATTCATTATAAGGGAAGAGATTTGAGGTTATTAATTAAAACCCAATAATAAAACAATGTGATTTGGCAAACTTAAATTTCGTTTTTTTTATTAAAGAAAATAGTTTTCAAAATGTGTGGAATTTAAAATACAGATTTTAGGCACTTTTCATTGGAAAATGTGTTCCAAATTTTAAAAATTTAATGAGGAGAGGAAAACAATGTCCACATCAAGTTTCAATGAAGGTTAAAAAAAATCCCAAAATCAAATCCAACTCTTCACTGACAGCTTCTGCCATTTATTTAAGATGTCAGAAGGAGCTGGCGAAGTTTGCTCGCCCCTTTATTCAGCTGTTGCCTTTGCTACCTTTTCGGGAAAGTTGCCACAACAAAAGAAAAACTAAGGGGAAAATATGTGTAAAAAGTTTTTGCAGCTTTGCGTAATAAAAATAAATAGTAAGTGACTTCAATATGCATGTCACGTATTTTGCATGCACTTTGATGGCAACGCCACCGAAAAAACCCACCCACATACATTGTGGCACGTGCAGAAACACAATGGAATTTCTCGAAAAATGCGTAAAATGCGCCGGGCAGGCAGGGATCATAGCTTAGCCAAAGGATTCTCAGCAACTTGGCCTGAGACTTCGACTTCCCAAGACAATGCAACAAATTAATGGGCGAAATCAGGGAGCTTGCTAACGACAATGACCAGGTTGCAGGTTCGTTTCGGGACATAGGACCACTAAGGAGTTTACATTTATCAATTAGGTTGAAATGGAGAGCAGCAGAGGCAGCTGCCAAGTTCAGTGCAATGGCAGTAAGGATCCCGAACCACTGGGGTGTGAATCGCTCCTCCAAGACAAACAAAGCATGGGAAGGCATCCTTGGGAATGCAAGTGTTCCGGGGAGCAAGGAGCATGGAGCATGGAGCAGGAGACAGCTGCATCTTTGGCTAGAGGCAAAAGCAAAATGGAAAGCGGAGCAGAGCAAGACAAACCCACTTCCCAGGCGGTAATTACAAAATTTTTAATTAAATGTTAAGCGTGGGATGGACGACTTTAAGCGCTCATAACTGAGAATGGGCACGCCGCAGAGCTTTAAGTTCCCCGGTTCGGAGACAATGAATACTACTTGACTCCCAGATGAGTTCTGTTTATGCCGGACTTTCGCAATTTTTTCACAGCTCTCCGTGAGATTTGCACGCCTCGCTGCATTTGGTGACAATTTCTCCACCCACGCAAATGAGCTTACACATGGTATGCCGGTTCAGCCGGATTTGTGGGGGTTCTGCATCAAGGACAGCGGTACGGAAAAATATTTACTTAAGAACTTAATCCAGACCAATCAATTTTAGCAAAGAAAAACATTTTATTTATAATTAAATCAAGAACAATCCCTTTTAGTACAGAAAAATATTTACTTTAGAAGTTAATCTGCAAGAATCGGTTTTAGTATTGAGAGATATTTACTTTAGAATTTAAATTACAACAATAACTTTTTCTTATATCATCTTAATTTATTGCACTTATTAAAATATAATTATGTAAATTTAAAAATACACTTTAAGGTCAGAATAATCTTGTTCAAAGTTCAATGTACTCATTGACAAAATATTTTGTTATTGGACGGGTATGTTCTTTGTTTTAAAATAATTTTAACTTATATATATTTTTATTGAATATTTCCAGCCTAGATTCCCTCCCAAAAAAAAGGTGGCAAATCTGCGCATAAGAATCGCAGGACCTTTTTTTGGCAACAACTGGAGAGCTTAAAGTTTGAGCTTAGAGCTCGTGTGCGAATAGTTTTGCCGTATTTGCAGAGGAAAAGAAGGACGAGTGGAAGAGAAAGCGTATCGCTAACTAAAAATAAACCGAGTGTTAAACGTGGCTTACACACTGGCCATTTTTATTGCCAGCCTGGTCCGTCAGCCGTGAATAATCGCATTAGTTGTGAAATTAAAAATTACAAAATAGAATAGATAAATCCGCCCACGGCTCGCTGGTTGGCTAGTTGGCTTGAGGTAAGCCTTTTGTTGAGCCAAAGGCAGAACTATTAACTGTCCCCCTGCCCGTTGTGTCCCACATAAATTCGATTAAAACGTCCTTTTTTCGGATAGGTCGGTGGGTGGGTGTGTGTGTGTGTGTGTCCGTGGACTTACTGCTAATTGAATTGCCGAGTCGAAAGGGAATTAGTTAAGCCGGTTCGAGGGTTAATGTGCTGGAAGTGGACCCAAAGCTTCCTAAGGGGTCAAAGGTGGGTCAGCGAGTTTTTTAAGGGTGTGGAGAGCTCATTATTCTTGAGTAGGCTAACGTTTTCATTGTGCCTTTGAACTGACAACTTGGGACACTAATGCATGTTTATTATTGCCTACTTTTCAGGGCGTATGCCCAAGCATGTCAGTCAATATCCTTGAGGAATGTTCAATTTTATATATCTTTGATATGCATAGATGCCTCGTTTCGCCATGCATATTTTATTCAGAGCAGTTGACCAAGATGTCACAATGATGATGACGTCAATGCCTTTCTTTTTTACCAAGTCTGGTGTAAATTTAAATCCAATCTCATAGCAACCGAAAGGCAATGGCAGCAAAAAGATGAGGAGAAAACGAAGAAGTGAAATCAATTTCTTTTGTGTGACATTTGAAAGGTTTCAAATGATTTTCAATTGTTGTTGCATTGACAATTCACCAAAGCGGAGCGGACTCTTCTTATATATGCGCCCTCCTCCTCCGCTCAATATATACAAGAATATATTGACTTTGTCCGTATGAGCTTCATAATCCGATTTTCGAGTTAAATGATTCGCTTTCTCGGCTTTTGTGCACTGCCAACGGCTTCAACTTTGACCCCACGCCGTGGACGGGTTCAATAAACATTCGCACAGGTGACTGCCTGCATTGTGTATTAAATTCCGGCACTTAACCCCCTTGACTGAAACTGTCTGCCGGGTTGGCGGCATGGGTTAAACAGCACTAGACGGCGACTCATTACTTGAGTGCTAAAATGGGTGGCTGCTGCTGCTGCTACTGCTGCTCGGCTGCCTTTTTGTGGCAATTTTGGAGTGCGCTTTCTGCAGTTTTTAACTTGAAACAACAACAGTGAGTCAAGTCCTTCTCAGGGTCCTCGTCATTTTTTTCTTCCTGCTCCTTGCTGCTGCAGCAGGTGCTGCATGTTGCTGCCCCGTTTTGTTTGCGGCAAAGTGCGCACCGAGCGTCATTGATGCTGACGTTGATGTTGCTGTGGCTGTTGTTGTTGTTGTTGTTGTCGTCAAGCTGCCACTTGTCACATGGAAACAGTTTAGTTTTCCACACACATACACAAGACACACACCAACACACACAGCCAGCCGTTCACACACACACTGTCAAGTGAGTGCAAGTGCCAGCTCAAGTTGCACTCTTACATGCAGCAAACGGAAATCAACGCAGAGCGCCCAGTCGCCGGGCCAAATGAATAGAGAAGCCCCACCCACTCAGCCGCCCTAAACAGCCCTCCCCTCCCCCCACTCCACACCCAGGCCTCGTCTATGGCAGTCAAAGGTCGCCGTTTATGTTGTCGAGCTGTTTTGCGGTCTAAAGATGTGGGTCTTCTGGAACTGTGGTTAACGTTGAATTGAATTCAAAAGAAATATAACTTATGTGAAATAAAACAAATATTTTTTTTTAGTAAGCATCCTTGCTAGTTTAATAAAAAAAATCGAAAACGTAGACTGGCGTTGTTTTATTTTGTTTCATCATTTTTAAAGCTGCCAATCGATTTAAGAAAAACCATACTATTTATGTATAATTACTTTTATTTATTTTGGCATTTCACAAAATTTTTATTAAATGCCAAAAAAACGCTTTAAATCAAATTTAAATTTACTTACTGCATTTCCCATTTTTAACGACAATTATGCTAATATCGAATTTTAAACTATCTGAATTAGTGCTGCTTCAACTTCAATAACAGAACAGATCAGCAATGAAAAATAAATTTTAATCATTTAGTTTGCTTTGAGTAAGAAGAAAAAAGTATTCACTCAATAACAATATTAATATTATTTTATTTTTCAGAAAGGACAAGTTTATCCCGATAAGATATAAAATGGAAGCAGTAACATTAAGATATTTTCGCAATCACCACAATCTTAGCCATTTAATTATATACAGAGATCTAAGTTTTTTTCTGATCCTTTTTAAATTGTTAATGAAAAATGAAGACATTTTAGTAATCGAAAACAACGTGGTATTAGAAGGTCCATACTCGGTATTCAGCGTTCTCATTTTTTCCTACTGTGCCACTTTTCGTTGGTTTCTGGCTGGCTGCCTCCGTCCGCTCGACTTGCTCATGTCGAAAGGTCATTGGAACAGTAAACGGACTGCCAGCCCTCTTCCTGCCTGCAACATGCCACATAATATAGTATGCTTGCAAATAAAATTGGTCACTTTTGCAATCCACACTCGAGCCAATTTTGAATGCAGACAAGCCGCAAGCAATTTCGCCTCCTCTTCGTCCGGCAGTTGTGTGCATTCTTAATAATTTTGTTATTTCGGCAACATCTGGATCTTAAGTCCGAGAAATTGTGTACGTAATTTGTGGAAATATTAGAAAAATCCCAGGAAGGAGCTACAAATTGCCAAAAACAATTTGTCTTCACTTAGTGCTCCTTTGGCTTGTAAACATTTATTCATTTGTTTTATACATGTTTTAGTTTTTTTGTCCTCTGGCCGAAGGAGAGAGCTGCGGGGCAATTGCACTTTAATTCTTTAAATGAAAACTTCCTAAGAGGAAAAGTACGAGGAGAGATGCATCCGAAAATGGAATTGCATCAAAAGACTTTCGTTCACCTCCAGCTGCAGCTTCTCCGCCTTAACTGCTTCAGTTTCTTGGGACTGGCAAAATATTTGCGTACATGTGTGCATTGTTGCATAAGTTGTAAAAATAGCCTGCTCCACACTTGCCAGCAAGCACACATGGAAAATATTTTGTTTCGATACGTTGCCTTTGGGCCAAACTCATTTAAATGCAAATTTTCAGCCAAGTGGGGGGTTTGGCTTGCCAGGGATCAAATTACTTGCTGGAGATGCATAAAATTTAATAACTGCCAGCAAGTATTTAGTCCTTGTTTTGGGGCAGGGGCAGAACAACACAATAAGCCGGCACAAACAAAACGCACTCGGCGATGCACTTTGTGAAATTATGCATAAATACTGGTTGAAGGTGGGCGAGTGTTGACCCCGGAGCTGGGAAAACTCTTGAGCCCAACCCCGTGGCCCGAGGCCATCGAGTTTCATGCCTTTGGCATCAAAAGTGTGAAAAGAATTTTAAATGTGTGCAATTACTCAAAAGGTTTCCCCCACTCCGGCACACATATTCACCTTTTTGAGCTGACCAGATTTATGTGGCCGGTTGCTTTTTTTTTGTTTTTCCTTTTTTCCGCCCAGGAAACTTCTGGCCAACAGCCTGAGTTGACACTACTGGCATCTCCGGATCTCTGGATCTCCGCATCTCTGGCCTCTTCTCCTCCAGCAGCTATTCCAGCTAATGTCCTCAATCCGTTGGCACTTGAAGCCCTTGTCCCGGCTCCTCATATCCTCTGCTCTTGTCTGCCGCTTCATGACAAATGTTTTTGTTTACCCCAACATAATTCTTTTGTGATTGATGTGCTTCCTTCCCCGCCTCGCCTGGCTGCTCAGGATTTCTACAATTTTTCCCTTTTTTTTGTTTGCATAGGCAGGCTGTCGCACACATTCTGTGTTCCATACGTGTGTATATAATTTTAGTCGCCTCGCTCTATGACACTTGTAATAATTCGCAGCCAGAGTCTGGGTCATCCTGCCACTGAGTGTTTGAAGCCCGTCAGCGCACTTAGTGCGGCTTTATCTCAGGTGCTCGTGTAGGTGATGTGTTTATGTGGGGCTGGGCAGCAGGATATCTCAGGTTCATAAATGCTTCTGAAATGCAGTTGAACCAACAAAGCCAATTTTCTAGGCATATTAAATCGTATTTATTTTCATTACCAAACATGCTGTTGTTGATTGCGTTTCTCAAAAGGTTCAAATTTCATCTTGCTGTGTAGGAAATGCCAAAAATTAAAATTGCAGCCGGAACTGTCAAAGAATTCTCACAATACACTCATCAAATGGGAATGACTCAAGCAAAACTTGTGCCCCAACAGGCTAAAAGTTAATTTAAAACTTGCTGGCGACGGAAGAGGAGAGTGGAAAAAAGAAATATGATATCAGATAAGTTTTCGACAGTTGCTGACGAGTATTTTTCAATTTTCCCCATTCAATTCGGCTTGAAAGTCTTAAAGAAAGTGCAGGAAAATGGAGTAATCTCTTGGGAACTGGTAATCTTGATGCAGCTTACCTTTTGGCAATTATAGAAGGTTCGCGGTAAACTTAAAGTGCAAATCAAGGGGGTTAGACGCAGAGGGATGCAAAAAGTGCGAAAGAGAGAGAAAGGGAATAGCCGTCGCGTAAATTGACGGCCCATTTCCGTGGCAATCTACGGGTTCCCCTGCCGTACACCCTGCTAAGCTGTTAAAACAACTGACAACCGCAGAAGTAGTGCGACTTTTACTGCGCTGCTGGCTTCCGCTTTTCCGTTCCAGCCCCTCCGCCCTCCTCCCCCCCTCCCCACTCGGCACTCCGCGCTCAACTTTTTCGCTTCCGGCGACAGCCGCCAGTCGACAGTTGTTGAAAAGTCGGTAACGTCATCCCATCGCCGGCGAATCCTGGATTCCCTGGCTGGTTCTTCTCGGGCTCTGTTGTTGATGTGCATTTGGCACTTGTTGTAATTGCTCCGCTTTCTCTAAAACCACCTAAGACAAAGGGTGAAAACGAGGCGCCGAGTCATTGAATAGTCTTTCGACTTTCGTCCAAAACTAAAAAGTCCGCTTTTGGCCAGCTCGTTGCGAAATTTATTACGGAATTCCATTAACTCGGGCTGCGGGCATTGTTCGCCGCCGCAAAACTATGCAAATAAGCTGGGAATTTATTATGTAATGCAAGCGATGAGCACCGCCGGCTGCACTTAGGCGCAGTTTTTGGAGAAGGTGGTTGGGTGATTGGGCGGTTGGGGTGGTGCTGGTCAAGTGGCTGTAACCGCACGTCAGCGGGCTGGTTAGCTTTTAGCCTGGCCTAATTTCTGGCCGCTCCCAGCTGAAAGCTTTGGCCGCCCCCGCCTTGCATTACAATTATAATCCCCCAAAGCGGATCCACGCTTTAATCTTTTTCAGCGTTTTTATGTTGGCCTTAAAGCCACTTCAACTATAACTTCCATTTGAATATTTACTTTTGCCTTCCGCATTTAATGGCGCTTTCCGTTTGGTCGTGCTGCTCCTTCTTCCAAATGAAGTGCAATTTATGCGAGGCAACAAAATGCAAATAATTTCAACGAAATTTTTATTTCGCCCATAAAGAGCGTTAACCCATTGAGAGGCGGGTTAAACGGCTGTAAGCAGCAAGTGTCAGCCAGGCAATTCCCCGATTACTGGATGGCTACAGCTGGATGGGGCATTTCCCGGGGGGAAGGGACCGGGAAGATGTTGCTCAATTTATGCAACGGCCACAGCAGCAGCAACAAAAAAGTGCATGCAAACATATATTTATATGGTATGTGCGCCCTCCAGCTGTGCCTCTCCCTTTCTCTGTCTCGGAACAGCTACCCCTCTCTTTCTGCCCCACTCTAGCCGTCTCTGTCTGCTGCTGTAAATGCATGGCATGCATAAATTCGTAACTTGACCGCTTTTAAGTTGCATAAATTCTCGAATCCAAAGTGTCAACAGCACAAAATGCTGTTGTTGATTGTTGCCATACCCGCTACTCGTAAAGTGGAAGGGTATACCGTATTCGTTCCTGGTTATGTAACAGGTTGAAGGGCGCGTTTCTGATCCTATAAAGTGGCTATTTTCTGAACCGTGTCTCTCAGTATGAACCTCGTTTTGGGATCTATAAAGGTGAAGGATTTAACATGCTGATTATTTTTATGGTAGCACAGTCTTACTCAAAGAAATCACGAAGTACTATGTCATCCGTATTTTTTATGGTTTCAAGCAGGGGTTCACAACAATCGCAACCCAATTTTAATTCAAAATTATATCTGGGTTTCACAAAAACCGCTTTAATTTTTAGTAAAAGATTCAAGATCTACCAAAGAGTAGGCCTTCAAAAATTTGATTTTAAAATTTAATTAAATTTTTCAAGACTTGGTAGTTTTTAATGTGTAAGTAAATCTTGGACACCAAAGAATTAGCCCAAAACCGTCAATGATTAGCTTGACTCACCTGAATAAGTTTATATTACAAAACTCTATTGTAATTCCGAGCATTTTTTAGAAAGTATGCCTACGTGTAGGCAACACTTTTTGAAACATTCAAATGCAAAGGTATCTCATAGTCTGAAAACTCGACTATGGCGGTCTTTCTTGTTCCTGTTGTTGTTGCTGCTCCTGTTCTCCAGTTGGCCATTGCGTTGATGATAAGCTTTACGCGTGGCCCGCTCCATTGTTGTATTTGTGTGGGTCTGTCTGGTGTTGGTATTGGTGCTGTTGTGTGTGTGTGTGTGCAGGAGAAGAAAGATGGCCGCTTTGATCCGTGTTGATATCAGAGGCCACACCACTGCAGCGCCGGAAATGGCCGGCAAAAAGGGCGAAAGGGAATTGTGTGGATTATGCGACAACTGCAGCGGGCAGCGTTCAAGTGTCAACAGTTCGCGGCCCCAAGTGGGCGGTGCGAAAGGGAAAGGGAGAGAAAGAGGGAGACGGGAATGAAAGGGGGAGTTGAGCGGACAATGGCCGCCGTTTTTTCAGCTAGTCTGCGTTTAGTTGTTGACTCGTTGACGGCTGGTGATTCACCTTTTTTGCACCATCACTCGGTCTGTCACACAATTTCGTCCATCCCCTCGATTTTGCCAGTTTTCCCAGATCGTTAGCCTTGAATGCGGCCACATATGGCCATATGTGCCCCAAAACGGATTCCACAGTGCAGTTGTTCGACTCCGTTCGTCTGAAAATCCACCCGCTGGGAATGCAAAATGTTCTAGCTAGTCTCATCAAGCATCCGGCTTTCTGATTTTTAACAAATAAAATTCGTGCCAAGTAAACGATCAGCTTACAATATTAAATAAAGAAAATAGACAAGAAAAATACATGGAGAAAGAAGGTAGGAATAAAGTTCTTACAATATTAGCATTCGAATGGTTAAAATAAAAGGAATAAGAAATGTTGGCGTGCAATAACCTTATATCAATTTAGTTCAATTAACAAGAGAAATATTTTTTTTTTTAAAATAAAGTAATAAAATGAAATAATTTATTTAATTATGGAACAGTAAATATGATTAATACTCATTAAGGACGATGAGCTGACCCTAAAATATTTTTTGTTATGCCGTATACGATCGATCAAACATTCGGAATTGAGAGTGTTTCATTGGTACAAGGAACATATTGAACATTTTTATACATATACATATAAATACAAATTTATATGTATTTTAATAAATAAATTCATCGAATTGATTACTATATGCTTTTAAATTATATTCCTTTTATTAGTTTATTTTTTAAGCTGAGTGAAATTAGCTTAATCTGTATTTTTTTCTGTGCATAAAATTAGATTTCCGAATATGCTTAGCCTTATCGTCACTAAATTTTGTGACTTGGCATTTGAGTTAGTCCTGGACAAAAGAGGAGCTTAACTGAAAAAAGTTTGCGCTGCTTGCTCGAGTGCAACAGGCAACAATACACGACCAAACACCGGCGAAGCCTAGACATGAACTGTTGTCTGGAGCTCTTTTTGTTGGCCTGCTCATCTGCCGGAGCGCATTTTAATTTGATACCTTCATTTAGATCCTCTGCGCCGCGCAACTCAAACAAAAGGAGCTGCCAGGCACTCGCACCTGCTGCAGGTAACTCCGATCCCAGGCGTTGGCCAAAAAAGCTGGGAAACTTCGCTTTTAAGTTGCTTAAAAAGTTGTCACAGTGCTTAAGCTGTGCCCCAGCCCACTGCCACCCAGCCACGCCCAAATAAAACACCACCCACTGGCCGACCAGCTGCAGTTGAGTGCAAATGAGTCCGGACAGTGAGCATCAAAATGTTCTGTCGCTGACTTGCAGCTGCTTTTTATTGCAGTTCTTTTGTCTTTGTCCTTTCGCTCGCTTTGCCAGCATTTATTTATTTTATTTCTGCTTCGTTCCTTGGCTGCAGCAACTTTTGGTTTACTTTCCGTTATTGTGTAATTGTTGATAACTTGCAAAAGTTTCAAATGCCCTGCAATGGGAGTTGCGAAGTCAAGTCAAATGGTTTCAGAAATCAAAAGGTCCAAGAGTTAAATCGATCAGAAAATAGAGTATTCTTCTGGCGACCATTTTCACATTCAATATTAGCTTTAGCTTTTGTTTTTGTCTCTTTTAACTTGCTTGCTTTAAAACTTTTGTAATATTATTAAAGTACACTTCCAACTGGCAGTCAAAGATTAGCTAATGTCATTAATCGTCAAGTACTCAGAGTGAAATCAATATCAGCAACGAACATAAAAAACTGAAGAGATGAACAATCTCGCTTGCTCTTCCCTTAAAATATTTTACACAGAAAAACATTATAGTTACGTAAATCTATGAAAAAAAATGTGCAAATAGACTGCATATATAACAAGATTTTTCAGGTAGCTTGACTTTATCATACAATAGGCCAAGTGTGGCTCTCACAACTAAGGCAATCGACAAAAAATCAAAAAAATGCTAGCTATTCAAGCGATTCGAACAGCCGGTCCCCGCTTTTAAAAAAAATGGAGCTAAAATACAAAAAACTAAAAAAAATAACATTTTAATGGACAAATAATGTTTTTTACTATATATATACAGTTTATATATACAATTATACAATTTAAAAGTTTTTGCCACATTTTAGATTCTGAATACTACATTAAATTTGAAAATAAAAGCCAATTCGCGCTGACTTTGTCGTTATATTTTGTTAAAGGTTACCGGTCGATAGTATATGCTAACATACATATACATAAATGTTTAAAACTTTTTTCGTTGTTTTAAAACTATAACCAACTCCCGACCAACAGTTTGTCAGCAAGAATTTGTAATACTATGAAAACAAATAAAACTATATATTTACGTTAAGGTAAAATACATTTTTGATGATAGAAATGGACTCGTTGTTTTGCTAGAAAAATTTGATATAAGGTAACAAGGATGTAAGTTGTGGAACAGGTTTTAGATCAGCATTCTTGGTATGTTTGGTGTACTTAGCATTCTGCCTTAATGCTTAACCAATTGCTTTCACTTTCTCCAGGACCGCCTTCGACTTTCGACTCGACACTCTCGTGGGCCAAACGCACTCACTCAAAGTGCTCCTTTGGCGCAGTTTCATCACAATTTGGGTCAATTACACGCACTTGTCCAATTGAATATGCATGTGTGAGTGCCCTGGAGAGAGTGTTTCCTCTCAGCTTTCCTTTTGGCCTGCCACTTTCTCCACATCGCCCCCTGAGTTTGTTTGATGGCTTGCCCTTCGAACTCGCTGGCACTTTTTTTCCAGCTGTTGTTGTTTGTTGTTTTCGCTGCTCGAGCGTCAGCTTGAAATTAGCATATAAGTACGGCCCACTTTGGTGCGTTCAATCAACTTAATGAGCCGCTCCATTGAGCATTTGGCCCGATTCGTGTGCCTGGATTATGACAGAGTGGCGGCGCTAAGAGAGCCATAAATCCTGTCAGCTACTGGCTAAGAGAGCACTCAATAAATCACAAATACATATGCGTGACTTGGGGCGGGAAATTATGTGTGTTTGCATTTTTAACCCGCATTTTTGGCCATTTTTGCCCAACAAATTACAAAATAAACCGACTGAAATCAGCATTAAATGCAGTTGCTGGCGGCGAAAAAACAACGCCAAAAAATCAAGACAAAAACTGGTAAAACGTATAAAACAAAGCAAATCTGCGGCGAGGCGAGTGCGAATAATTACTATGGCCATATAACTGCATTGGCAGGCTAGTGGGCAAAAAACCCGGCTCCACAGACCGACGAAAAAAACGCAAATAAAAAACAATAACGAATGTCCTTCTATAGGGCGGCTGCGGTAAATGCTGACAGTGTCCTGTGTCCTGCAGTTGCAGTGGTCGCCGGTCCTGCGTGCTGTGAAGCCCCAATGATCGATGTCGTATTGTCAGTTTCATAAAAATTCAAACAGCCCGGCCAGCTCGGCTCAACTGCATCAGCCGGGACAGCCAGGACATCCAGCCAGGACATTCGGGACAGTCTGCCCCCAACTGGGCGGAAAATGCTTTTGTCAAAAGGCTTAAACTGCCAGCCGCGAAGCGGCCAGCCCTTTGACCTCGTACTGGGTCCCATCTCCACTTCCTTGCTTTATTGTTTGCCATCGATGCCAGCTCCCAAACAAAACAACAACGTGCGGAAAAAGCAAAAGGAGCGAGTGCTGTAAAATGCAATAAATTAAACAATATCTGCGCCAAATTGCTGCCGCATTCGATAGGTGCGAGTTGTGGGGTTGGAGGGATTTCCACTGATGCTTTTGGCATTTAACAATTTTTATGCGGCCCGAGACTGCTTCCTTTTTGTTTTTATTTTAAAATGCCCTTTTTTGGTTTATTTCTTTGATTTTTTTTTTGCGGTTTAAGCCTTGCCACGCCCACACTTTGCGAACATCCCTTTTGCTGGCTGTGTCCAGTGTCCGCTATCTGGGCCAATAAGTTGTGACCAGCAATTCCTCATACGCAGTGGGGTGCCAGTGGCGAGGAATGCAGCAGCAGGACATGCCGACAGGACAGGGGCAACTGCCGCAGGTCCTGGACCAACCGCAAGGCGAAACCATTTAATTCAATCAAAGACATAGCTTCAACAATGACACGCCGACACAATGCGAACTGGAAATGCCAATCGTGGTCTAAAATTGTATCGAACAAAAACATTTATTAACGAGGTTAGAGCGACGTGATGATCGCATGCTCAACTTACTAATTTCTTTTGTGGCGAAATCGATTATAGATTGAACTAAAATATCACTGTAAGAGTTTATACATATATGTTTCTCTGAGTTAGCAGTTCCGGGTTTTCAAATCATAATATTCAGTGCTTTAAACGCATACAATGGCCTGGCAACTCTCCACATAAGCCATGATTTGGTCCGATCAAATATCCTAAAAATACCGGACAGAGATTTTATTTGTAAATTTATGGATTTTCCCATTCACGTTGGTCCTAAAGTTTTTCTGGGATGAGTTCGCTCCCATAACATTAAAAATAGTCAAAATGAAATTTATGTGAATATTTTTATACCCTTGCAGAGGGTATTATAATTTTGGTCAAAAGTGTGCAACGCAGTGAAGGAGACATCTCCGACCCTATAAAGTATATATATTCTTGATCAGGATCACCTCCTGAGTTGATATAGCCATGTCCGTCTGTCCGTCTGTCCGTCTGTCTGTCCGTCTGTCTGTCCGTCTGTCTGTCCGTCTGTCTGTTTCTACGCGAACTAGTCTCTCAGTTTTAAAGATATCGAATTGAAACTTTGCACACACCCTTCTTTCCTTTGCACGCAGTATATATGTCGGAACGGCCGGGATCGGCCGACTATATCCTATAGCTGCCATATAACTTATTGATCGGAAGTGCCATAACTTTGGTGTTTGTAAAGTTAGGAAGTTAGGATTTTCTATGGGTTTTATATTTGGCCAATCAATCCGACCTACCAAATTTCATAAGGATCGGCCGACTATATCCTATAGCCGCCATATAACTGATTGATCGGAAATGCCATAACTTTGGTGTTTGTTAAGTTAGGAAGTTGGGATTTTCTATGGGTTTTATTTTTGGCCAATCAATCCGACCTACCAAACTTCATAAGGATCGGCCGACTATATCCTATAGCTGCCATATAACTGAACTATTGGAAATGCCATAACTTTGGTGTTTTTAAAGTTAGAAAGTTGGGATTTTTTATGAGTATTAAGAATGCATCATATGAATAATTTTGGAGAATATAATTTACAGAGTATTCTGCAAGGGTATATCAACTTCGGCTCCGCCCGAAGTTAGCTTTCCTTTCTTGTTTTAGTTATATCTGGTACTTTTCTGGTAAGCTGTTTCTTGTCTTATTTCAGGCGATTCTAATTACAGGTCCCAACAAGAAAGGTAGCAAATGTCGGCAAGCTAGGTTTTTGTAATCTTTAATTTTTATAAAACTAAGCCGGAATTATAAAATCGCTTAAATTGACTATATCTTAATGTATATGGGTATATGTTAAGAAACAGCGAAACATATATAGTATGTATAAGTATTTGAAACATGTGAGTATCCTTTTTACCCGCTGTTCAATTTCCGTGTATGAATTCTACGAATTTCTGCAGCGTGGATTTCCTAATGGTCTACCTAAATATATGTGAACTCGTCAAAGATGAAGTCCGCCGCACATAGCGGATGCTCTGGATATAGCTAGGAGCATTCGCCCAATAGCGGATCGCTTCGCCTTTATCCCTACTTTGCGTGTTGCCTCGGCACACCCCCTGATTTATCAAGAAGCCAAGATGCTGGATTGCATACAGATGTACATACATATGTAGCTGCCAAGGCTTTTGCATCTGTTGCGTAGTGCATAATATCACGAACACGCTAGCTCGTTTTTATACCCTTGCAGAGGGTATTATAATTTCAGTCAAAAGTATGCAACGCAGTGAAGGACACATTTCCGACCCTATAAAGTATATATATTCTTGATCAGCATCACCAGGAGAGTCGATCTAGCCATGTCCGTCTGTCCGTCTGTCCGTCTGTCCGTCCGTCCGTTTCTACGCAAACTAGTCCCTCAGTTTTAAAGCTATCTGCTTGAAACTTTCCCAAAAGTTGTCTTTCTATTGCAGGTAGTATATAAGTCGGAACGAGCCGGATCGGGCGACTATATCATATAGCTGCCATATAACTGAACGATCGGAAAAGCCATAACTTTGGTGTTTTTAAAGTTAGGAAGTTGGGACTTTTTATGAGTAATAAGAATGCATCATATGAATAATTTATAATTTTATAATTTACAGAATATTCTGCAAGGGTATATCAACTTCGGCTCCGTCCGAAGTTCGCTTTCCTTTCTTGTTTGTAGTTGCTATAATTTAAATTTTGTTTATTGCTTACATATATTTAAGAATCGTTACTTAAGCTGGAATTTCACAGTCCTGACACGAAATGACATGTTCCTTTATTAAAATAATTTATATATACAGCGACATATTCATCGGTCATTAAGCAAGGACATTGATGAACTCCTCCACACCTACAAAGTGTGTGGATCACAGCTCAAATGACAAATTTTAAACCTCAAAGAGCTACATCTTTTAAACCGACGAATACTGTAAGATACATATTTTAGCTTAAGCAAAACAAACTTAATATATTTTAAATATTTTATAACAAATTAATAACAAAAATACAGCATTTTCAGGCCACAGCTTATTTGAATAAGCTATTTATGATTTTCAAATTCTTTAAATCTTAAAATTCTATATTTTTGTCATTAAAAAGACGTCTAAGCCTTTTTTGGATGGTTGTGCTAAGCGGTTTAATCGGCCAAATTAGCGATATCCGAAATTGTGATACGACATTTTCAAAGTGATGAAACACTAGTTTCCATTGCTAGACATTGACTTGTGTTCATTTCTGTGTTCAGACTGAAAATCGGGAAATCCGTCCGATCGTTGGATAAAATGCGTGGCTCCTCCCGCGCTAACGGTATTGTTGGCTCCTTGGTAATATCTGAACGGATTTGGTGTATTAAAATGTTAATATCAAATCATTTAAAAATTTTAAAAATTCAATGAATCAATTAAGCAGTGATAAATGTTACACAGATGAAAAAATTTTCCAAAACTGATCAACAATCGGGTATTTATCATTGCAAAAATGGCCCCATAAATAACATTCCAAATTGATATTTTTGAATTCAATAATTTGATATTTTTAAACATTTCAATGTGGTATTTTTTCATATCAGATTGGAAAGATTTGCTATGTATTTATAATTAATGGTAATGTAATAAGGATTACGGTGGCTTAAGCACTGAGCTTTTAGCGATACTTTGGCAAACAGCTGTTATCGAAATAATTTTTCATTTATTTAACATTTTATACTCCTTATATTAAAACCTGCTTAAGCTGACACAAAGGTAGCAGTAACTTGTCATTTATTTAGATAATTTTCAGTAAAGGGGCTGTCGACATTCGACTGGAACTCCACCGTGGTCAATCGAAAGCGAGTTGATAGGTCATGAGGTTTTTAGACCACACCCTACGAAAAGCGGGTGTCCTGAAAGTAAGTCAAATTTAATAAAACCAAACATCAAGTAAACCAAACCGAATTAGAAATACTCACCAATCGCAAAATAAAGATTTTACTTCTGTGTTAGGTATTTATACCAATGTTCAACAGACTTGTATCAATATTTGTGATTAAACTTCTTTCGTAATTTAATGATATATAAAAGATCGTTTCAGTATCATTTCGATATGAACAAATATTAAATGTGAAAATCGAGCAGACAACATGGTATTGTTATACCGTTTTCTCTTTGTGGCCTTTGGCTGAAATAAAAAACCGGCAGTTCACATAATTGCTTGAGCGAAACGCAGTGGCTTTCTGCTAACTTAATTGCAATGTTGCCGAGCGCGGCAACATGCGACAGCGTCAACCTGCAACACACGGTGGGGATAACATCAGCGACAGCCAATACTACTACATGCGGTCGTTCCTGTTTGTGATTCCGCGGCCTATGGGCTGCCACGGACCTTTGGGCATTTATTGGAGCTGTCAGCTTGCATTGAGAGCAAAGGTTTCATAATGATGTCAATGCAATTAATTGCTGAATATTGCTGCGCTGCACACACGCACCTTTGCTGACCTTAATTTACTGAGATAAACTTAAATCCAATCTGCTTTAATTGATGCAAATGCCATGCAAATACTTTCCGAGGGGTCACGGGAATTATTAAACAGTTAAAAAAAATAATCATTCGAATTTTATGCATTTCATCATAACAGTTTTTTGCTTGCCTTTTTTAATCACTTTGTTATCCTCCTTGATGTTCGATATGCTGTGTTTGAACGAGTTTTTCATTACAGTATTAATTTCATTTGATAAATTTCAAGCTACTGAAAATATTTATTTAATTTAATGCGAAATGAATTAATTATGTTTTATAACAAAATTACTTATTTCGACGTGATTTTAATTTAGTTTATTAAATGATAGATATTTGTACCAGAGTAAATACGAGTTTAAAGTATCAGAGTCTCATTTCAAAACAGAACCAATCTCAAATGTGTGGGAAAGCAGTGCACTCGCTAATTTCCTCTGTTGATGTCCCCCCGCGAAAGCTCTCACTTGAGATGTTATAATCCTTTCGCTTAATCCTTTCGCCACGCTTTGACACGCTTACAATTCACTCCAAAGTCACAAGCTAATCCCGCGCCATCACAATGGAGATTCCTATGCAGCCTTTGACCTTTTCCACTCTTTTTTCTCCTCTGGCCCTATCTGTATGTGTCTCCGCGATTTTCCGCGCCCTTTTCGCCATACTTTTTGACCCGCATACTCTGCCAGCTCAAGTTTTCATTCCATTCGCCTTTCCCTTTTCATTTTTTTTGCCATTTTAATACCCGCAAACAATTTAATTAAGCGGTTCGCTTTTTATATTTACGTTGGCTTTGTTTGACACGTTCGTTCGTCCCCCCACTCGTCCTATATATTTTCCCAGCTCGTTCCTCTCTGTTGCTTCGAATTTTCACTTCGTCAAAGATGTTGACATTTCGTTTATGTCCTGCTGCATGCGTATCCTTTGGGCTGATGATTTGCCTCCATCTCACTTCGTTTTAAGTTTTATGCCCCCCCCACCCCTCCTCGTCGTTGGCCACATAAAGACATTTAAAGTTGTTCGTTCGCTTGAGTTTTTCAACTTTTTGACTGCCATAAAAACGAGAATCGAGAACAACTATAACGACACGAAAATTACACACACAGACAAAGCGCTTCGTGCTCGGCATGTTTTTTGGCTTACTTTGTGATTTGTATAAATACAGGAAGCGGAAATGACAGTCACGACACGGAAATGGCACACCATTTAATTTCCATGCACTGCGGCCGTGACTCTCCGCTTTCCTCTTCCCCGCCCCTAATGCGCCCTCGCATTTCCCACTGTCTGTACTGTGTGCCCTCCGTATCTTTTTATATCGCAGACAAACAACAATTTTTGGGTTCGTGGCAGCAAAACACGTCTCCCACGCACACTGATACACATGCGTGGCCATTTTCATTTTCGTTATTTGCTCGACATTTTGAGGACAATCTTGCGTGATGCGCAACATGGCGTATGGGTAATTAGCTCATAAGCGAAATTATTTTGGGTCCTTGCTGATAACAAAGATGTTATCGATGACAGGTCGACTAGGATTCGGTTACCACTCGTCTTGTTTAACTATGCAAATTAATCATCATAATTTGGTTTGGAATTTGCGCCAATAGAATTTGATAATTGCTTTTGACCGTCGCAGTTATTTATTAATCGAATTTAATTATTAATCTCTCCAAATTATTTATCCGCCCTTGTTTACCGTTTTTGTGCATGCCGTTTAACTTATTGGCACTCCAGGCCATATTTATATCACTTATTAGTTCTTAATTGGATGCATTATTATATATTTAATATTTTGCAATTTGCACCAATTGATGGGCTTCCATTTCAAGAGGTTTTGTTCGGTTTTTGTTCAATTTTTATTCGTTAATCAATTAATAAATGAATTTATTTGCCAAGCTTAATTGCTTGGCTACTTTGCATAACACAAAACAAAGGATCATTGAATGTTTTTGTGAATATAATTGCAGCGCATTAAATATTTATTAAGCCAATGTTTACCCTGACGCATTGTAATGATAATGATTTGCTGTCTCAGCACCAATATTGCAGAATTTAAGGTAAAGTACTCATCAGACAGAGGGGTCATTGAAATATTCCAGAGTTTAAGTCCTAAGCTGATATCATGATATGCAAATGGCCCAGCCAAAGTCGAAGAAGGGACACTTTGAGATGAGAACCAACATCAAAGACAAAAGCTTAAAAGTGACAATGACCGAGCCCGGGACACTATAACCTCGCCTCCCTCTTCTCGGCGGGGTTTTAGCATTTTTTTGGTGGCCTCATTTAATTTAGACAGCTTTTGTTACAACAGTCAACATTTTATTTGCACGTTTCGTTTTACGGTTTTTGGCACTTGCCGTCATTTGATATTTCTCCATCTCCATCTCCATCTCCATCTCCAGCTCCAACTCCAATTCCACTCTGCATCCTGCCTGTTCCTCCGTTTGTCACCGCCTTGGCTTTTGTTTGCTTTAATTAAAAGTTAAGTAGGTGCGAGCAACAATGCCGGAACGATCTTAGGATGCGGGACGGGGGTTGGGGCGGGGGCGGTGTTGAGCTGGGGTGGCAAAAGGCGACTCAAACGCTGTAAATGAAGTTGTCAACTTTTTCCACCTCCAGCCAACCCACTTACCCCTTTATCACCCATTCCCCGCTGTCTCAATTCCAACTATTTTATACAACTCGGGGGAATTTTTGCAATTAATAAAGTTTTTTAGCCCCAATTTTGTATATAATTGTTGCTGGTTTGTTGTGTATTCTTCTGTTTGTGTAGTTGCAATTAGTTTTCCGTAGTTTTCAGCGCTGCTTTGATGCCTTTTAGGCACTCAAAATTCCGAAATGAATGGACAAGGCAATGATGCTGGGTGGTCGGTGGTTGGGTGGTTGGGTGGTTTTGGGCCTGGACAGGTGCGCTCCGCTGATTGTTGTTGGCTGACTTAAGTGCCAACTTGAAGCAACATTTTTGTGTTATTTTTCTCAGCAGCAACGCGGCTGCCTCGACTCTGTGTAATTAACGTGAAAATTGAATTGAGAGTGCTCAAAAGAAGGGAAAATTCAAAGCAGGAAACTTCTCCCTTGGGGACGAAAGGAGAGCAGAGAGTAATGGAATGATTTCCAGATAATTATTTCATTGGAGACTTTTAAATATTTAGTAAATATTTGATTATCGTTAGATTGATTAGACAGGCGTTATAACCTGACCTTAGGAAGTATGATGAAATGGCAGTAAGTGTTTCTACTATGATTTAGTGTGGATCCATTTCAAATGATTTAATTTTGCATAACCCGAATCAATGTTATGTTGTTAAAAAACATTAAAAACTTTTTTATTTGAATAAGGATAACATTAATTTTCCGAAAGCCTTTGCTTATAATATGCAATCTTTTTATCGCTTTATTTCCACTATCCACCCAGCTGAACTTGTTTGTGCCAATAATCGCCATATCTTCGCTATTTAAGAGTCTGCATTTGTCCCATCAGATACAAACAACAGATGTTACCTCCATGGCCACAATTTCCATGCGAGATTAAGCGTCGACGATGTCAGCCGCAAACTGACTGTCGTTAAAAACTGCAAAAAGCTGCATGCAAACCCGGCAAGAGCAAACCGCCAACAGAAGCAGTGGCACCTCCGAACCGCCAACAAAAACAGCAACAAATGCATTCCGACCAGTGGCGCAGAGGGGTGGTGGAAAGAAGGGGGAGTGGTGTGTCCGCAGCCTGTCTGAGGTCTGAATTTCCAACGGTGTTTGGTGGCCAATTTTCTGCGGCCTTTCGGGATTGATGAAGGGGTCGAGGGGAGGTGGCAGAGTTATTTAAACAAATGCCGGCATGTCTATAATTTTCAACACTTCACCCTATTTTTCGGGGTGTTCCTTTGTTCCTCTTTGCGTGCTTGAAATGACTTTCTTCTTTTGTGTTTTTTTCCCGCTTGTGTGCAAATAAAATGAAATTGCTGCAACTGCACTTGCCCCAAAAAACACACACACAACTTACCAATGACCACAAATTGAGTGTTAATAAAGTCATGTTAATAACTTAACCGAGAGGAAAAGAGCGAGAGAGAGAGAGAGAGCTGGAAAAGCCCTTTTCGGCTGCTGTTTTCCGCCGTTACTTGGAAAATTAGCAAAGAATAGTCCCGAAAATTCATTACGTCTGCCGCGCTGCGATGCATATGGCAGGCATTCCAAAAACAGATGCGGGCGGTGCGGAGTGGGGGGAGGGGGGTGACTGGAGTCGTCTGCAGCTCGATTTCTAACACCAAACTTCCGTTTTGGCTTGGCGCCAGGCCGCAACAAAAGTTCCCGTTCTGACTCTGACTGACGACTGCCTGGCAGGCTGGTAGGCAGCCAAAACAAGCTACAGTACCGCCCCCCGAGCACCACCCGCCACCCAGCCACCCATCCCCTTGCACCCCCTTCACCCCTTTTCTCCTCTTTCCCTGGGCAAATTCAATTCGTTGCCATGGCGGCAGAAGCGAGCCTCAAAATTGCATTGCAATTCATTCGAGTCGGGTCGCAGGCGCTCTTCCGCTTTTGCCTGTGACAAAAATATAACAAAAATAGAAGAAGCCAAGAAATGGGAAGGGGGGGAGGATGGGGCGGAATGGGACATGGAAGCCAGAGAAAAGAGCCACAAAAAATTGCAGCTTTCTTTTTCGTCCTTCGGCACTCAAACAATGGCAGGCCGGCAACAAAACAGCAAACAATTTGAGGCATTCAAATGTGCAACCAGCCAAAAGGGCAGAAGACGAGCGCCTGCAAACGAAAATGTGTGAAAGTTGCAGTTGCTGCTGCTGCTGTTGCTGTTGCTGCTGTTTCTGCTGCAATTTGAGTGCGAAAAAGTTTGCATACCGAAACAGTAAAAGGCATTTATTCCAGCGTGAATCCGTTTGCCCAACCAGGCAACTCCTGCTCCTGCTCCTGCATCCTTTGCCTTCTCCTTTTCCTTCTGGGGAACGCAGGCTACTGTAAGTGCAGTCAATTGCCTATGTGGGTCAGCATTGCATTTGCGCTTAATGAGCATAAATTATGCACAGAGCGGCAGCAGGCGCATTTAAGGCTGCGTTGCAGCGGCAACTTTGCTGCAACTTTCGCTTGTCGCATCAACTCATAAAATTTATGGCGTCTGCATGTATTTTAAATTCTAATAAAATGTAGCCAAGTTGGGAATTCGGTGGGTGTGGATGTGGGTGTGGGTGTGGGTCTGGATGTGGGTGAGTGCGGTCTGGCTGCCGAAAAATAAAAGCCAGCCGAAAGCCAGGAAAGGCAACTTTTTGCTTGCCTTTTAAAAGTTACTTTTACCGCACACACAGATACACACGCACACACCTTTTGGCAGTTGCAAGAACTGCCGAGTAAATGTGTTTGCAATATGAAGAAGTTATTCCACATCCACTTCCATTTCCCCTTTCTCGGCAAAAGTTTACGAATTTCTCCTGCTTTCACCCTCCCGACAACAACATTTAGTCGTAAATTATAATCAACAAGAAAGGAAAGCTAACTTCGGGCGGAGCCGAAGTTGAAATACCCTTGCAGAATATTCTGCAAATTATGTTCTCCAAAATAATTCATATGATGCATTCTTAATACTCATAAAAAATCCCAACTTCCTAACTTTAAAAACACCAAAGTTATGGCATTTCCGATCAATCAGTTATATGGCAGCTATAAAATATAGTCGTCCGATCCTTATGAAATTTGGTAGGTCGGATTAATTGGCCAAATATATAACCCATAGAAAATCCCAACTTCCTAACTTAACAAACACCAAAGTTATGGCATTTCCGATCAATCAGTTATATAGCAGCTATAAGATATAGTCGGCCGATCCTTATGAAATTTGGTACGTCGGATTGATTGGCCAAATATAATACCCATAGAGAGTCCCAACTTCCTAACTTAACAAACAGCAGAGTTATGGCATTTCCGATCAATCAGTTATATGGCAGCTATAGGATATAGTCGGCCGATCCCGGCCGTTCCGACTTATATACTGCGTGCAAAGGAAAGAAGGGTGGGTGCAAAGTTTCAATTCGATATCTTCAAAACTGAGAGACTAGTTCGCGTAGAAACAGACAGACGGACAGACAGACGGACAGACGGACAGACGGACAGACGGACAGACGGACAGACGGACAGACGGACAGACGGACATGGCTATATCAACTCAGGAGGTGATCCTGATCAAGAATATATATACTTTATAGGGTCGGAGATGTCTCCTTCACTGCGTTGCACACTTTTGACCAAAATTATAATACCCTCTGCAAGGGTATAAAAAGGTGCCAAAAGTGTGCATGTGTGTGTGTGTGTGTGCTTGTCTGTGTGGGTGTGAAAAAGCATGTAAAATAAATAAACAAACCGCTGCTTGCATTTTAAAGGCTTGAAAAGTGATTTAGTCAGACTCTGGGCTTTCAGCTGCACTTGATTGGCCAAAAACTATTGCACACCTAAGGGAGCTTGCTGGAAATTCATTCCTGGCGCCGGTGTCTATGATTTTATATGGTATTTCCTCACCACTAAAGGCAATTGCTTGGAAAAGGAAAATTAATATATTTTAAAGGGAAGATAGGAAATACTTTGTATATTTATTTTAATTGAATATCTTTAGGTAGCTAAATTCATTTATTTTATTCACTATAAAGCAATAATTACATGCAACTGAATTAATCATATACAAATAAGAAGGCTAGAAACCAATGAAAATGTGAATTTTCGGGGTTAGATCAAAGCAAAAGTTCAAATTCCGTGATTAAGGCAAAAGGTGATTAGAATATTTGGCATTGAATGGCACACAACTATATAAGAAGCTTAAATTACAATACAATTTCTTTGCTCATCATTGAAGTTACTAGTTACCTACCCCTTTATGCAACTCAATACAAATAATACGTTTTACGGCACAATGTTTGCCATTTTAAGGCTTAAAGAAAATGTATAAAAGTGCCAGAAAATATATTAAGTCCAAACAAGATAAATGTAAGCCTGTTAGTTTTTTTTGTCTCTATATTAAATGCAAAAAGATTAAATGAAAAAATTCAAATATTTGTATGACAAAAGAATTAAACGTTTTTGAATGGTAATTGGAAATAAATAATGAGTGAGTAATTGAACAAACATACAAAGGTATTTTTTTAAATCTATTTTTTAACATATGATGTAGTAAATATTCAAACCTCATTTAAATGTAAATTCTTTATAATTAAAGGCAATGGCTCTGTCAGCTTTTATCAACTTAGGCTTTTCGTGTTAGTTGTACAATGTATCTATACGATGCCCATTTCGTGCAATCGATTCATGAAATTGGCATACGAAAGTTTATTATTAATAAAATGCCCACAACAACTTAAGCCTACACTTAAGCCCAATTATTTCTGTAATTTTTGGTATTTCAACAATTGTACTGCCTTCATCTTATTTGCTCATCGATAGCCACAGCTGGCAGCTCTACTATTATTATTTTATGAATTTGTCTGAATCGCATAAGCAATTCATGTAATTCATAGCAAACACAAAGTATTAGTAGGAAGGAAATTCCAACAATAAAATGGGTTTTATTTTTTTAGAAGTTAAGTTGGCTTTATAGGTTTCTAAGTTTTCAATAGAAAAATACCTTTTACTTTATTTGAGTACTTATACCAAGTTCCCCTCATAGTTTTCGCAATAATTTGGCCACATTTTAGTCCACTAAAGAGCATGCCTTTATTCGCAACCTTACAGTTTGGTTAAGCTGCGCCATTTCTGGAAATTTCATTTTAGTTCGTGTCGTCGCGTCTCGTCTGGATTCAATTCAATTTATTTGTTGTCTTTGAGCTGAAGCTTTTAGAGGTGCCACTTTTTACCTGTAGGTGCAGACTTTTCGGGTAAGCGACATTTTGTGTTACTGCAAATTTAATGGCGAATCATGTGTATGCGAGTGTGTGTGTTGGCAAGAGAGGGGAACAGGACATTGGGCCAGCAACCGCAGCTTGTCTGTCGCCATCCTCCTCTTGCCAAAAAGGATGCTGGCTTCACACACACTTGTGCTTGCTTGCAGCTGGCTAAAAAGTGAGGCGATTGCAGGACCAAAGTGCAGGCAGGTGCAAAGGCGGAGGTAAGTTAACTTTACCCACGACAAAGTGACATATTAGCGTAGTCAACTTTACAAAGCACACTTACACTTACACTGCAACAAACTGGGGGATGTTAACACTCCACTGGCTGCATGCCTCGCAGGCACTTTGGGGTTAATTTTGTTATTTGCCAAAAACTTTGCCTCAAGTTGTAGGCATGTGCAAAACTCCTGAAGCAATTTAGTTTTCGGAGCTGCAAATGTCGCAGACATTTTTAGGCCTTCACCCAAAGACGAAATCAAAAACCAATTAGAGGTCTGCCCGACCAGCAGAGAAACTTTTGGGTCATATAATCTAGCACGCCTTGTAATTTGCCCAGAAAACCGAATTTCACTTTCAACCAAGGAGGAAACTGGAGTTTCCTGGCGTTCTTTCATAATTGCAAAAACATTTTCACACGGGGTAATTATAGACTCGAGACAAAGACAACAATAAGCTGTAATTGCGAGCTTTCCCAGCGAAAGTTCTGCATAAATTTGGCATTGCTTTTTACGTGGTTAATTAGCAGCAGGGTGGCAGCCTTTAAAGCGCCAAACGCAACATAATTAAATATAAATTAAAACTAAAATTTAAATGCAATCATATAAATGTCATGGAAATCATTTCGATTTACCAACTCGACCGCAGCGGTCTGGCCACTGGTCAGCAATATAAAATGTCTTTCGTATCTGGCCATGCATGATCCTGTCGGTTGCAATTTGCAAATGATGCGCAATTTATTAATTATCTATGAAGCCCTTTTTAATAAACCGAATTACAAACGTGCACAAATGGCAAATTCGATAAAATTCATAAATGTTATGTTTATTAGTTTGCATGCCGGCAAAAAAAAGCAATTTGCATTTCATTTAGGATCGAGTTTGATAGTCGAGTGGTCGGCGTTCAAAACATTCAATCAACATAATGGCACTGAAAAAGTACTTTTCCCAACTCCAAAAATTAGCCACTTGAATCTGGCCAACAGCCCACACGTAAATACCACTTATCTGCGGTCAAAACTTTGTCACACTGCAACTCTGTCCATCAGATTGGGGAGGGCTCAGGGGTTATTTATTTCATATTTTAATTAGTTGACAAAGTATTTCAAAAACTTAAATAAACAGTAATGAATACTAATGGCCAATCTATTTGGCATACCTGATTCTGTCATGGAATGTAGTGCATAAAGAGCTATGATTAAATGGGTGTACTATTATGTAGAATGGTATTCCGTACCAGCTATTTACAAGTCCACAGCCGAACCCTCGCCGTCATCAAAGAGTTACCTTTTCAAACTTATGCATTTCATTTGGCTAAGCTATTCGCACTCCATTCCATAATCATTGCAGACACTTGGAGTTGTAAAAAATTCAACAAAAATTAAGTGTTTGCCCGCATTAGTTGGTAGTTTGGCCTGCACACGGAAAATCTGGATTTCCAACCCGAGCTCACGCACCTTTTCGCTCATTTTACGACCGAAATTTGGGGGGCAAAAAAAAAGACTGGAAGCGCGCCTAATGCGCATTGAATAAAGTACTAAAAAAATAATTTGCAACCTCTGGGGGGCCCATCGCATAAAGAAAGGTGAACGTCCAAAAGGGAAATCAGGGCGTCGGCAGGGGGTTCCCCTCTCGGCTTGTCGCTATTCAAAATTTTTATGTTTATTGCGTATACGCACCGTGTTCGAGAGTGCGTGTCGACGTTGGCGCATGTGTGTTAGTGTGTGTGTGTGTGCGTGGGCATGGGCGTGTGGGCATGGTTATTTTATACACACTTCCGGTGGCTGGTTCCCGGTTACCCGGCCCCGTGTTTAATGTTGTTTTGACGCCGCCATATTAACCGGAGGCGGGAATCCGGCTGGATCCGGTGAAAGGCAGGAAATGTGCGACGCCAGGTACTTTCTATGTAAATGGATACACGCATTTGTTACTCCTGCCCATGCCCCCCACCCCCGATAAACCCTTTTTTGTTTGCCAGCTTCCGTATCCCAAATATTTATGGTCCTGGGGCATATGTTTGGATCCAGCAATTTATTTAACCTTCAAATGCGTTACTCTTCCTTCCCCTTTTGCCACGGCTTTTGTGGCAGAGGTGTCGCCTTCTGCTGCCCGAAAATTTGCCTAGATTTGTTACGCATTATGGGCCAAGGCTTAGTGGCTGTTTCACATTCTGAACGGCGGACGGTTGGTAAATTTGTTTGGCCAACAAATCAATACGACCGTCGGATTGAGTTTCCGCCATCAATTCGTTAACACCATTTTGAATAGGAGAAAACTGTCTGCTTTTAAAGAGCAAGCTTTAACAAAGGTGTTGGGCCAACTTAACTTTTCATACGGCTTTTTTTCATCGCTTCGGATTTTCCTTATTTCCTTCGTCACTTTTATTTACGATATAAATTGCACAAAATGGTCACGCGACTGACCAAACAATAAAAGCGCCGGCATTAATCTTCTCTGGCCCTCGCGTATGGAAAATGGGGGCAGAATCGCAGGGGCGGGGAAGTGGTGGTGGGGGGTGTAGAGTCGAAAGGGGTAGGACAATGCACCCCTCTTTTTGTTGCCAATTTCCGGATGCAATGCTGCGAATTTCCGTCTGGAAACTTCACAACGATGGCGACGAAATTGCTTAAATGTAAATAAATCAGTGGTAAGAAAATGTTTCTGTGGTCAGGACCCATCCACGTCCACGTCCTCGTGCTCGTCCGCGTTCTCGTCCTCCTCCTCCTCCCCATCCTCGTCCGGATCTGGATCCTTGTCTGCTGTGTTGTAAGTGTTGGCTTATAAATCAGGCCACTGCAGTGACAGACAACACAACAGTGCAACTGTGCATTAATGGCGGCTTAAGTGTGTCGTAAGCTTCGACTGCGGCGAAAAAGAACTCGCTTAATTGCAGGGCATTTTCGTTTAATTTCGCACAACTCGCAGTAAAGTTTTATTAGCTCGTTGGGGCATAAATCAAGCGAGTCGCAGACCAAAAGTCGTTTGTCATTTCGAACAATCAATTAAAAGCAAATGTCGCATAAATACATGAATTCTTTTGTGACGAAACGATTCATCATTCATCATCGCGGAGCCGCGAAAGAGTAGTAAAAAAACTTTTTGTGTCGAAACTTTTAATTTAGGTAATAAAAGTCAGAGGAAAAAGCTAAAAACTGAATGGAAAATATGTGTAGTTTGGGGGTGGGGGAAGCTGATCGATCTAAGCAGGGCATTCGTAATACAAAAGTGTACACTTTGTCAGATAAAATCACCATGACAAAAGGTTTTATGAAATTAATATAGCCATGGCTTCTTAGAATTGAATTCATCTACATTTCATACCTTTTAATATCTTTCATTTCATGGAAAAACGGCAACGAGCATGCTGTCAAAGTCAAATGCATTGTTATTTGCTTTTGTTTATTTTTCGTTGCGACTATATTTCTATCATTGTGCTGCGCAGGCAGGGATATCGCATTCAAATTGATTTTTAATATTTATTTATGATTTAGAATAGAATTGAACGCCATTTTTCTATCAACGGCAATTCGAATTTCCGTCCGTTCGGTTTGGCTTTTGTGCCGCTTTATTACCGCCGCCAGATTGATGGCCTCCCGTGGATGGGAGGACCTAGGAGTGACTTGGCGGCAGCCACAGCTCCGAAATGAGCATAAGCAGGCGTTTAATTTATAATTTATGTGGTGCATTTTGATTAATTGATTTCAATCTGGTGGGTTAATGGCAGGCAGCCTTCTCACTGCGGTCTTGCGGCCTGACATGTGGTCCACTCCAATTTCGAACCTACTCATACCACGTCTTGAGGTTCAAATATTTGGGCTGCACATACATATGGATGCGTGTTTGTGTACCTTTGCTCAGCGTACCTTTGGCATATCTTGAAATCTAAACAGGTACTCCGGAACCGGGAGCCAGGAACCGGGAACCTGGCTCCTGGAAGCCCAAAATTTACAAGTCATCGACGGCGGCGACGATGCGGTCAAAATTTGCATAATTTGCCTTCCATGTAGGCCCTCCATAAATGCCGGTGACTATGATCTAACTCAGTGCGCTGGGCTCCTCGACTTCCTCGCTGTTTGCGTTGCTTAAGCGAAAACGGTGTTAAGTGCTTTCGCATACAAAATTTACATGGCCTGACAATTTTTGAGCGCTGTATCGGCCATGTTGCTGCTTCAGTAAGTTGATGTTGCTGCTGTTGCTGCTGCTGTTGTCGCCGTACTCAATGCAGATTGCCGCCTGTTTTTGTTATTGTTCCTCTGCGGTTGTGTCGCCCAGCTTGACTTCCGCTTCTCCCTTTGTTTGCTCACGCGGCCCGTCAATATTTGCCGTTTGCTACAAGGCAGGCCCGAGCACACAGGACACGCCGCCCTGTTGCCACGCCCCTGTGTTTGCAAACATCAGTTTGCTGCAACATTTGACTTGTCGATGGGCCTGCTAATGTTTGCTCCAGTTCCAAGTTCCTGCACAAAAAGGTGGAATCGAGTGGTGTCCGGGTCAGTGATCCTCCAGGGGAACCTGCAATCGCCATTTGCCCACCCCGCCTTGCAGTGCAATCAATTGACTTGGTCTTCCTGGTTTCATACATTTTATTAAATTTAACTTATTAACTTTAGCCTAATACTCAGTTAAATATTTTACATGCAGTTGCTTAGCCTTTTATTTTATTAATTTTATGCATTTCTCCTTACACTAGATTTTACTTTCCCAGGGATTTTCGGGCTTGTTCGGCAAACCTCTGTTTGAATTTTCCTTTTTCGTAGTTCGTTACGTATAAAATGCAAACTGGATTTGCTAATTTGAGTCGTTTATTAATCGTTCATTAGTTAGTTACCTTAGCGTTAGTGTTTCTTTAAATTCTTTATGATCTTTTAATTACAATTTGAACTATGCTAAGTTGGAGCTTACAGCTAGATGAATTTGATTTAGATGTTGTAAATGCCTTAGTTAAGCCTAGGTTACAAGCTAAATGGTAAGGGGAGCTAGGTTACTCAAACTAAGGTCAACAACAATTATGAATTCGTTTACTTAGCTAAAAGTTAATGTTTCTCTTTTGGCGCTTAAAGCTGTTGTTTAAAAATATATTAACAATTCAGTGTTTTCGATTTAATGTTAGTTATAATTATAGCTATAAGTGTTAATTGTATTCCGTAATTTACATGTCTTCTTAGGCCTAGTGGATTTCAATGCTGAGCTTCACTTTTGCTTCGAACAATTTACATGCACAGTTTATTGTTATCTTTTTACAGGGTTTTCCCTCCATTCGGTATCCTCGTATTATGATCTTTTCTTCGCTAAAAGAGTGCCAACTTAAGTAGCTCTTTCTCTGCTTTAAAATCAACTCTATTACTTTTTGCTGGCTCATCACATACAACTTATAGTCAATTTGTTTACCAATTATTCCCCGATTTTCCATAGTTCTTTCTTTTGATTTGCATTTCCTGTTTGCCTTTGACTTCAGATTAGTTGCCCATCCCGGCCGAGAACTTAGCGTCAGAAGCGAGTTCCGGATCCGATGCTGCGATCCTGTGCGATGAGGACATCCTCGCCGTTCAGCTGGTGGTGTATCTCCTCTGGCACGGTCTTCAGCAGCTGTGGCTTGCCCTGCAAAGGAATCGAGAGAAAAATGGGGACGAGGTGAGACGAAAATAACGAAAACCGTATTCAGCAATGGGAATACCCGCAGACAGCTCAGGGGCCAGAGGCACTAAATAGCGGTGCTTTAAAATTAATGAGCCGCACATTATTTGAGTACTCGCAGCTATTACAAATTCAAGTTTCCCACCACTCTGGCTGGAAAATGGTACCAGCAAAAACGGTGCGTATGCGTTATATTTAATTTTGGCAGAGTGGCAACCGAGGCAAGACAAAAACAAAAGTAAGAAACCAACAAGTCCCCCAGCCATTTGCTGTGTTTTGGCCAACTCCCTCGGGCCAACACGGCCAACAGTGTCAGTTTGGGCCGCCTTTGGGAGTCGAGCGGGAAAAACAAGGACCACATCAGTGACAAACAAAAGGAGCAGCTCAAGAAAAGGCAACACAAAAAGTGGCAGACAAGGCAGCAGAGGAATAAAACATCCTGAATTCAGTCACTGCTGTTGATGATGATGTTGTTCTGCTCCTTCGTTTCTTTTTTGTTTGTGCTCCTGGTGCTCTTCTTCTTATTTGGGTCATAATAATTGCAATCATTAGAGTCAAAAGTTGCCACACCGCAGTGTCCTTTTGGCATGAAATTGTTGTAAAAACGTAATTCTTTTTGTGGAACGAACATCAGCGGGGACAATGCAATGGCCGAAGCCGGTTGGCCTGCTGGCCTGATGTCCTTCTGGACCTCGACCAGGAGAAGGGCCAGGACGAACGCACTGCGCTGCGTCGGGAGTATACATAATGGCGTATTTATAAGGCAACCGACAGAGACAATGAATGGGAGGCACTGGCGGTGAGAGCGAGACAACCAGCAGCGGGTTTTTTTATTATCCTGCGGCACAGTCAGAGGTCATTTACCGCTCGGAACCCATTGAAAATGCCGGCAAAATTCTCCCTCTCCAGCTGAGTTTAAAGTTGTCCGTCTACAGAGGGATCAAAGGTTATGGATTACCAGAAAATTGCACTGTCACTGGGATGGGTTCGACTTTGAGTCATCTGTTGATCGATGACGCACTGGGTGGGCTAATCGATTGAACGCAGGGTAATGTAGGGGAAACTGCGATAGGGAACGCAACAAAAAGGGAGCTCTTCCAATCCAAAATGAAGTTGCTTAGGACTGTTCTCTTTCGGCGTTAAATATCTGAACTCGAGGGGTTTCCGCTCTTAATTTTCCGTATTTGAATACCCTTTCGGCGACTGCAATCACTTGAGCAGTTATCAGCCCAACCGCAAAAACCCATTTTCCGCCCCAGCGGCTGCCATTTATAAGGGAAAAACGAAAACAAAATTGGGCACAAAAGATGCCCCCGAAATGCGGGTGGTCGGGGGCCAAGATAAATGTTTCCTGCTGCCGCCTCGCCTCGAAAGGAGCGCTGCCAAAAATCCTTGCCCGAAAATCCACTTTGCATATTGATGCTTTCAACGTTTTGGACATTAGGCGAGTTGCCTTGACGACCGGTTCGCTATCAACAGGGACCAGCAGGAGCGTCCAGGAATTGGAGAGTACATCAAACTGACACTTACCACATCGCTGCCATAAAGGCTCATGCCCATGCCGACGATGCTTCCGTTTCCGCCATTGGTCGCTGTCATCTGCTGCTGCTGCTGTGGGGCAAGGGGAAGGGGACCCGGTCCCGGACCCGATGCCGCTGCTGAAGATGTTGCCACCAGGCCCATGCACGTCACCGGCTGCAGGAGGCCATCGCCGGTGGTCACCATGCTGTGGGTGAAGATGGGCGGCGGCGGCGTCGGCGAGAAGGTGGCCAATTGTGATGGATGCGACATGGTGACTCCGGTGATGGTGCTGTTCGTGCCAAACATCGGGCTCGTCGAGTACATGGGCATGGGATGATGTGCCAGATCGATCTGCGGTGTAGGTAGGTAGAGGAGTAGGTAATGAGGTTTTAGTCATGTGATGATTTATATGCTGCGAGTTAGTCACGACTTTTGGGAATGGCGATTGGGGGGTTGAAACAAAAGTAATTGATCGATAGGAAGAATAAACGATAATGGTGCATCTAAACATAGCAACTACTTACACCGCGGAACCTTGTACACAAATAATCAGTGACCCCACGTTGGGCGCCAATCATTAAATTGGATTATTGATTACGACTTTTCACAATTTCAAGCAATTACAATAAAAACAGAATCCAAAATGACAACGTGAAAAGCTAAAATAAATTGAAATTGATTTGAAACAAAAGATTTTGACATATTATTATGTCCCCCACGTTGGGCGCCAGTTACACTTATGGGTGATTCAAAAGGGTTTAAAATTACAACCTTAGATAGTGCGGAAAATTATGTTTATATCTTGGGAAGCTATTGTTGTTGATTTTCCGTGGTGTAATTTATGTTATAGTATAACTGACGAGTGTGCCAGTGGCCTGTTGGTTAATATGTGAGTGTGGTTGCCCACGCATATTGCAACCATCGCGGACTATGCGGTTTCACCGCTGCCACCCGCCCCGCGTGGCGATGTTGCTGATAGGATAGTTAACAACGCGCCCGGCGTTTATTTAGCCAACATGGTTGCCATGGCATACAAGAGGCTGCTATGTGGTGAACTACTACAATAATTGGCCCATGGGTGGGCCGTGTATTTGTGAGCTGGCTTAGTGTGCGTGTGTGTGCAGAATGTTTATATGCTTATTTCCGTAATTAACGTGTGTGCCTGGGCGAGGCATATCGACGTTGTTTTCTTAATGGGCTCAACGAGATTTTAATGAAATTAATTTTTACCGCCATGTAAATTAAAATTGGTGGGCTGGCTGACAACAAGCAATATGCTCTAATATAAGACAAGTTAGGCTTATATTTATTATAAGTATAAGCTGTTAACATATAATGTCTACAGTTTAATAAAAATTTGTAGGCTAGCCAATATGACCAAAACTTAGCCAGTAAGCAGAAAATGTCATAAAGAATCAAATTAAAATAATGGTCCCAACAATAACAGTCAAACTCAGTGCTGAATTCAATGGCCAGCATTTTTGCTTTTAGAAAAAAATAAGTCGAGAGCCAACTGCATGTCGTGTAAAACTTTTCGATAAATGACAGCAAAACCAAACAATGTCATTAGGTGAAATGGTTGCCAGGACTTTGCTCGTATGGTGGCATTAATTGTTGTTTTTACAACGACCGATTTCCCTCCAACACGAGTGGTGTTTAAGTGCATTTGCTGTCTGTCCAGCCTGAATCCATATCGATTCGCCTACACTTGGTCATAACTCAAGTCCTTTCAATTATTAAGAGGAATGAAAGCCAGTTGGATAAACAAAGCGAACGACTCTCGACTTGAACAAAGTCCCGATGGGAGTGTTCCACAAAATCGGAACATAACTTGTCTGCCATGGCCAGACAAATTCGAAATATGCTTTCCTGATAGGGGTGGCTGTGAAAACGCTTCTCTCCACTCCCACATCTATCATGTTTATACCTTTCCCCAGTCGGATTCTTGGCAAATCTGCGCTCAGCTGCTCTAGGTACTCAATTTCTTGGCCAAATTACATGAGATTCTTCTTCGGCTTTCAGCGAGGGTATTTCTTGGTCATTATTCGATATCTGTCGGCTTCTCTGCGTCTCCTTAAACCCGATTTGCGTAAACTGAGTTTTCAGCACTCTGTTTGCTTGCAGCTCGATTTGTTTGTGCAACGGTGCGTATGTGTAATACTCGGAATTGCTCTCCGATGGAAGATAAATATTTTTCAAGAAAGCACTGCATATTTTTTGTATGGGCTACAAGTTTCGGACATCGGTTTATTGATTTGGTCAGTTCTTATTGATGCAGGATGATTATTTATTTTTGTAGTTCCCAAGTTGTATTATTAAGACGATTTTTTTTGGCTTCGTTTTTTCTGTTGGTATAATTGGGTCTTGTCGCAAATCACAAAGAAAATGTGTGAAATAAATTAAGTTTATTTTAAAAAACCAATAAGTAACTAAGTAAATGACAAAATCATAACAATCTCTCGGATTCGATTCTAAACCCGCGTCGCATAGCCTTGAACGTAGAGATTGGCTGCGCCACCCACATTGTCGACCACGGCCCCTGCCACATAGCTGCTCCCGGAAGCTGTGGCCGCCTGCAAGTCGGCCAGAATCTCGTCGTCCATCATCACATTTACCTGCGAGTAGATGTTCGGCTCCGCCCGCTTAAGTTCCGCCTGCCTGCCCGGCCGTCCCAAGGTCGCGCTGCAATAGGGGGCCATCCGCTGAACGCTCACCGTACCGCCCACCAGAGGAGCGGTCAGTTCGCTGTAGCTGAGCTCAGTCTGAGGAGGGAGAAAATAAAGGAAGAAAAGGTTGATAATCTCAAGAAGTAGTAAGGAAAGTTTTGTATTTATCAATTAATCTGAGGTAATTTATCAAAACTCTTACCCCCACAGTTTTAGAATAGTCTAAAGAAATATATATGTGTTTGGAACTTCAAGAAGTATTAGTGAACATTTCATATTTATCAAATAAATTTAGAACTCCAACTTAGACTCTTTGAATGCCTATTCCCAATGGGGTTTGCTTTATTAAACCCAGTTTTAATTCCGGAATTAGTTAGTCTAAAAGATGTGTCTTTGTCTTGTTACCTTTAAAGCTTTCTGTTAACAAAAAACAAAAGGTTTTAAGGTCTTTGGAGTGTAGCTGCAATTTTAAAATCGGATTTCTATACTACACAGGATTTCTCTGGCTTAACTCGCTGCTAGATGTTTTAGTGCGTTTAGATATTATATTATGGTCTGTAATTCTTGACCATTAAAATGGTATGTTTAAAATCAATGTAAATCAAATTTATTGAAAAAGTGTTTAAGCACAATATGGTATTTTTTGTTGAAGAAACAAATTTAGCTACCGTATTGCTTTCGTATGGAATAACTATCGAGTTAATGTTAAGCGAGGAGGGCTGAAGGTGGCATCCTTAAGGGTTTTGATTGCGTGAGCAGGTTAAAGCTGTTATTTACAACAATTCGCGAGTCGTTCTGCCTGCTTTATGTCTGCTGTTGGTCTGTTTGTTTAGGCCAGACACCGCCCACTTGCGACGCCTGTTTGTAATGTGTCTGCTGCTGTTGGCCCTGCCCTTAACAGCCATTCCCCACTCCGCCTTTCCTCCGGCGAGGCACACACTTGGTCGTTTATTGCATTTCGAGCTAGCTGGCAGCTAGTGAAGAGGAGCAGGAGAAGGAGCAGGAGCAGTGGGGATCGGAGCAGGATGCGCACATCCTTAGCGGTTGCTGCTCCGCAGTCTCGACTCGCCTCGCGATGGGTTCGCCTACAACTTATTTTTATTAAATTCGCAAATGGAAAATTTATATTGCTGCAGCTGCTGCGGCTGCCCTCGGTTCTCGGTTCTCGATTCTCGCTTACTGGCTCTACTCCTCCGAAAGGGGCGTGGCTGGCACAGAGAAATTTCTACTTAAATGATTTTCAAATTATGTTGGTTTCTTCGCTTCTCTTACAACTGCAGATGATGCTGTTCCATTCCCATCTAAGCTATTGTTGTTTTCATATATTCCGCTCGCGACCTTCAGGAGTTTTTCAAAGAAAAGATTCCCTTTGGAAAGTTGGCAAAGTTTTTGTAATTCTTCAGTGACAGAGTTTGATAGTTGTCGAGCGAGTTCTAAATTGCATTTGTTTAAGCTTCAACGGCTTTTAGTTTGTAAAATTGCCCTGTATAATTCTTATATTTCATTTATATGTTTACATTATTGTTAATGTTAAATGGTTTTCAATGAAATTCCCTCATTAACACTTAAATGGAATAAATTCCCTACTAATAGAGTGTGTAGGATAGTTTACTTTAAGAGGCTTCCGTCTGATTTACATCAACTGCTTTATCATCATCCCAAGAGGCAGAGGCAACAAACTGCTGGCCATAAAAACCACTTAACCCGAAATATGTGGACGGCTGCTGCGAAGGGAAACAATAGGGGTCTACCACCTGTCCATGGGTCGTAAATTAAGACTCTGGCGGCGGCATCTCCGGCATATTGTAAAAGGTTTAGGGCGCACCACTGTCCGGCAGTGTAAGAAGTGGATTAGGGTGTCCGGGGTGTCCATAACTCACCTTCTGTTGCGGCTGCTGCTGGAGCTGCTGCTGTTGATTGGCATAAGCGCCCATTTTGCTGACGGGGATGAGCGTATTATACTGGATGTAGGGGCCGTGGCCGGGGGGCGGGGCTGTCTTCTTGTCCACCACGGCGTACGTGGGCATCAGGTGATCATAGGTGCCGGAGGTAATCACGGCGTTCTGCTCGGCCATCGCCGCCGTGGCGTAAGCGCGGCCATGACCCTTTGTCGTCCACTCGTCGTCCAGGTCGTGTCCGTCTGGAAATGGGATTGGGGGCACTAGGGATTAGCTCGGCGGCCGTGACAGTCGAGGCCACCTGTGGAAACTCACCCAACCCACCTTGCGGTATGATGTCCGGATTCTTGTCGATGCTGTCCAGGCTGCTCGTCACATGGCACGTCTCCCGGCCGATGCGGTGCATATCCTGCACTGATTGCCCGCCATTGTGGCCCAGTGTGCCGATGACCAGGCTGCCATTGTTGTTGCTCGTCAGCAGGCCCAGGCTCCCGTTCCCGTTGGCCGTCGTGCCGCCCACTCCGCCGCCTCCTCCGACCCCGCTGCCGTTGCCGGTGGTGCCGCCCACGCCCACGCCGCCGACGCCGCTGCCCGGATGCGAGTAATTATTCCGATCGCGCCCCGACGAGCCGCGCACACGCACCACAATCACAATGATGAGGGCCACCAGGAACACGCTGCCCACGATGCCGGCCAGAATGCCGAGGAATGGCCGGATGTCCTCGATGACGGGCGCATAGGCCAGCGAGAGGTCTGCGAGAGAATGGGCGGAAAGTAAAAAAGGGGAAGCCGGAAAGAGACCAGAGATTGGGGGATAAGCATGTGCCTTTGCATTTACGTATTCCTGCTGCTACACAGAGAGAAACTATGCTGGCAAGGTAACAAAATTTGAGTATTTCTCTAAGCAGTCTCTTAACAGTAAGCAATATACAAAATATATCGCGAATATTAAAGGCAATTTTGTAAAATACATATAAGCGTTTAATAATCGATGCTACTGAAAGTATTACTTATTATTTTCCCTCCTTTACGGTATTATTTTACTGAGAAGTAATAATGAAATAAATAATTTAAAACCTTTTTTTAAGCTTGCATAGAAGATTTTGAGCTTACTTTAGAATACATTTTTTTTTCTTTGCACTCTTTGATTTATAAAATATTTTAGTTTTAAAAAGTAAAAATGGAAAACTATATAGGAACCAATAATTAATACAAAATATAGACCTAATGTTTTGCTCTGTGTACACACTCTTATCCCTTTCCTTCTTTCTGTGAGACTGCATTGTTTTATGAGCTGCTAACTACGTTCCGTTCTTGGTCCAGTCTTCGTCCTTTGGCTGTTAATGCTGTTGTTGTTGTTGTTGTCGTCGGTGGCAGTTCCTGTCGCACGTGCCTTGAATTTAGTGCCGCTTTAATGAGCTGCATGTGTGTGGGTGCATATGTACGTGTACTTGTGCATATCTGCGAGTTGTAATACGCCCCGTTGCCCCGCCGGGGTTGCTAATTTGGGTCTCAGTCCTTGTCGGCATGTCGGGAATTTTTAGTAACCCAACATACAAAAGGGAACAGGAAAATAAAACCATTCGGCATCCGGATTTATTTGTGCTGCTTTATGAGGACTTGGTGGGGTGAAATTGTTAAAGTGAATTTATGAAGCTACAAAACCGAAATAATTGAAAATCAAAATTAGTCACATCAAAAGTCAAAACTAAAATATTTGTATAACAAACTGTTAGAAACAAAACAAAGCCCAAATAAATATTTAAAAGTAAACACACAAATAATAACTAAAGCTACATAAAATATACATGAACAGGAAATAATTCAAATTATAAATTTCGCCTAAAACTAAGTAATTAAATAATAACATTGAATAAATAACAAATCAGATAAAAACAAGACCATGTTAGGTGCTATAAAATTAGAGCAGTGTTACAGGTTAAACAAGATAAACCAATTAAATTAATAGAAAATTATAGAAAAGGAGAGTCCACCGCTACCTTCTTGCTGGTCAACGTCTTTGCCCTCGTCGTGGCTAATTGCCCTGCCCAAGTTCAGAAACTCGTCCTCATCGCAAACGCAGTCGCTGGTCGTGGTTGCTGTCGTTTTTGCTTTGGGATAGGCAGGCCTAAATCCTTGAAAGGACTTAGTGAATGTTATGGTAACTAAAAGAAAGCGTGCAATTGAAATAAGGCGCCAGAAAGAAAAGAACACAGAAGGGAAACAAACCATGTTAGCAGAACTTAAAGCAAATTAAAAGACAAATGAAGCAGCTGTAAATGCAGGCCCTCGCCAATTAATTTATAGGCAGAGCACAAGGACTCGGGCCAGGACATGCATGAAATTGCAAACGCACAGAGAGAAGGAGATGGAGAAGGAGCTGGATCTGAAGCTGAAGCTGGGGAGACAGGACAGCCCGCATCAGTCGAGCCATCCGTGGGATTCATTTCTGGGGACTCCCCTGTGATTAAACTCACCCGTCTGCTTCTCCGGATCCTTCAGCGTGTAGACCTGCAAAATGGTGGCGTTGCTACGGCCCTTGCTGTTGTGGGCGATGAGGAAGACATTGTAGCCCATGCCCGGCATCAGACCGCTCACCTCAAAGTACGGTCGCCTGTAACGAAGTTGAATCGATATTTGAATGTCCAAATCAAGAACGGCAAAACCGCAAAAAAGGCCAGAGCAAAGAGCAGGACAAATGGGTTTCGCAGAAGGAGCAGCAGCTGCAGGCTGGATATTCACATGGATATTCACATGGACATGGCCGTGCGTTTTCTGTTCGATGCCACGGCTCGTTGGGCTTGTTGTAATGCAGAAGTCACACGGCGTGTGATTCTGATTGCTCCGTGTCCATTCCGGTTTCTCCTGCTCCGGCACTCCAGTCCGTGTCCGTACTCACTTTGATTTAGAAATTTTGGGATTGCGCGTCGTTCCGTTCATGTGAACCTCCATTATAAAGTCCTGCTGCAGGCCGCCGTCGAAGCCCTCTATGCATTCGATTTGGAAGCCCGTCGAAGTCTGGTTGAGCACCGTGCAATTCAGCAGCGGATCCGGCTCGCCTGTGAGCACGCAGAAGGACAGAGACAGAGGGACATTTATTATTCCGGCTCAGAGGCAGATCATGCAACAAATTGCTCCGACCCCGAGCATTTGTCTACAGCTTTCGCATCTACATATTTCGCCGGGTAGCTGCCAAATCAATAAGCCAACTCGCAGCGCAAGTTTGACTAATCTAGCAGCCAGCAAAGCAAAACGGCAAAGTGCCAAAGTCATCGACAAATCAGCACAGCGGGACTTTGCCAGACCCAAAACAAAACATAAACAAAAACCGCTTTAAGCCAAGCTCTTTCCCACGAATAGAAATTCAGCTGATGGAGCTACCGATACCGTGTAGATGTATTTTTATCTATTCATTTTTAAATATTTGTTACTGCCAAAAACACTTTTTACCCGAGGTGCTATCAAAATATCATTCAACCAAGTCATATCTGAACATTATTTACTTATCGCTTTCAACTAGCCGGGACTAGATTTTCCCATCACCTCAGTATAGAAAGCATTTAAGATTAATAGTAGTTGATATTTAATTAATATTTAATAAACAAATAAATTTTAATTTATGTACAGTACTTCTTTAGAATATTAACACCTTCGACCTAACATTGAGTGTCAGGCTTACTCCTTTATTTATTTTATTGATAAATAATAAGAAATTAACCCTTCATCGAATATCTCACTGTTTAAGAAATTAAATGCCTGCATATTTATAAAGAATAATTATTTTCTTTATTATTAACATTACTTTCTGTACATATAGTTTAAGTCGAAATCTCATCTAGACCTGTATGAAACTCACATGCCCTCAAAACAAGGCCCGAAATGAAGCCAAAGGCTGTCGGCAACCGAGCCCCCAGTGGCTCCAAATAGCCCCACACAGCCCCACTGACAGGTGAATCACCTACTTCCACCCAGCTCCCCCCTCCCCAGTGTTACTACTCACCTGCCGGGACTATTGTGTATACGCAGGGTTCACTTTGATCGCCAATTTCGTTGGTGGCCCAGCAGAGCAGCGTTCCGTAGTCCTGGCAATGCAAAGAAGAAATCGCAAACAGGCGAATGAGTGCGGGTGTCGGAATCGGGGTGCAGGTGGTGCATGTGGGGCAGGTGGTGCAGGTGGGGCAGGGATATGGGACCGGGTTGAGTGACAATGCATTTCGTTGCCTTAATTTATGCATGCACTGCGGCGAAGGCGATGCCGTTGGCAACACACCTTTCCGACCTTAATTGAAAATTCAAAACCGCAACTCGTTTGGAAAATTATGTGCTGGCCCCTCAAGGGCGTGCCACGGACTGATTTATATGACCTCCAGGAGCGCCGGGGGGCAGTGGAATCGGAGTGGGAAGGGGAATGGAAATGGGCACTCCAGTACTTACATTCTCCGTCATGGGCGTGTAGTGTGCAATGCTGCGACCCCTATCAACGGCCACCTGCGAGGCGGGTATGTCCACCGTTTCGCCCTGGGTCGCATTGAATTTCCAAACGTAGCTCGCCTCCGCGGGATTGGCATCGATTTCGCAGGCCACCTTGACGGTTTCATGGCGGCCCGAGCTGTAAGAGATCCTTTGGCGAGGTCGACATACGGGCGCAACTGCAAGGAGACAAAGACCAGGGAATCGAGATGAATTGAATTGAATTGAATCGAGTGGCCAAGGCATCTGCATAATTAAAGGAAAACATTGGCCCAACTTGAGCTTGATTCTCGTTCAATAAGAACTTTTTACTCGACAAGAAACTCCTGCATATTCACATTAAATATTTAAAGAAATGCTGGCCTCGTTTGTGGTTGCATTGTTGCTGCTTAATTGATTTATTTGTCTGATTTACGGGAAAAATTCAATTTGTCTGTGGCAGGATAAGTCGCACACAGGGACTCGTCCTGCTGAGTCCTGCTGTAATTGCATTGTGTAACGTGTTAGTTACAAATTGCAATCAAAAGATCCAATTCCTTTTAATTAAGCTGTTATGTAAATTAACACACTGGAGCTAAGGCCAAGGACCGACTTGGGGAATTACTCACATCGGATGTCCAGCTGGACGGGGTTGCTCTCGCCGTCGCCCTCCCGGTTGCTGCCCACACAGGTGTAGATGCCACTCCTCGCCCGACTGGCGTTCTGGAGCACCAGGCTCTGGTTGGACACGGCAATGCCGGCGGCGGGATTGTTGGACAGAATCTCACCCTGAAATCGAAAGCAGAAAGTGAAACGCAAATTGAAAATTTCAAAGTCCGCCCCTTCGTGTGGCGTAATAATTTATTGAATCGAATTCAATTTACCGATAAATGCTAAATTGAAATAAATTTAATTTCTCAAAGCTAATAACACTTTTATGTTGCGTTACATTGCGCATACGCCCCGCAGGCTGGGAGGCGGAACGGCTGATTGAAGGCCCGCTGGCTGCATAAATTAGGCCCGGGCTGCATAAATTGTTAAGTGCTCTCACAGCCCGGTAATTCAATAATAAATTGTGTGCGCTTCTATGTGAGCGTAGTGAATTCCATTCTTTGCCCTTTGGCAGCCCTAAAATATGCAACAATTATGCGCTCCATCTCGGCCGGAGTTTTGGCTCTTGATCCATTGCGCCCGAGGCTAATGTATGTATGGCATATAATGAAAATAATAATAATAATATTGCCGCTATATGTGCGTGTTCCTCTTAAACGAATCGAGCCGTCCTGCTCCTCAAAGTGCCCCAAGTCGCAATAAATTAGCCGCGAGTTGGCGAAGGCAGCGGGGTGTTAAATGTGCTCGCCGGAGTGAAATCTAAAATGCATGTAAAACGGCATCTGTCTGTCACTTACATTGTGCCGCCAGCTAACTTTGTATATCCACGGATTCGATTTGATGTTGCACTCGAAGAACACATCGATGCCCTCGCGCAGAGTGGAGTTCAGCGAATTGGTTCCCAGCTCCAGACTCACCACCGGAATGTCTGCGGATGAAAAGGCCGTCAAATTGGATAGAACTCGTTAGGTGGGGGGCATTGGCATCAGTATCAACTTCAGCTACAGCGTCAGGAAAAGGAAAAACAGGCTTTGCTGCCATGGCATCGGGGAAGCTAATTACTTTAAATCGCCTGCCCAGACAAATAATAAAGCTGGCAAGCAAATAAAATGCCAGAAGCATCGGGCAAAGGTGTAATTACTGTGTAAGCCGCACAAATTAGCCAATTTAAGTTGTTCAAATGCTCAGCTCCCCTGCCACCCAGAACTCTCTCTCTCTCTCCTTTTTTTTAACTTGTTTGTTTATTATTATACTTTTTCTGTTGGCCAGCTTGGCAATTAGGCCTTTGAAATGCTGTTTTGCTGCTTTGGAGGAGGGGTAGCCACCGGGTAACTGAGCAACATTTTAACTTGATTAATTCAAAATTGGTTCGCGAATGCGAATCAATTAAGCTTATTAAGCAATCTATCAAATTGGGCAAAGAGTGCCCCCGCCACAAGGCTTCGTTGCGCCGCGAATGAACCAGATATTTCAATCGAATCGGGCTGGGAACAAAAAAGAGGAACAAAAAGAGGAAAAGTTAAAAGGTAAGCAATAAAACCGCACTCCCAAGGCAAACAGGAAGCACCCACGCCCTCCCCCTTTTTTGAGGCGGCAGAGGTGGGGCTGCGGTGGTTTTTGCCATTTAAATTTTGTGCAAACAGGTCGAAAACTGTAAGAGCGTAAAGATGACTTTGCAGGCGGCGTTGGCGGCGCTGCTTGCGGTGCTTGTGGCGGGTTAAAAAGTTTCGCAAGTTTTGTGCCAAACTTTCACCGGCCGCCGCTGGAAATTAATTTGCCAAAACTTGCGCAGCCGGGGAGAATCGAAGAAAAATATGGAGTCGCGGTGGTGGGTTGGCGGGGTGGGGGGTCCAGTGCAGCGATTTCTTACACAGTTTTTAAAGCCGCTCGCCGACTTTGTGCTTTCGGTTTCATTAAAAACTTTGGGCAGCCGAATTAAATATTAAGCAGGCCTTTTAGCCAAACAGAACTCACGATAGATGTCCAACTTCCAGCCGTCCTCCATCCCGGACTCGGGTATCATGCTCTGCTCCGCCCGACAGGACAGGAACTTGCCGCGGTCATCGATGGTGGGCGTGAACGTCAGCACCGAGGTGGTCATGTTTCCATCCGGATTGGCCTAAATAACAGGGAAGGGGGCAAACAGTTAGCGGGTGAGTGGGCAAGACAAGACAAAGGAAACGGAAAAGGAAAAGGGTTGGCACGTCCTTCGGCGCAGATAGGGGGTGCTTTTAATTGAGGCCCTCGCTACGTGACTGCCGTTCGAGCAACTTCAATTACCACAAAGCATGTGTACGACTCTCGGTGGGGGAGGAAATTGTACTCTGGGGCAGCCATTAACAAGGATGACAGGCATTTCAAATTTGCATGTTTATAAACATTTCGCACGGGGTAGCAGTCGGGTGGTTCCGACGACAGGTTATACGTCAAAAGTCAATCATTGAATCAATTGCTGTGTTAATAAAACTTTCAGAATGATTTTCTTTATTTTATATTTTTGAATTAATGCTTCACTTTTTATACCCTTGCAGAGGGTATTATAATTTTGGTCAAAAGTGTGCAACGCAGTGAAGGAGACATCTCCGACCCTATAAAGTATATATATTCTTGATCAGGATCACCTCCTGAGTTGATATAGCCATGTCCGTCTGTCCGTCTGTCCGTCTGTCCGTCTGTCCGTCTGTCCGTCTGTCTGTTTCTACGCAAACTAGTCTCTCAGTTTTAAAGCTATCGGATTGAAACTTTGCACACACCCTTCTTTCCTTTGCACGCAGTATATAAGTCGGAACGGCCGGGATCGGCCGACTATATCCTATAGCTGCCATATAACTGATTGATCGGAAATGCCATAACTTTGGTGTTTGTAAAGTTAGAAAGTTGGGATTTTCTATGGGTTTTATATTTGGCCAATCAATCCGACCTACCAAATTTCATAAGGATCGGCCGACTATATCCTATAGCTGCCATATAACTGATTGATCGGAAATGCCATAACTTTGGTGTTTGTAAAGTTAGAAAATTGGGATTTTCTATGGATTTTATTTTTGGCCAATCAATCCGACCTACCAAATTTCATAAGGATCGGCCGACTATATCCTATAGCTGCCATATAACTGATTGATCGGTAATGCCATAACTTTGGTGTTTGTAAAGTTAGGAAGTTGGGATTTTCTATGGATTTTATTTTTGGCCAATCAATCCGACCTACCAAATTTCATAAGGATCGGCCGACTATATCCTATAGCTGCCATATAACTGATTGATCGGAAATGCCATAACTTTGGTGTTTGTAAAGTTAGAAAATTGGGATTTTCTATGGATTTTATTTTTGGCCAATCAATCCGACCTACCAAATTTCATAAGGATCGGCCGACTATATCCTATAGCTGCCATATAACTGATTGATCGGAAATGCCATAACTTTGGTGTTTGTAAAGTTAGGAAGTTGGGATTTTCTATGGATTTTATTTTTGGCCAATCAATCCGACCTACCAAATTTCATAAGGATCGGCCGACTATATCCTATAGCTGCCATATAACTGAACGATTGGAAATGCCATAACTTTGTTGTTGTTAAAGTTAGGAAGTTCGGATTTTTTATGAGTATTAAGAATGCATCATATGAATAATTTTGGAGAATATAATTTACAGAGTATTCTGCAAGGGTATATCAACTTCGGCTCCGCCCGAAGTTAGCTTTCCTTTCTTGTTTATTGCTTTAATTTGTTTAAAACAATAAAAAGTAATAATCCCTTGGGTTTAAAGATCTTAGTAAAAGAAATACTAAAATAAAATAGAGGTTATACCACTTTCAAAACAAAAAGTTCTTAAAGCGGTTGCATGATTCGACCCACAAATTGCAATCAGCTCATCCAAACGATAGAAACTTCTATTGTAATTTTAGCTTGGCTATTCCCAAACAATCATTTACAGGACCCCCGCTAGTCGGGCTTTGTTCAGCTGCCCTTCGTTTCCACTTACAATCTCATGAGTATTCTTCATGGGGGTACTGCCCTTCCACCAGGTAATCGTCGGTGCTGGACGTGCTCCGATGACAACGCAGCTGAGCTGATAAGAATTCCCCGCCGACAGTGGTCGATTCTCCCCCTGCAGCTTTACAATCAAGGGGCGCACTGTGGAGGCGATAGAATTTAATTAGTTAGGCCGGGGCTCAGATCAGAATGCAGGGGGGGGGGGGGGGGGGTTGAGTTGAGCATTCTCGATTCTCGGGCGGAACTCACGGTTCATGTCGAGGACGACGCTGCTGATAATTGGCGTTGTCAAATTATTGTTCTCCGCCCGGCACGTTAGCTGCATGTGGAGATTGCGGCGCTCCAGTCGCTGGAGGGACAGCACGTTGCCCACCCGCCGCTCGGACAGGGCATGGCCCACACTGGCGTCCTTGTAGACGGTGTTGCCGTGCAGCCAGGTGACCCTCGGCTGGGGGCGACCTGCGGATGGAGGAAAAGAATTATCAGAGTTGTGGCGAGAGGGGGGAGGGGTGTGTGTGTGTTGTGTGCAACTGATATGTTTGCCGTACGGCTTAGACTTGGAGTTGTCTCTGCGTTTAGCTGGCAGCGTTTTAGCCGGTCTTCTGTTTGTTTATGTGCTCACAAGTGCAAGGAGTGGATGAGTGTCTTTCTGTGGCTATATATGGGTATCCCATATATGGGTAGCTACGGTGGTAGGTGTAGTGGGTGTGGGGCTGCGTGTGTGTACAAGTGCCTTTCGCTGTTTCATTTGTTGTCTTGTTTGGCTTTTAGCAATTTTCAAGTGCTCTCAATGCAATTTGTGTGGGCATTGTGTGTGCTGGAGCTCCTCGATTGTGTCTGCACATTGGTCTGGATTCGTTTGGTTTGGTTTGCAACTCGAGCTCCAGTTCGAGTTCGTGTTCGTGCAGTCGACAGCCGGGTGGAAATTAAATAAAATGTGAAAATCTTTCGCCTGCATTTTCACGCTCATCACTTTTAATTGTCAGACACAAGCAGCAGCGTCAACACTTTTGCGAGCACACACTGAAAGGGGGGGAGGGGGTTGAACAAGGACTTACCGCCGATGGCCACGCACGTGATGTTGATGCCGGAGCCCTCGTTGTAGGGACCCAGCGTGCGATCCTCGATGGTGATACCCTTGCTGTCCAATATAAGCACTGATTCGGGCGGAACTGCAAGTGGGGAACGGCATTTAAGTATTGAATTTTGTTAATAGAAATCGAGGACCGAAGAAAGCATGACACCTAACCACTTTCTGAAACCCTTTTCTGACTGTCAACTTAGCGGGCTCCTTAAAAGCCCGACTGTCAGGGCTTTAAAGAGCTGCTTACGCTGTTGCCACTTTCAAAGTTTAAAAATAAAAGACGGAGAAAAGAAATGCTTGAACAGGTGCAGTCAAAGTTCAGCGAAGAGTTCCTCTTTTTCCCTGGCGAGTTTCAATTTCTTTTTACCTATTTCTACTCTGCTCTTCCGCCTTTCATTGTTTTGACTGCTCTACACTGGTCTTTTTAACGGGGCTTTCCTTATTATTTTTGGTTATGTGGGTGGGCACTTGGCCAACTATTTTGAGCCGGACCCCAACCCGATTACCATCGCTTTGCTGCAAATTTGCTTGGTCTGATCAAGTCCTTGGAATTTCCTGCCCCTTCCGCGCATTAGCAGCAGCGGCAAGTTGTCCAAACTGTCCACCCCGGATTGGGGCAACTTTTAATCTAATATCTTCTTTAAAGTTTTACCCTCTGTTCTTTTCCTTTTTTCCATTTCCCAACCGACATACAAAGTTCTAAATCCTGCCTTGGTTTTACGCTTCACATGTCACAGACAAACACACGCACACACAGCAGCATGTTGAACATGCTCAAGAAGTTTGTAAAACACGGCCACGCCCCCTGCCACCCGCCCTCTGCGCTCCATCTGGCAGCAGCGACGTCGGCAGCAACTATTTACCAACAATATTCGGCCAGGCCAACTCTGCCGGCCATATATTTCAGCTAAACGCCTTTGGAAACGCATATAAATTTTAATGGTAAATTGCAAGCTGTGGCCGCCTCAATGCACAGGTATCCTCCCCATTCCCCTGGAGATGGCCAAAAAAACAAGCCCCAAATTGCAACTGGAAACGGGGAAAAGCGGAAGATGGAATACGCTTCTGCTTCTGGATAATCCTCTTCTAGTCGGGATGGTCTTCAAGAAAATATAATCTTTTTCACTTGGGCCAAAACAAAAATTGTTTTCTGATTGAAGAACAGTTTCCCATAAAGTTACTACCTTAAGGATTACAGCTTTAGTTCTTTTATTTGCTTACCAATAAAATACATCTTATTTTCTTACAGAAATTCAATATTTCAACAAACTTATTTTTTGTTGTAAGATATTTGTGATGCAAATATTTATTGTATCTACTATCTAAGCTTCACCCAAAAATGTTAGCTTTATTACTGGAACAAAAGGTAACATAATATATTCCTTTCTGCATTTCATTATCCTGCTTTTCTATAAAATACCAAATATATAAAATAAAATGTACGTTGCGCTCTAATTATTTCACCACACTCAAGAATATAAATATGCTATTTCAGCAAAAATATTTAAAGACTTAATTATTCTTTATAAAAAATCAAATTAAACAGAGTGCTCATCTTGCGTAAATTCAGCATTTCCATCGCATACTCTTGCCCAATTCCGAGCTGAAATCCATTTAAAGGGCTAGGAATTCAATTCAGAGCGTGCACCCTGCACTCATCTCATCCCTCCCTCTACGTTTCCCATTTCTCCTTGAGCAGCTTTAACCAGCCACGTTTAAACTTCTCGCCAAGTTGGCACTTTAAAATCTGTTTGCCAAGTACAGAGCTGCTAAAGGGAGGCAGTGGCTAAAAATAAGGGAAAAGTTGGCAACCCGAACATATAGTTGGCGTCTTATTCTGTAACTAATGTGTTTGTCCAAGAGCTGAGTGCCGTGGTTGGCCAGGCCAACCCGAGCTGCACAGAAAGGAGTCAGGACGAAGACCCGGCCAGGATATGTCGCTGCACAAATTAGCTGCTCAATTATGCTGCCCCGCACTCTGTGGGCAAACAGAAAACGAGAACGGAGAACTGAGAACGGAGAGTGGCTCAATACTTACTTATGACAGTTAAATTCACTTTGGAGTTTCGCGTCGGACTCTTCTGGAAGTCGACGCGGCAGCGATACTCGCCCGTGTCCTCCTCCGTGGTTGACTTGATGGTCAGCGTGCCGGCACGTCCTTCCACGTGGAAGGAGAGTCGCTCCCGATAGTTCTCATCCGACCAGTGCGTGCCCTGGGCGAAGTTGGAGTCGCGTGTGTCCACACTGAAATGGGAAAACAAGCGGAGATCAAGACGTGCACTGGGAAAACATGTCAGTGAAATTGGCCATCTGTACGGTTAAGAGTAGTCATTTCTTCAAAATATACTGTCATAAATATACATTTTAACGCAATAGATATACCAATAGACCTCGGATTTAATCAAACCAAAAAGGAAAGGCCTTTAAGCATTTGGATTCGCGAATAATTAATTAATATAAATAAAAAGGGCAGCAGTCTTTGCAGCCCATGCAAATTAATAGTTTAACTAAAATTCCTCCTTAACGTTGTCATCTCCCTTAAAAGCTAACATACTAAAAATATACATGTTGTTGAAATTATTTCATTATCATTGGAACAAAAGTATGAAACCACATAAAATCCGAGGCTTATGAATCAATGCCTTTGGTTGATTTAAAATGGTAACCCAAGTATTCTAGTACACAACTTAAAAATGGCTTTAAAGTTTAAAAAAATCCTTAAGCCATATTATATCTCCTCTTTTTTCTCTCAGTGCAGGAATGGGAATGAAATTAAAACAATTTCTGTGTATCAACCCGAGCCAAAGGAAAACAAAAGTCGCCCTACTCTCATTACTTTCTCACGCCATGTTGAAAGTTTTTTATTATCGCCAACAGCGTAATTGGGTTCTGCAATGAATTAATAATACACACCCGCCCACTTCGCTGTAATTTATTGTTTTCGCTTGAAATTGCCGATTATTGATTATTCCATGCTGTCGAAATCCGGCGTAACGAGCTCATTTTGGTGGTCAATCCACGGTTTAAAGTGTCTGTTCTGCCTCTCAAACTCGGAGCATTTGGCAGAGTTGGTTTTTAAAAAAGTTCCGAGCCAGTTTGCCCGTGAAGAGAGAGGGCGGCGCCTGATTTAGGTCAACATTTAGCCGAGTGGCGAAGTTAATTGGGTTTAAAGCTCTCCTCTCCGCATTCTTGGCAAGACATAGTTAATTATGCACGCCTCGGCGTAATATTCTATTTCAGCATGCCTTTAAGTGGGCGAAAGCGTTTTCAATTGGGATCCTCGGTAATCCTCGCCCCAGGGAGCCAAGTTCGAAGCCTGATTTGAGTAGCATTGCCCAGATATAGGCTACTACTTATGAATTAATCATTCATGCCCAAGGGCCTTCGAGTTGCCATTTAAATTGCAGGTCGGCAAGTTGAACCTAAATTAGATCGACAACCGTCGTTTGTTTGGGCTGCTACGTAGATATTTCACCGTCCAGAAATTCGCCATAAATCCGCTTTGCGCATGAGTCGATCTTTTCTGCATCTCCATATGTCTTCTGCTCCCCGTCAGCCTTTGACAGCTTCTCGAATTGCCGGCCTGTGTTTTATTGCATTTCAATTTTGATTTGCTCGCAACATATGCTACACTCGAAAGTGGGTTGCCCCGATAATGAGGTTCTGCTGGAAACCTGACGCTGAAGCATCACATGTCAGCCGGGCAATAAAAACCCGATGGCGAATCGCTGGTGGCTGAATGCCGGAATTGAGCTGTCGGTGCTGGGGCGAAAATTAAATTTTCACCATAGGGCGTGGCCAGTGCGCTGGCCAGCGGTTTCTTTTTATGATTAATTCACTTGCTGAGTGGTTTTTAATTACAAACAAGAGTTGAGCTCAGCTCGACGGAGCCCTTTCCCGCGGACGGTCGTTATGCAACGCTAATTACTACTTTCGCCCGAGTCATTTGCAAGTCCTTGAAGTGCCCGAAGTTCAATTAGTTTTGGCCGCATGTCAATGGCCGGCTAGCTGGTTGCCACAGGCAATCAGCTAATCACCGGCCCTGGCTCACTGGCTCACTGGCCCACTCACATGCGGACAAGTCGGACAAATCCAATTAAAGTTTCACGCCTTTGATGTACAGAAGTCGTGTATCTGCAAGATACAAGATACTAGAAGCCGACGAGCAACCACTGCGACATAATGTTAGACATGAATAATTGAAAAAGTTTTGCTGCCGAATGTAACCTTGGAGCGAGCTGGGATTGTCCTGAAAGTTTTCCTCGATTTTCGGGTGCTACTCCCACAGAGCCCCTGTGTATAATTCTCTAGTTATGCTAATTTCGAGTTTGCCGGCTGGCGGACAGACAGTGCTGCCCCCGAAAAAAATTGCCTAATTAGCCGCCATTAAATCAGAATGAAAATTCCCCGCAAATACGCCAACTGACATGTGCAGGTCTCCGCTTTCCGGCCTTCCGCCTGCCACGCCCCCTTTTCCGATCCAATTTCCCGCCTCATCTGTCGGCCGTGTTTGTTTGCGTTGGTTGAGTGGCGAGCGGGTTGAGTGCGTCAAAAGTTGTCTGCGGTAATCAATTTTGTTTATTTATGGACCCGTGCGTGCCAACGTGTCTGTCTGAGTGTGTGTGGTTGAAATGTTTGCGGTGAGTGGGGCTGCGGCCTGTGGTTCTGCATTTGACACGGGGACTTTAAGTCTTAAGGGAGGCTCTAAAAAATGTGTCACCCAAACTTCGCCTGTGCGGCGCCAGCAGCTGCATTCGGGCGATTGAAAAGCAGGAGCCACTCACCTGTAAATGGGCGTCTTCAGGCCGACCTTGTACCAGATGACCAGGGCCACCCGATCCTCGTAGATGGGCGGGGTGACGTTGCAGGGCAGTCGGCCGACCGTCCCCATTATGGACTCGGATAGCACGGGCGGACCTGGAAAAAAAGACAGCGATTAGTCTGTGTCACAGGCGGAAGTGTACTGGAAAAAATGCAATCCTATTAGGATCTCTTTGCTATAAATTAAATATTAAAATAGTTATATAGTTGCTTTCCTAAAACTAGGTAGATTTATTTTAAGGAAAATATATATAAATGTAATACAATTCCACAACAAGCACATGCCCAAATCCTTTCAAGTTTTGAATTATTTCTTAAGCCAAAAAAGAATTCACTTAAGTCATAGAACTCTGAATGGAATTAATAAGCTTGAACCCGGATAAAAAAGTTAAATTTAGCAAAAGATTTATTTGTGTATAGAAGGCGGAAATGGGAAAAAGCAGCAGGAGCTGCAGGGAAGTGGCTGCAAAAAAACTGGCTAACAAATGATGTATAATTAGCCGAGGGCATTAGCACTTTGTTATTGGGCCAGACCCCCCAAAAAGCCAAGTTGCGGGGAGCATGCTGCGATCTTTAGCTTGGCCCAACTAATAATGCTATAAATAAAAGCGGAGAGACTGGCCCAAAGAACGGCGACGAGATAAAAGTGACGTAATGGGCGCGACGTCTTCATCGCTGTCCTGCGCCTTTTTCTTTCGTCCTCTCACATTAAAGTGAAATTAGCGAGCAAATCCTTTTTTTATGCTAATTTCACCCGGCTTTCAAGACGGGATTGTTCTTCCTCATTTCACCCCCCCTCCCCCTCCATGCCCTTTCCATTTGTTTTGCTGCCTTTTTTACGTTACTTTTGCAGCCATTTTTTGAGTTATGTCCTTTGGCTTGGCTTATTTTCCGAGTCCTTGCTCTTAACAATTTCCCTTTTGCTCGGCATTTATTTGTGTTATTTTTGGCCTGCACTTAAGATTCGTTTGCCTTTTCATTATTCGCAGTTGCTTTGTTCGCTCATATTTCGCCGCCTTTGTTTAAAGCGCAGAACGAGAAAGAGAGAGATTACTGTTTGAAGTTGACATTAATTTCGGGACTCTTCGCCAACTCAAGCTTATTTCAGATCCGGCCTCCGACAGAACCGGATTCCTCTCTTTACGTATTTTGGTCTGATTTTAATTTAAATTTTATAAAATTTCCACAGAATTTTCTTGCGGAAAAGTTTGTTAGCCCTTTTTGTCTGCCCACGAGTTTTGGCCAAGCGCCGTTGTCCCTCGTCACGGAATTCCGCCGTTGTTTGTATCTCATTTAAATTCACTTGTTAACTCATTTGCATTTCGTAGGCTCAGCGTTTTCGCGTGGCCCAAACAAAGTTATTACAGTTTGTTTGAAATTTCCCCATGCACTGGCCGGCCGCAAGAGATGATTTAATTGTGGACCCAACTCACAGCTCAGTCAACTGCAGGCGGCGCACATTGCTCATACGCAGCGTGGCCGCTGCGGAATTAGTTGCTAATCAGCTGGGAAAAAAAGCCAAGCTGCGCCAGTCATGACGGTAGCGATAATGCAATGCATAATTTATAATGATTATAAATGGTTTTTGCTCTCCGACTTTCGATTCGGCATAACACTGTTCGGTGGGGTGGGGTCAACCGGAGAGTCGTTTAAAATGTGATGTTGTCTAAGCCGGAAATCGCCGGGCTCCCCAGTTCTTTCCGCCCGGAATCGACATGGCCCGGGCCTGGCTGCCGCCATGTTTCGATTTTTCGCTCATTTCATATGCAAATATGTTCGATTTGCCATTACGGCGGGAGCAGAGCAGAGCAGGGCGAACCAGTGCCAAAGAACGAGGGCAACCGCAATAATAACAATGCCAATGATGGTAACGATGATGACGTCGTCCACACACACACACACACACTCTGCGAGGGCTGCTTTCACAATTTACATTTTCCTTGTGCTGAGTTAAACGAAATGCCAGCATTGGCAAAACATTTAATTATAGCAATTAGCTAATTAGAGATTTTAGCTGAAACCAAACGCAGTGTTCTCCCCTCTCCCGAACCACCGCAAAAATCAATCGTAAAGTGCCCAATGGCTGTGCGTGGTTCTGGGCCGAAATTGAACATTTTGGCCACGTTTGTCCACTTGTGCTGATTTGTTTTCGAGCCACGGGCTTGAATAATGCAAAGTGTTCGAATGAATTGCAACAGAGTTGCACGAAAGTTGCTCTACTTTGAATTCGTTTAGCGAAACTTTTTTCTCGCATCGCTTAGAACTATAAAAATGCCATCAACATTAATGGCCAAAACACGGCGACCATCAAAATTGTTTGCCTAAACAATTTTTAGAGGCCCGCCAGTATAGAGCAGTCGCTCGAAAAAAAAGGACAGGGAAATTGGTGGCATGGCTTGGCTCATTAGCCAGTTCACGTACACACCAGAAAACGCATTAAATTCGTGTGTGCGTGTGTCTGTATTCTGTGGCAAATTAATTGCACATAAAATTATAACTCAACGCACTTGAAACTGACAAGCGACAAGGTGACTTTCCCCCCGATTTCCGTCCAATTTGATGGCACATCCAGATGCCAGGAGGAAAGTCGTAAAAACCCAGGGGTAACTGCGTGCGTATGTGAGTGCTCTGCAGCTTCCATTAATTAAAAGCAATGTGTTGATTTCTTATTCCTTGCCGGGCTCCTTTTTGCAGGACTTGTTGGCTTCTTGGTCCTTGACAATTGCCGTTTTGTTTTGACTCTTAGCGTATTTATTGCCAATTATTTTTATGGCCAGAGGCAAACAGGCGTAAGGTGTGTAAATAAATGAACTTTAACATCGCTCGATATGTGTGACTTGTATTTTGATACTTAATGTTCAAGCAGGCATTTCCTATGGAACAAAAGTATAATCCACCAACCACTATAATAACTTTGACCATAATTCACTAAAGAGGGTTTTAATTCTGAACCAATTATTTAATGATTTATACACATTCGAATTTTTTTGCTAATAATAGATTGAATTATAATGGCAGCTTTTTTTTTATTTGCACAATTTTTCAAATTACAAACGCACTGTGAATAGAAGAAAATGTTTGATTTTTTTTAAACAGTTGACACTGAAAGCCTCAAAAAAATATCCTCTTTGTCAGTGCCTACAAAAATAATTCATTTAAAGTGTCGTTATACATAAAGCAGTTTAATTAATTTTCCTATTAAATGCCATTTAATTCCATTAATGTAATAAGCAGTGGCAAACCAGTTTGACCGCTACATAAAAACTAAACCTTTTTCAACTTTAAGAGCGTATTGCAAAGAGCAGAAGAACAACCAAATCAGAATATTCAAATGCCAAACTAAAGGAATTTCAACTTAAATATGACGGCAGCCAGCTAGCAAAAGAATCTGGCAAAAATTATTATGCAAATTTGCTTTCATATTAGTGGCATTTGCTATGCTCGGCTTCGCTGACGACGGAAGAGAAGACGGCAGAAAAAATAGAATCTGCGAATCGAGACATGGCAGGGGCGAACTCAGTTGACAACGGCAACATTTGCTGATTTGGCAAAAATATGCGCAGAACGTGGCAGCTGGGGAGGGTGGTGGGCGGAGCGGGGGCGGTGACGAAGAGGGGGAGGGGCAGCGCAGTGACATTGCCGGAAACTCCTGCCAAGAAATTGGCAGCCAAATTTAAATAAAACTCTTGTCAATATTTGCAAGAGACCAAAGAGAACGAGTGCGACTCAATATGAGTAACAAAAATGTTGTTTCAAATAAGTGCAAACATTTGCATAATTTGCTAAAATCATGGGGCTATCAAATAAAATAAGCATGACAGCTCTAACCCCGTTTTATTGGATTTGGGTTTGGTTTTGGTTACTTGGACGGAAAGGGTTCAGTTACTCGCAAATTTAGCTAACTGCAAATCATTGTGAAACCCATTTTGAAGGGCCGTTAATTGCACCGTTTGGGGCAGTACTTAAAAATTAAATAAAAATCAAATAAAATTTCAAATACAATTGAAGCGAATCGGGAGAGTGCTCAAGATGGAAGCAAATTTCAGTCACAATTAAATTAAATTCCCAACTGGCAGGAGGTCCGGCAACTATTCATGTGTAAATTCCAACAAAAGGCGCTGAGGGTGACAATTACGAGTCGGTCAAGTCCGTGTAGCTCTGCTCCTTTAACTTCTTCGCTGCCCTCTTCCTTTTGGCCATGTTCCCTGTTCCGTTTTATGGCCATTTGCTTTATGTAATGCCAAGTGTTGGGCCCAGAGACGGTTTCATAAAAGCAAAGGGCGACCGAGGCAGCGGCGCAGTTTTAATGTGCAATAAACTGTAACGATAATGATTATGCGTTCTAGGTGGGGCAAGACGGGAAAGAGACGGCGCGAGGCCATCAGGGGGAGGGGGGAGTAGGCCTCGGCTGTTGCAGCAGTCAATTCTCGGCATAAGTTGACTTTAATGTGCGCCAAAGTGGCAATTATTGAAAGTGCTCGGCCAGTCCGAGAAGTGTAACAAGCAATCGTTTTGTTTCGCTCTCCTTGATTTCGGCAAATGAATTTTATATTAAATTTAATTTTTACCCTATTAACACGAGTGGAAAGCAATGGGATAAAGGAAATAGATGTCGCACGAAAGCGTAAATGAATAGTAATAGCTTAGAATTTGTATATCTCTGCAATAGTTGTTCATATTGCAGAGGATTTTGCTTTCATTCATTATGTATTTATTTAGCATCGTAGCACTACACTCCAAATACTAGACATAATGTATAACGCAATCATAAAATTTCTTAATCTAATTGATATTGAAATGTCTAAAGGACATTTATTTTGTAATGACAAACAATTACTTTTGGATAAAAACATTGTTACAACAATTTATTAAATTTTAGCAAGCTGATCTTGAATTCACAAAAGAACATGGCCCTAAAAAATTCAGTACTTGTCATACCTTAGTAGCACGTAAAATTTTTATATTTAAACTATCCTACTTTATGTAACTACAAGTTTTAGTATATCAATAAAACAGAGCATATGGTTGATTTTATAGTGCCACAATGTACACGAGTCCATAAAACGACCGCTCCAACTTTAAGAGAGTTCTCTTCATTTCACATGCCATTTATAAGTCTAAAGAGCCGAACTCGGCCGCACATCAGATTCTTACATAACCCATCAATGGACAAGGCCAATCTACATACACCCTTGGTCTCATAAAAATGCAGTAAATGGCCGGGTAACAGACTGACTGACTACGGAAAACTTTCACTTCCTGCCCCGATGCCCCTTAAAAGATTCTTAACGGCCGAATTTTAGTGGCCATTGTGTGTGTGTGCTGGTCCAGCATTCTACCCTTTTCGCATTCACATTATGCCTGCCACAGACCATAAGTATCTGCGAGATACAAGCACGTGGCACCGGGCTTAGCGATATCTCTTGCACTTTATGGCAGAGGAAATACTCCGTGTCAGGTGGAACCTATACACATATCTTTAATGCACAAATCAAGTCACTTGAGCACTTTTTCTATAAACATTTTCATTTTATAGATACTTAAAAGGGCCGCCTGCATTTGGAGAGCCTTTTATGCGGGTCCCTACCCATCCCCCTTCCCTTCCCTTCCCTTTCCGTCCCGTTTGGCTTTTGGCCTCAGTCTGAGCCCATTTTATCCGCCGGGACCATTATGCCGGCTCTTTGTGCCCGGCTGAGAGTCTGTGATTTTAGCTAACGTTCGAAAATTGTTGCATAAGAAAGGGGTGCCAACACGTTGCGTGTATTAGAGTGATTGTGTGCGAATCTGTGTGAGTTTTCCGGGACTGCGTGCGTGTGTGTGTGTGTGAAGCCATGACCGTTTACGTGTCGCTGCTTTTACTTTTATCTGAAAGTGGAATCGGGTAATGCGTTGCTGACTCGACAAATGCTTAGCCAAGGTTTAGTTTTAGTTTTCCGTCTTCGCTTTCAAAAAAAAGGTGAATCTGATAAAAAAAAGTAATTCGATGTGCAAACGTAAGCTTGTGGAAATAATTATATAATGAAAACGTAGCAAAGGACAAATGGTAATTGCCTTCCAGGGTTTGTTGTGTCTTTATGAAAACATACGCAAAAATACAGGACTAATTTAATTTTCTTATATAAAAAGCCAAAATGGCAGAAAAAAAATTAAATTGTGGAAATCCCAAAGCGAATTTTTCCCTAATTGCTGCACACGGAATCTCCAAATGAAATTTTCAACAAGAGTGTCTTGTTTTATTGTATTTCTCATCTCGTTTTCACTTTGTGTTTTTCTGTATTTACTGCTCTTCTAAAGGGAATAGTAAAAGCCCAACGGGATATGCATAATTTTGCAACTTTTATAATTCATAATTCATTACTTTAAGTTTTAAAACATTTTTAATTGTAGTTTTTAAATATTCTGTAATGCCTTTCAATAGGAAATTAAAATCTATTAACTTTCATTATAGGGTATAAATTTGTTGTTGCCTGCGCACTTCCGTTCCTTTATGTCTCATTTTCTTTTCATATATATTTTTTGCTCATTTCGCTTTTCATACAATTTGTTGAGTACAGCGTTTTTTATGTCGTCCTCGTTTTTCTGTGAAATTATATATTGCCCTCTCCATTGTATTTTTTATTTTCCATTGATGTATTGCCGACTCTCTTTCTCTCCCATCGCACTAACACCCCGCGGCTGTTGTTCCTTGTATATTTTCAGATAGCATTAGAAATTAATGAAATCAATTTTTGGGAAAACAAAGAGGAAAAATCAAATTGAGGCCACGCAGAGGACTCCTTCAGATGCGTAGGGTCTCGAATGGGAATCGCTGGAGGGCGTTTACTTTATACTCGACTGCTGATTGGATTTCTATCGACTGCAGTTGATCATAGGTGGATTCAATGCATACGAAGCTGTCCGCATAAGGCAGCTGCGGATTGTTTGAACTTCAGCACGGCTTTTTCTCGGGATTTGAGCTTCTGCTTCTGTCAAAATGCCTGCAGAAAAGGGTCGCCGACCGCATAAAACATAAAATGTCCGGCCATTGAAAGGGGCAAGGCACATATTTTCTGTATAAAAACAATTTTCTTTGATTTATGCGCTCGTAAAAAACAAATAAAATCTACATGCCCATTTAGAGGCAGTCGTTGTGCATACATCTTCCCCTCTAAACAATTTAATATGATATTTTCCTAGCTAATATATTAAAAAATATGAAACCGTAGAGAGCAGTAGCCTCTGGCCTCAAAGTGCGCTGCAAAGTATGCTGCACGTTTTTTCCGGAATCTTTTGTTTCTTTTTTTCCCCCAACGCGGACAAAAAATTCGTATCCCCGCTGCTCTGAGTAAAATAAACACACAAATACAGCAGACCGTAATGTGTGCGTAATGTATGGCAAATATGTGCTCGCTGCACACATTCACATACATATGGGCACATAAATATTTCATTAAGTATGTGTTGTGCCCCATTTATGATGTGTTTGTTACATTGCACAGCCATAAATACGGCAAGAAAAACATTTTGACGATGCGTCTGTTGGCGAGCATCAAATATTTGGCCAATGAACCGATTCGATGGCACATGTCCATCTGAAGGGGAGTTTTTCATTTTTTCATTTCAAAATTTAATTCACATAAGAAGCGCGCGGCTGACAACTTTGCACATTGTCGGTCGTGTTCGACATGTGCCGCAGCTTAATGCTGATTAGCAGCAGCCACACATTTGGCATGCACATTGGCATTAGCGGCTCGTTGGCTCGCTAACCATTTATGCTGGCCAGTCTGCAAATTGACCAGCCGCCCCACTCCGCGATGATGAATGAGTGTCCGTGGATACGGGATCCGAACGTGAGCGGATAGCCAATTACATTGGTGGCGGCCAATGGAGTCAGGGGGCGGAAATGAGCCGCCACTCATAAGCGAAGCGTTAACCGCGCTTAAGCTGGGCGCGTGTCTTGGCCAAATCGCCTGCGGGGGTTGCTAATAAGTAGCTAAATGACTGGGCTAACTCCACACTCCACCCCCTTTACGCTCTCAATTAACTATGGAATAGGTGGGGCGGACACTTCATAACTGACCCTCGAACCCTTTAGTTTCTGCTCTGCAATGCCGACACCCTCTGACCCCTAATCCCGACCAGGCATCGGAGCAGACTTCCTTCGTGTCATGGTCTACTGTTCGCTTATCCAATGCCACTGCCGCTCAACAAATGAAACGCTCTGTCATGTGTCAGTGCAAATGCAGACAAAACACTGAAAAAGTAGCAAAAGCAGATGGGGTGGTGCTGATGCTGGCGTTGCCGATGGCGATGGCGAGCACCCCGAACAATCAGTGGGTACATGGACGCCGACGTCCACCCCCCACCCCTCACAACACTCTGCCATTCCACTCAGAGTCATTGTCATTAATTTGGCCCGGCTCGGGCTCAAAGCAATAGCTTAGGAGTCGGTCTGCGCCAGAGCCTGTTCCTGTTCCTGTTTCTGGTCCGGGTTTTGGTCCTGCTCCTATTCCTAGTCCTTGTCTGCAGCAGTGGCATCATGAGAGTGCAAAAACAACTTGCCAGTTAAATGGGAGCTCCCAGTGCTGGGAGTTCTTGTACAATGGTTGTAACAGCGGTACTACTTCGCTTTTCGATGGGTTGTCAGACAGCAACAGCAGAAGCTTGAAAAACAGAGGTACGAAATTTGGTAACCTGACTGACTGGCTTAAACTCCCATTCAATTCAATTTCATTTCGGAGTTCGGCAACTGATGAAGTGCAGGAATTCGTTCTATAACAATTTCAATGGAACATTAAAACTACATTGATTTAATGTTAAGCTTGCCAATTTATTCCACTGTGCCGTTCCACCTCTCATTTCCCAGAGCAATGCAGAAGGTCTGGGCGCAGTGTCTAAATTAAATAATTCCCACAACTGTTACACTGTGTCATGTCTGTTGGTGGAGGGAATAATCCCCAGCTTCTCCCTCCAGCGTTTCATTTTGTTTTTTGTGGGTACAACAATAACAAAAACAACAACAACAAAAACCAAAAGCAAAACAACAACAGTCATGACGGCAGACCTGATAAATGAGTCCCTAATATGAGCGCTGTTAATAAAAGTGGCAAATTAAACGTCAACCTCTACAATTTTGTGCCATTTGTCTGAGGGGGGGTTCAGTTCAGAATAGTTATAATACAAATGGTGAGTGGGGTGAGGGGGGGATTGCCAGAATGCCAGACCCTCAACTGATTATTGCTGTTGGTTTTGCCTTTTTTAATGTCTATTTGTTTGCTTTTCGAATGCCTTACGGCTCAGCGACAATGGCTGAGAGCGAGCAGAACTTCCAGCCCGATTGTGGGTCTCATTAGTTGTCGGACACGCCCCTTTCATTGAGTCTGGGGGCGGAGGAGGGTCTGCGGCTTGTTGGTTTATAGTTTGTCGCATGATTTTGCACTTAAATTGCTTACAAAATGTTTGACAGGGCAGCAACACGACTTTTGAGTGAGGATTTTTAATGAGTCTCCGTGCGTGTGTGGAAGCAGTGTTTCTAATAAAGAGCTTGAAAGGGTACCGAACTGCCTCTTGGGGCCCTTGAATATTTAATTATCCATCCGCCCCGTCCACCACCACTTGAGTGGAGTTAGGTCTGGCCCATAATACATACATAGTCAAAGGTACCAGTATAAACAAAAAGCCAAACGCAATAAAGCGGAAATTAATGCTTCCATTATTTCGATAAACAATTATTTTACCGCACACAAACACATTGGCTATGAAAGCGAGTGGGAAAACACAATAAAAGGCCAAATTCATTGATTATCGATAATTTAGGCTAGTGGTGGGGGAGGGGGGATTGGGGAGTTCCGTTTTAGCCACAGCTGGCCGCCTGCGTGTGCGTTAGCCAGAATAAACAAATGGAAATGGGCCGGAAAAACAGAGGAAAAATCTATTAACGCCCGGATTATTAACGTCACACTATAAGTAATTTATACGTTAATTATGCGTGCCTGAGTGGAGGGAGTTGGGAATAGATGAAGGGGCGAACGGCATTAATTATAATGGTCTTGGGCCTGAAAAAGAATACGCCCGACGGCGATGAACTACTTGCAGTGCGCTCTAAGATATGCAGTGAAATGTGGGCAAACATATGAGATGCGGTCTTGCCTCGCCACTTTCTCCGCCCCTTTCACTCGCTTTCTTCACAGCTGCCTTCCTTTTGAGATAGCAGACTTAAAACTAGGCGGGTAAAAGTAACAGGCTGACATATTACGACTAATGTCGCCCCAGCACGATTCGGGCTCAAGTCGCTGGAGAAAACTGAGCAAGCAACTTGAGAAACGACAATGATGACTTGGCCGTGTGTGCGGGTGTGTGTGAAGCACTATGCATAACTAAGGCTGCAAATGATAAACTTGCAAGGGGAAAAATAAAAGTGGGGGCTGCCTAAGTGGAAAGTATGTCAAGCTCAGTGACACAATAAGAACACACACACATACGGAGGAGAAAGGGGGAAAAATACTAGGGCAGGCGGAGGAAACTGCCACGTGCAAATTATAAGCCTGCATGTGTCGTCTATATCATCATCATCATCTGGTTCTTGTTCTTGTTCTTGCGTGCGCCTGCGATTATCTAAGCTTACTCTTCACCTCCAGTGCCGGGCTATGTGCCCATGACTATGTTGCCTTTTCTCTGGCATTGCGCATACGACGCGTACGCCAGCGCCCACTAAATGCGTTTATTAATGCTTCTCCTTGGCCTAATTCGCAACACTTGTGCGTCGTAGTCTTCGTCGACGTCGTCATTTACATGCATACATCATTTTGCATACATGATGTATTGTTGGCTCTCCATTCCACTGAGCTTACCGAGCTTATGCTCCCGGCATTCCCCCGGTATTCCTATTCCCATGCCCCCTCCCAGGCACTGTACCGCCCCGAATGTCAGTGCGGAAAAACAAAAGGCAACAGCAACAGCGGCAGCAGGGCATAACAATGATAATAAAGGCGACAGGCTCGGCTGGCAAGGAGCTGCGACAGATGTCCTTGCCGCCAGGTAGTCACCATGAAGCTTCCCGAGGCTCAGGCCCAGCCCATAATAAAGACAAATGCTCGGCGAAACTTGCTCAGGACACATAATTAACACGGGAAAAGAGCTCAGAGAGGATCGGGTTTTTGTTTCAGCACTGAAATTGCTTTGAACTGCACCTGCCCCCGCTCACAAGGATGTTGCACAAGAATGGAATACAAAGAAAAGGATGCCTTAAGAAGGTTTAATTTAACACACGCAAAGAGATAAAAAGTGAAATAAGATGAGCCTGTGTCACGTGTAGTGAATTTCGTCATTTAAGGCCGCTTTTAGATGACATATCCTTTATAGTAAATTAATTGATTGTTATGTATTATGTAGTGCAACCGTTTTCCCCTGGTGTAATCCCAAATACATTTCTCCGCTGTTATGCCACAAACACTCGTCATCGACTTTTAAGTGACCCCAATGGCTTGTTGCTCTTCTCGAAATTTAATGGGATCCCAAAAGATAAATCTCAGCCGGCAAATCATGACCTGCTACACACACTACCCACTGAAGACCCATGATCTCTGGTCCCTGTCGCTGGATATCCCTTCCTTGTTAATAGCCGTCAGTCAGAGGGGCAAAACATTAATCAAATTTTCAACCGAAAAATTCTCCAAGTTGAGCTCGGCAGACAATCGAAAAACTTTGCAGGTCCGAGCTGTCTGTTTCCAACCCGCTTGCTACCCAGATAAGCCCATTTAGCAACGTTGTCATTTCTCTTGTTTCGTAACGTTGATTTCATTTTATTGTAGCCCGCTGTGCCACCCACCTCCCCCCATCTTCCAGCCAGCGCACGCCTGTCATAAATCTTGTTTTGAATGTCCTGCCAGCGTTGATAGCGTCAAGGGGGGGGGAGGGGGTGAAGGACTTGGGTCGGCAAGGGGAAGGGGGCCCTAGTCATCGATTCGCCTGCATACACACATATTTAGGTACATAGCATATATAGCCATGGCAACACATTAAATTAGTACACTTGATCGAGCAAAAAATATTTATGGGAAAGCGCTTCGGCGAATCGGGACCAGCGGCCCAGTTGATGATTCGATGGGCGCCCGTTTCAAGGACGCACGCCTCCTCCCGCAAATGAAACAAAGTGGGGCTGACGGGTGCCGAGTCAACTGTTTCCATAGAACGGCGCATTGTGACTGTTATAAATCTCGAACGCAAATTGACTGTGCAACGTTGCGACGCCTTTTGAAGTGGGGCTTGGTCGGTTCGCCATTTCACCATTTCACCATCTCACCATTTGTCCATTTCGCATTTCGCTTTTTGGGGCTCCAAACATTTTCGGGCCAACGCCGGACTGTCGGGCTGTCTGGTTCCGTTCCGCAGATAGGCTTTTGATTGGCATTTTATGTCTGTTCGTCGCTGCTTTTGACTTATGTTTCATTAATTTGTATCATTTTTATGGGAGCTAACAAGGGGCTCCGATCCCGATATGGATAATTGACCAGATGGGTTCTAAGATTGTAAAAAGGTTATAAAAGTCATGGTGCTTCGCGTGCTTACATTTCAATGCTCTCAAACCTTTTTTCTATATATACACATTATACTGAGAAATGAAATAAAATGACTTAACAATGTTTTAATTTCGTTTTTAAGTTCATCCAGCTAAAATAAAGTGGCTTTAGTTCCAATGATGATTCATAAATATATTAAGAAATGCCCCTTTTCGTTATTTATTAACTCTTCATTTATCGAATATCCTTAAAAGAGTTATTAATGGAAAGCCAAAACCAGAAGTGCTTTATTTAAATAGTCAACTTTCTCGTTCGTTTCCCCCTCACAATTAATTATTCCTACTCAATTATAATTACTTGATATTTAACTTGTGTGTGTGCTGAAAATAAATCAAGGGCCGAATGAACTCTTCTGACCCAACCGATTTTCGATTGTCCGAGTCAATACTTCGGGAAAATATAATGGCTGCAGCTGGCACCGTTTGCGTTCTCCATCACCGGCAGACGTTAAATGTTTGCTGGGAGGAAAACTGGGGAAAAGCTGGGGAAAACATATCCAGCGCTTACACAAAATTTGCAAGGCCTTAATGTATCCACTCGAATTTGTTTTTGGCATCTCTTGAATTTTCGCCACGACAGACAGAGTCGATGCGAATCGAGAGCGCTCTTCATAAATCCATTTTATGAATTCGATGAATTTTGCATGCAGCCAGCATGGGTATGTGGGGAAAGGGGGGAAGGGGGCGGTCCCGGGGCCCTGGGAATCGTGCATATTTAAGCAGCGTCAGGCAAATGAATGAAAGTCCCGCTGCATTCCATGGGCTTCGATCCGATGCTATGGGCCGAGCACTGCCTGTCATATGCAAACGAAATTAAAATGCACTACAACGTCAGAGGCGGCAGAGAAAAAGTGCGCACGAATGCATAAGTAAGTGAAGTGGTTCGACGTACTCCATTGAATGGCACTCCAAACTATGCAACACATCCGCATCTGCATCTGCATCCGCATCCGCATCTGGCCCGGCGGAGACAAACGAAAGTATTTATGCCCGAGAGTGAGAGTTCTCCTCCTCCAGGTGAAACTTGGCGAAGAACAAGGAGGAATCGTCCCAGCTGCAGACACTTCAGTATGTCAATGGGCACAAATGAAAAGCCAACGGCAGGGGGGAGGGGAGGGAAGGTAAAAACATTTAAATTGCAAACATAAATACCCGACAAACTCCTGTTGCAGCGCATATAAAATACAGAATACTTTTAGTATTTGTGTGCAAGGGACACGCTCTAAGCCCGTACAAATAAAGTGCATTTAAAATGACACGCCCCGTGTAAATGGGTCAGGGAACTTTTAAAGCAAGGCACGTAAATCGAAAGTGGGCGACTCGGCCAAAGTAGAGTGCATATGGGCCCACTCAAGTCGCGACAATGCGTATACGCCACGTTGTTCGGGGCAGGGAGTAGATGCAGATGGAAAGCCTAATGCAATCGGGTTAGGCAAACAGCGAGTGGGCATAGCACTGGCTTCGCCCGTAGGCAGTAAATTATCCCAGGGACCGGGGAATCCCCCTTTCTCTCCTGCCACACCGTATCGTTCCCCTTTGCAAACCGTGATGATTGGCGCGCTCTGAATTAGCATTGTGCCGGACTCAACCGGACTCCAGTCGCGCCGCCTTTGCCGCTGATTCGACACAAAAAGCATCCAGGACCCACGTTTTTGTGTCCTGCCAGTGTCCGGGTGCGGTTTTAAATGTGTTTCTATTGATTTTGCTGAACACACGCCTTTGGCAGCCCTTCTGCGTATATACTTTGGGCAGGCAGCTGCCAAATTGAAAACTGCACGCCCACAAAATAAATTTAGCCAAGGCATGGAGATGGCATCGGAAAAAACCTGGCAATGTCCAGGATTCCCCACCGTCCTCACTCGTTCTCTCTCTCTCCATACACTCCCCCCTTATCCTTGCGGCCCGAGGGTTATTTGTTGAGTTTTGTAAAATTTATGCTTGGCAGCAAGTCAAAACGGGGAGGAGCTGCGGTCGAGGTAAAGTCCGTGGGGGCTTCCCCATCCACTTTGTCCCATATGGCAGCCAGAGCAATTCCCATATAAATTTAATGCGCCAACAGGCAAAAGAAATGTGTCCTCCTCCGGCTCCTGACTATGACTTAATGCACGGGCTACATAAAAATTGCATTAGGCGCAACGAGAATTATGCAACACAGGGGGCGAGTGGGTGGTGCTCTGACTTGAGCAATCTATTCCTGAGCCCGGCGGCTGGGTCCAAAGTGAGTCGCCCGGGAAAGTAGCTGGCGGAGGGCAGGTTACCCAACAGAGTAAGCTAATTTCACACATGATAGGCCTCGGCGGTTTGTTCAGCTGGAAACGGGGTTACGCTTGCATTTCAGGGACCGAAAGCCCTTCAGCTGCACAATTGACTTGCTACAAAAGGATCTCCGGCCCCATCAAATCATAATACTTTGCTAATGCGCCGGGCCAACAACAACACGGCCCTCCTGGGCCCAGCTTGACATTTATACGGAATGATTTCTTAAAGCGCTTCCCGTTGAGTGGACCTTTGGGTCAAGTTAATGGACTAGAAATCGCCTGCCGCAGCAACAGTCCTGCTCAAAAAACAAAAAAAAAAAGGATAAAACATTGTAGCAGTGAATAATGCGCATAATAAAGTGTCCAAAACATTTGTTTTCTTTTTGCCCGTCCGGCCAGTCCTCGCTTTTTCGGTTTCTCCACTCTGGCCTTTTTATTTGGCACAACTTTCAAAGCCAAATGATGGCGAAGAAGGGGGGGGCTGCGGGGGCGTGTGCGGCTGGCCTAAGTTTCAAATTGCTTTAAATTTGTTGTAATGGCGCTTTAAGTAGTTTTCCCTTTGGCCCGTTGATTTATGGCGCCTGTGGGGTGGGCGAAAGTCACCAATTTTTTGATGCAGCATATTTCGGTAATGGCAATAAATGTGGCCATAAATCGGACGGAAAGAGGGAATCGATAGTCTGGGTGTTTTAAGTGCGGCTTGAAGAATCACAAAATGGCAAATCCAATACGAGTTTGGTGGCAATTAGCTCGTCTTACTGCGCGACCCCAAAGCCCTTCGGCAAATATTGATACAGTGAACAACGTGATCGAGGCCACATCACACAAACGGAGCAGATACTGGAGGCAGTCAACTGTCTAGCCAACTTCCGGCCATAGAAATTAAATGCGCACCACGCACATGTGGCCCATGTTGGTATTGCTCGCTCTGTTGCTTATGTGTTTGCCCAAACATAAACACTGCGGCTGTGTGCCGAGTGTGTGCGCCTCAAATAAATATTGCATAAAGTCAAATAGGACAGGCCCGTGCACACAGAAATGGCCGCAGACTCGGCAACATCAACATAAAACATAAACAGACGCATTAGCAGCAAATCATTTAAATACACGCAAACGGAGAAGGGAGAAAGTGGCAAAGAGAGCTCCAGCGAGCGACTAACTGGCTAACTACCCTTCTGAGATAAGCAAACTGAACGAGGGTGGTCCCTATTCTTGGGATTAAAGGATTAGCTAATCCTCAAAAAAAAAAATAAAAACAATATTCCATTAATTTAACTTTAAGTCAAATATAAAGATCAAAGATATTGGAAAATAAGTTCCTACAGCTTTTGCCATTTACAAATTTGTTCCTACTCAATTTTATTAAACATTTTAAAGATTCCCTTTTACAATCTTAAATTCATTGAGGACAAATAAATATTTCATATTTATAGCTAAGGTTGATACAAATTTATGATTTGTTTTTACTGCCAAATAAACAAAATCGGTTTCGGGTTTAATATATTTGGTTATTTCATTTGACATTGAACATAAATTACCGGTAAGTAAAATGTTATAACGATTGATGATTAGGACTTTAACATTCGAAGTAAATGTAGGTATTATGATAAGACCAGATTATTTTTTAATATATTAGAACATCTTGCCGGTAACGATATCGCTTATCGTGACGTAATTCGACCAAAAAGATTAAAATCACTATTGTGCAAATTCCATCTTTACTTATATTTAACTTTAAATTGTTGTTCAACCTAAAATCAAAAGAGGTTAAAAAATAAACAATGACAGAATTGACTTTCAGATGGAAGAGATTGCTATGACACCCCTAACAGAAATGCCTTTATATCATCGCTTTTATTTGTGTAGGTGTCTGCCTCGCCCAATCTAATATTCTGAATTAGATACACGTTTCAAGGACAGCAATCTCTGGCCAAAACTCAGCCATTCGACCGCAGTCTGAAAGCATTTAGTTGGTGTATTCCTTTGACTTTTAGCCAGGCGCCTCCTGCTCCAACAACTCGGCTAATTATGCTGGCAATAAAAACTCGTCTCAAAATGTTGCGAGCATGTGTGCGTGGCCCCTTTTGTAGGAAGATGAATGTCGAGACACACACACAGACAGCTATTGTGGGTGGGGTGCTGGGTGGGCTTTCACACAGCTTTCCCCCGCCACAGGAAACAGGCAGCTGTGCGAAATTCTTCAACTAAAATTGCAAAAGTTTTCCCCCACAAAACTGTTTTGTGAGTGCCTGCGCCTGTGTGTGTGAAAAATGGCCAAATAGCAACTAATATGGCGCACATTAATTACGACAAAATGGCGCTAATGTCGTCAGTGCTCAGCCACCCACACACACACACACACTCGTAAAGGCACGCACTTCCGGTTCGGGGCATTCATTAGTATGCGTGTCGCAGCACACGTTTTCCAACGGCGCCAAATTTTCGCTTTCGAAGAAAGGACTCTCGCTACTTTTGTGGCAGCCAGTCAGAAGTTTTCGCCGTTTTGTGGCCTATGATTGAACAAAAAGCTTGCCATTTTTAATTGATTTAGCCGCGGTTCAAAGCGTTTCCATGGTAAACATTCATCTGCATTTCTGCTGCCTTTCAAAATTGTAAAATACATTGAACTACACGGATTGGCATTGTTTGTTTCAACCAGCGCTGTTGTCCAACAACTAACATGGATTGTTGTTGCCGCTGTTGTTGTGGGCTGTGTGTATGGGTTCGTTTAGGTGTGAAAAGGCGTTTTGTGCGAACGCCCCAACCCGCTTCAGATTGGCGGACCTATATCAATGGCGGGTCCCCCGACGTTGGCTGTAAAAACATTCCCGAAATACACCCGCTTTATGCCATAGTTTCCGCTCTTCAGGAAATTTCCCTGACCCTGGTTTTTATTTTTTTTTGCTTTATTAGCCAAACAATGCACGTAGGCGGATGGCGGCATAAATAATGCCGATGGTTGGCCAAAACATGACCCTATATTTCATGCATAAACGAGTATTCTTTACATTGTCTGCGTGCCCGCCTTTTGAAAGAGCCAAACGCCGCGACACGCCCTCGGGATGGGGCGCAAATATGGTTATCGGAAAAAGGTAGCTGCCGTGACATAATATTTTCATCTTATTTTTCACCGAAAATAAATCCACAAAGCAGGCAAATAAACCCGCAAGCACTCTCACCCACAGCCCGACAATCAGACACAAAGTAGCCCCACATTTGTTTGGGGTTTTCTTTATCCCGAAAACATTTGCATCTGGCAGCCAGGACAACGGCAGCAACAGATGGAAAAGGGAAATCCTCCGAAGATATCGGCGGGAGCGGGGTGGTACGAATCCATTTTTCTGCGGCTGGTTGACTAGGCAACTGCTTTGATGTGCCGACTGTAAGATTTTTCGCTATCGGATCGGATTTATTTTGCCAGCATTTGAAATAAATATGCTTTGACGGCCGCCATTTGGGGTTATTACGATAAATTTCGCAGTAACTCGAATCGATCATTAGGTGAAAGCGCATCAATTAAGCCTGGCTGAGTCCTTAAGGATTTTTCCGGGAAGCTTAAAGAGAACGCCTAAGCGCCGGTAAGGCCGTAGCATTGATTTAGGGTACACAAAAGTAGGGAAAGCAGGGCAGGGAAGGCAAACAACTGTTTCGCTGGGCCAAACAAACGTTAAGGATATAAAATGGGCCCAGGACAGAGCGCACTAAAACCTTCTTTTCAGCTCGAAACGGGCACGTGGGAAAAGTCCCGGGGAAAACGCTTCAGACAAAGGCGGCTGGTGAAAACAATTGTTTAAGGCAAAGTGCGTGCGCCACAAAGGAAGGGCAGAAAGGAAAGCCCGCCAATGAGCCACTGTGAGCTGTTCTGAGCCCCTTTTCTTCCGCCCGTTACGCTTTGGCCCTCGTAAACATTCATGTGGGTGTGTGTGTGTGTATGCCCCGCAGAAGGACCTCACATGTGCGTGCGTGTGGCACGTCCTGAGCCTGACTGTTGCTTCACTCGCGCCTTTTGCTTTTAATGCCAGCCACAACAGCACCAGAAGCCATTCCCTTGTTATGCGCGAGCTCACACAATCCTCCTTCCCTCGCTTCTCCCTCTGTCTTAAGTATTTTGTACAATTTTAAAATGCTACTTTCACGCCAAATTTAATCTGAATGACATTTGGGGGCGAAACTACCGCCAAACAATGAACGATTGCCAGATTGTGTTTAAAGATGGGACCGAAAGTCTGGTTAAATAAGGGAGAACAGAAGTATTAAAGCCTGTCAGTTAACATGATTCCTTGCGAATAACGAGCGATATCTAGCGATAAATTTAAGCAATTGTTAACAATGACACAATTGACATGGCCCATATCATTAGCTCATTTTCCACCCCTACTTTCTAAGAAAGACTCCTTTAAATCTTTCCATTCCATCCACTTTGTATCATACAATACACATGATAAAACATAATAAATTTAAATAAATAAGTATTTAAGCTGAAAAACTTAAAATAAAATAATGAATTTACAAATGAATATAGAAATATCAGAGACCCTCCTAAGTTCTTCAGCTCCTATAGCTTCTAATAAACTCACTATTAACTTGAAGTTTCAACTATAAAATAGGATTTATATTATTACAAATAATAATTTGAGCCATAAATTCTGGTATTTAGTGCACATTGGTATTTAAAATTAATAAATTAAATTATAACCAATCAATTTATTTTAATTTCAAAAGCCAAATAGTGAACCAAACCCACAAATACGTTATTAGATTTGTTTAATGCCACTCTTATCCTAAAAAGAAGCCCAACATGTACAATTAGAGGGTATTGAATTTGACAGGCCTTTCCCACTTGCTTTAAATTTCTTTTGTCGGCTTAAGAGACGTTTGACGCATTCTTAGACAAGTCAACATGCCAAGAGATTAATGGAATTGGCATTGAAAAACTCCAGACAGCCAAGCATACTTATGTGAGATCCAAACAGAATACACACAAAGAGAAGATGAAAACCAAATTGATAAATATCAAATTATAAATGCCACAAAAAAGCGGAGATTATAAAACCGAAGAGCGGCAGACAACAAGACCGTAAATAAAGTCACATAAACGGTCATAAATGACTACTGTATTTGTTATTATTGCCTAGCTAAAAAAAAATAATCAAAACGCTGAAAACAATAGCCATAAATGCAAAGGGCGAGAGCATATGAAAACCGATTTGGCCACAGACAATTTTGCAATTTAAAATAAATAATTCGCGGCGGTGTGTGTGTGTGCGAGTGTGTATGGGAATGTGTGTGCGCTAACACCCACAGAAATGGACTCACATATGAGCCATCCGAATGGAGAGATTGCATTCGCCAGATTAGCTGCTTACAAACTCCGGCCATGGCCTTCTGTTTAAGCACTGATAATGGACGCTTGGCGGGCGGAGAAGATTAATGGCCTTTGTGCATCTAATTTCGATTTAACGAAATTTATTTTTGATTGCCAGACAATAAGTCAGGCAAATTAAATGGCTAAAGTCGGAGTGCGTGAGGCGTGGGCGATTTGACATGGGTTTGCCAAAGGTTAAAGCTGAATTATTGCGACCCGGGAGCCCTGAAAGGCCTGTTTCATCTGTTTCCGCCTCCATTTGGCAACGTCGCATTTAAATTACAAACGGAAGACATTCAATCATTTTTCACATTTGTCAAACACATATTTGGCGGTTCATATTGCCAAGGTAAATATGGTTATGGAAATGGAAAAATGCACATAGGAACCCAAAGAACTCAAGTTGAGTGCTGCCCCATATATGTAGTATATATATGTGGGGCCTGTGCCTCTGAAGGCCGGACACCAAATGCAATTTGAGTCAACTCTTGTCGGGATTCGCTTGCCTGAACAACAATGTGGGCGGTGGGCCAGGATGTGGGTGGCACCGCATTTTGCATGGGGCACTCACCGCAGGACGACAATTTGTTGTTGCTGCCGCCTGGCCTGTTGTCGTGAAAAGCCAAAAATGGGTTATATATTCTAGGCAGAGACACAAAAGCTGCGTTGACAAGGGCCACCTACGAAACAGCAGTTGAACTTTTGACCCCCGCCGCAACAATAGGAAATAAAAGGGATGCGGAGGGCACTCTCCAGGACATGCTGGACATGGGCAACGAGATGGAACCTAAACCAAACCGATCCCAGCTCCGGCAGCAAGAATTTACGAAAAATAACTGAAAAATTTACATAATTTCCAGACGAGTTTTCTCAAAGTGTGCATGTGTGTGTGTGTGTGTGTGTCTGTGCACTGGCTGTGTAAAATGCTCATAAATAAATGAACATGGCAATGGCCACCAGCCTAGTTGCAGTCCATCTACAATCTACCATCCAGCATCCAGCATCCACCCTGCTTTTTGGCCAAGTCAGTGGCCTCAGCCGGACGGTCGTTTATGGCGCGTTGAAACTGCACAAAATAACATGAAATAAATAATAACTTTTTCTGCACGACTTTGCCATGGCGGCAGCGGGCCTTCGGATTTGTTTTGTTTCGGCCGGGCTCGCTGAGTTAATTAAAATTTAAAAGCAGCCGCACTCGTGCGGGATTGCAATTGCAATCGCCATGTCCCGGCTACAATGTACCCATGTACAAGTTGTTACTATTATGGCTGCAACTGCTGCCGTTGTTACGGCCATTGTTACTGTTACTGTTATGGGCTAGTGGCGGTGTCGAGGTTTCACAACACGCTTTTTACGTACGCGATTTAAAAAAGAAAACAAGAAACAATAAGTGCAGGAAAAAATGTTCAACAAATTCTTGCAACATATAAAATTAATTAATTTTCTGAATGTAAATTTGCATAACATTTGGCTATAACAAAATCCTCTTTAATTAATGAAAATTAATTGGGAAGAAAATATTGCAAAACATAATTATTTACAATAATAAAATATGGTACAGTTGAGTGCCACAACTATTAAATACCCGTTACTCTGTTATCCGATTTCAAAACAATTATGCCCCCAACAGATGGCGCCACTAGCAATTATATTGGCTCTGTAGACTAAAGGATGTGGCGCCATCTGGCGTATTCATCTACTAGAGATGAATTCATTGAGTACGTTGAACCTAACTTCTTAATAACTTATAAATTAAATGTTTAATTGATTGAGAGCCTCTACAAAAGTTTACGATTTTTGGGCGTTAGAGTAGAGAATAGGATATAAACTTGAGCTAAGCGGGCAAAATCAGAGATCTCAACGTTTATACAGACTGCACATATAGCTAGATCGAATCGACAATAATCCTGATCAAAAAAAACACTTAATACGGTCGATAACCTGTTATAAACGCAGATACCCTCTTACTTTACGAATAAAGGCTATAACTATTTCATATGAATATTGTCTTTTATGTTATTCACGAAGCTAGCTAATCTTGCTCTTAAATATGAAGAAATTTGAAATTTGAAGGGTGTGAAATTGTAGTGCAAAATATGCCTTACAAAGTGCCAACACTTAAATAAGGTTTATAGTAATCCAAAAGCATATTAAATTGAGGATAGTAAGTACAAAAATAAATAGCAACATTGTTGTTCCTAATAAAACAAATATTTTACATTAATGCTGTGCAGCTGTCAATGTTTCCGATGCCAAGAGGACCAAGTTGGCATTGGCATTGGCAAGACAAAGCGCTAAACTGACAGGTTAATAATCTCGACTCGATAATCGACAGCCCGCCAGGACCCATTGCCACAGATGACAGGCTGAAAGGGCCAGCACAATGTCAGCACAGATAACACAAGGTCCTTACATTCCCCTCCCCTCCCCAGCCCTCCCTCACACACACACACACACGTGGAATCCAAGGACTCGGATCCTGACGATGCGGGGAAATGGAGGTTTGTGTGCGTGTCAACAAAGAGCTTATTAACGTGCCGCAGACAGCAATTGGGAATTCCTGGGAAATGCTCGTCGCCTTATCTCTGCCCTGCTTCGATTTTCGCTCTGCTGATTGGCAAATATTTCAATTATTTTTTCATTTCGTTCAATGAAATGTGGCACGGGCATCGCGATGAAATTTCTCCGCGATTTGGCGAAACAACGACGGCAAACAAAAACGCATTTATAAATCTCATCCAGCAAATACAAAGTAAAATGCTTCGTTATTTATGGACCTCTCTCCTTTTTTTTATGCTCCCCATCTATTTGTCCCTACTTTTTTTTGGTTACGGGAAATTGTCAAGCGAATGACACATATTTGGAGGACTGGGCAGCGGAAAAAAAATCCAAAATAAAATCATAAATTTATTAAAATGCAGCAGACAGCAGCAGCTCCCAGTTCACGTCTCTTCTGGGGTATAAAGCAAAATAAATGTTCATGTGTATGCAATGAAATTTACATGCAAAATTTAAAAACCCGACCAGACCTCTCTGTCTCGCACACCATGGATTCATGCATATGCATTCCGGGGAATATTTGACATATAACCGCGACGGTTTTACAGCGTCATTTCTGGTTTTGTTGAAATATTAAAATGGATGATGCACGGAAAATGCATATGGCTGGACCGGACCCCCTCCCCCTCCCCATGCTCCAGGCACTCAGCTGAACCGAAAAAAAAAACCCCGACGGCTGCATTTGTAAAAATACACACTTTTAGTGCCGGCAAATATTTGCTTAATCGATTTATTATTTGTTGCGCAATTTCATAATGAAGCAGCATTAATAATGCCACAGTAGCCGTAATACCTCGCTTAAAGATTCATGTGGCGAATGACACACATTTCGATCTGGGCGAGTCTCGTTATATGCAATGAAAATTTAAAAATTGTTCGTGTGAGCACGGACACAATTTTATTTACCAGCCAACCCGAATGTTGTTTAATATTTTAAAATAGCATTAAGCCATGAAAAGTGCACTAAAGAACTGATAAAACTCCTCAAACTCCAGTATTTGTTATCTATTTATTGGATAGAATATCATCTAAGCCATCTGGATCCATAAGTCGCACTCAACTTATCAAAAGTGCACGCAAAACTTTCTCCTCGCCTCGGGGAATCCCACCTAAGCTTTCAGCCACCTGTCTAAACTCCTTTTCCACTGCACCGTGTTGCTGCCCCGTTACGCCTCTTTTGTTTGGCTTTGATTTAACATTTTGTCCGTTTACTTTGCAGTTTAACTGGCGGCAGACGCACGACAGGGCCGGTCTGCTGTGAGTCCGCTCCTTCGGGCCAACTCCTCCAGGACCTCAATCCCATTTCCCGCTGCCTGCATTTTTCTACACTTTCACGTTGGCAATTTCATTTGGCCCGTGTCTCAGTGGGAGTTCAAGCTGAAATGTGCTTTTGGTGTGCTCCACTCTTTACTCTTCGGTTCGGAGTACTTTCTGTTTTTCCTCCTTTTTTTTCATCCTTTTTTGTGATCCCCTACAATGTCCTGTGCACTGGGCTACTTGGCCGTGTCCCGTGTCCCGCGGCCCCCAGTTGCACGCGTAACTTGACTTTACTTCGACCGGAGCTCAAAGGGAACCGAAACTGGAGCTATGTGCCACTCCCACTGCTGGTGCTCCGCCCCCAAACTACTGCCACTGCAGAGAGTTGACAACTTTTTTGCTGTCGCCGCGATGTTTTAGTTTCAGTTTTTTAAGTATAGTTGGTTTTAGTTGCTGCTGCTCAGCTATGTTTTCGTTTTCCGCCACGCTCTTGCCGCTTTTTCCGTCGTCATGTTGCACAAAGTTAAATGTTTCTGCGCAGCCGGGCGGCACAAATGCGAAATGGCAACAAACAATTTGAAGCAATAAAATAAAGAGAGCATATGAAGTGGGTGGACTCGCGGCAGCTCCAGGGCATAATATCTGGGAAATAAAAGCGAAATTGAATTGTAAAATTTTTATTATGCTGTCGAGGAGCAGAACTAGTCGCTGCCATTAGCCCGAGTCCTTCGCCAGCTTCAGTTTTAATTCTCGTTCCGATCCCGACCCGCAAAACAATGGCCATTCAGAACTCGGCACTCGCTGCAACTTAATCAAATTGCCAGTTGGCTGGCGGGCAAAACCCCGAAAGTAATAATCATGCCAAACTATGCGATACCGTGCAGCCGAGCGGTGTTTGCCCTTTCACGTTCGATCCCGGCCATCCAATCCACTCGGCAAATCTTTGCCTGCTGCTCTCGGCCAACAATTACATGTTTAATTAACTTTTGTTATGACTGGCACTCCCTTCGCCTGCTGCTTGCTCGTCTAATTAGAAAAGTGCAACAACTGTCGGTTGGACTGGTGAATTAAATAATCCACTGGCCAGGGGAGCGGGGTGGCCAGAATGCAGGATGCAGGATGCCACAATGCCAGGAGTCCGGGATGCAAGAATGGAGTACGTATATGTGGCCTGCAAGGCCTGCTGCTGATGCCACATCAAAGAATATGCAGCTCGACTCCATTCAGCTCGGTCAAATTTTAATTTAGGTTTTGTATGCAAATGACCCTAAATGTTGTATAACAATTGAGAGAGCGTACGAGATTTTTGACTACATTCCTGCCCGACAAATTGTTATGAATGTGCGAGTGTGTCTGCGGCGAAGGCCTGTGATTGTGTGCCCAGGGCTTAGTCCTTTAGGCCTGACATGTGCAACTGCAAGTTACAGTTGCCATTTGCGGAACTTTGTCATGGCATCACGCTAGGAGCTTTGGAGCCTTAAGCCCTCAAGAATCGGGCCCAGCAGGAGGTCCATACCTCCACTTCGCCCCTGTCTTCCTTCTGGGTCCTCCGCCCCTTCCCATTTGCCAGGACATATGTATGTGTGTGCGAGCCAAAGGCCCAGGACTCAAGCTTTATGATTAGTGCAGCCAGGAATGGGATTTCGAAGCACTAATTGTCTGGAATTTCTTTAGATCCCTGGTGTAAGTGCACAGGGATTACGAAGGAAATCAATATAAGTTATGTGGCTCTTAAGCAAAGTTCTTCCTCTTTTCGAACATAAAAACCGATTCGAATAGTTTTTAAGCCTTTAATGCAAAACATAAATATTTGTGTGGGTTCGGTCGTTTCATAAAAATATTTTATTTCATTGGAAAAGTTTTCTTTGCGAATTTGGCTGAGTTTTCAAATTCTGTGATGACCAATTCTTAGTAAGCTTGAAAAGTTTGTGCCTTTTTTGTTTAAAATTGAGCTTAAGTCAAAAGTAACGTGAAAAAATGTATTTATAAGTTATCAATTATTTTCCAGAATTGTACATAAACCGAAGCTTTTATACCCTTGCAGCTTTTACAAAAATAAAATAATATATATTTCGATGTCTATCAGCAATAAAGCTAGGTCAACTTTCATAGTCTTTCACTAGTTTGCGTAGAAAGTTAAAAACAGAGGAACATGGCTATCGCCTGGTGTTGCTGATCTGAATGTGCCCTTCACTGCGTTGCAAAGTTCTAACTGATATTATAATACCCTCTCCAAGGGTACTCAAATCTACCAAAATATTGGTTTTATTTTAAAACGAAAACAAAAGCTTTATATAAAACTCAAAGAAACTTAAGAGTCCCTTTTTCTTTTGTGAAATTTAAGATTTTTATTTAAAGTTTGGTGACATGACCTTTCGCCAGGGCTTTACATTTTCATTCCCACTTTATGAAACTTATTATATTTGTTTCTCTTGGTCAGTTTTTTCAACTGTTGCTGCTTGGCAGCATAAAAAGCGTCTTAAATGCGCCTGTTTATAAAGTCAACGACAACTTAAGTATGCAAATCCTCGACAGCGACAACAACTGCCAAAGATTAATGAAAAACTTTGGCATTTTTCGAGAAATTTTCATGAGCAGAAAGTGATTTGGGTTTGCGGGAAAAGCCTTTAAGAGAAATGCCCGCCACCAGGCTCTTTAGCATACGAAACGAGACAGGACATGCACGAAAGGAGCTGACAGGAGCCCGTGGGCAGGCCCACTCGAAGGTGGATGGAGGGTCTGAGTCAACTGTTTATTTATTTATTATGCGGCCAACACTAAACTGTAACTAAAAACAAGATTCCAGGCCGACTGCCAACACATGATGTCTACACATGTCGAGCAAAAGGATCGGGGAGCCAGGACTGGTTCGGGCCAAGCATCTCCAGTTGACGTTGACGCCACTTTGATATATTATGCACGCTTGAGGCCAGCAACAAATAATCAAGTATCAAATTCCACACGGAATGCTAACGAAAGCACACACAGCCACACGGCAAAGCGATTTTTTCGAGCCACCAGAGAGGCCAAAACTTGGGGTTCCATCTGCGATGGCTGCCATCTTAAGCTGTCAGCCAAATGAGGGCAGGCCGCAAATTTCGGAGGCCCCACACACAAAAAAAACAAAGCTCTCAGGTATCCGCTGAGTTCCATCTTTAGCTTTAGTTTTTGCCCCAGAAAAAAATTTGATGTCTTCTTGCACAGAGAAAACCAAACCAGTAATATCTCCGTTGGGAAAATCTTTAAACCTAAATATACATGGGATATAAATAAATAATAAAATTATTATTAACAATTTAAAATTAGTTGTTTAAATGAATTATAAATATAAAGTGCATGACGGTGACCCTATAAAATAAAGGCATTAGGAACTTTAAATGTATCATAATAAATTTATTCATTAAGAAAAATGTTCCCATTTTTAATATTTTACAAAATTGCTGACTAAGTTTGAATTGATATAAGGGTAATTTTGGGACCTTTTTTGCTAAACTAAAAAAACTATTATATATATTATTAACGAAAATTGGGTTTTAAGTCTTGCCACCACGGTTTTACACCTTGCATCAGATATGTCCATTTTGAACAATTGGGGCAAGTCTTAAAGTAATAAAGCAGAAAAAATTCCAACTACGGAGTACTCTGTGATTTTGTTCCACTGTATCCCTAGGGTCTGTGTTTATAGCGCGTGTGGCAAATGAACAATCAGGCAGGCCACATGGCAACATCTTTCGGCGGCTGGCCGAGCTTGTTTGCCTGAGCCCTTGGCTTCCTCACAGACCTGGTCCGAAGTCGGTCTAAGCCGATTAGCATGGCATAATAGTTGCCAGTTGCCGACAATAAACTGCCCTGGACCCGGCCAACGGAGTTGTCTGATTTTTCTTGTTGATTTTATGGGGGAATGTAGACATACCTTCGCAGCGGCAGAACGAGAAGTTGGTGACGACTCGGAGCACATGGGAAACTCATCGGGCGGGGGAAAGTGCCCCTGCCACTCCATTTGCCGGCTCTGCATCCTGCGGAATCTGCGTGGAAATCTCTTAAGTCAGACATGGAGATTCGTAGGAAAACTGTTTTGTCATTTCTACAGACCTGCCTCGTCTGTCGCTAGGCATTTGCATTATTCCTGTTCTGTTCTCGCTTGCTCGGTGTGATTTATTAATGTGGTTGGGTTTTATTTCCTTGGCCCGTTAAGCTTTATTTGTTCATTAGTGAGTCTGTCGGGGCCCGGTTCTATTCTATTGAAAATAGCGTTTGGGGCTCTCCGTCTAAGCCCGACTCGATCCCGTTCAATGGGCTTAACCCCTAAGCCAAACAAGGACTGCAAACTCTTTAATGGCTAGCCGCCAGGCCCCGAAATGAATTTATCTCGGTCTTTTCACACCGCCTTGATATCTGCGAACTGTCAGGCATAATGAGTGCAAATAAATTTCAAGTAGGCTTAAAATTTTCCACTTCTGCGCCCCGCCAATTGCCCGAGCTGCGGCGGCTCCTTGGCATTCAATGTAGCCGCAGAAATTCATATACAAAAATAACACGAGCGATAAGAGGGCAAAAAGTGCCATGAATAACGGCTGAGGGAAATGCGGTCGAGGGTTTTGGGGCGGGTGGGCAAAATGAATTCTATTTAACATTTTGGGTGAAATTTGCGCAATTTTTTTGTGCGAGTATCCTGGTGTTTGCTTTCCTTACCCCCTCCCCTACCACTCGCTCCACCAATGTGCCTACAAATATAGAAATATAGAAACAAGAAGGGGGCGGGCTGAGCTAGAAGCGAGCCCACTGCCTTTTTGTGACGCACTCGAGGGGCAGATGATAAATGTCCTTGCCAAGCCATGAAATGAATGAAGTATGGCCACGCATTTATGTGTGGCCAAAGGCAAACAGGCAGAGTTTTCCGGGCAAACAGAAAGCGAAGAAAACCTGACAACAGAGGGACCGAAAATCACAACAAGGGAGGGGGTAGAGAAAGGAGATCTGGCGACAGTCGCTTTCCTTTGAAGCCGCTGCCGCAGCCGCGGACTTGTGGGCCAGGACTTTCTGGCCCACTCAGAGCCAATCGCCAGAAAGGGAAAAAGTCGGAGAAGTAAAAGAAGACTCTTGACAAACTGAACTGAACTGAACTGAACTGGCGCTGCTTGTCATTCATCGCGCTGTCAGCCCGCTTCCTGCCGCTGCACTGGAATTTTCAGTCTCTCGGGCTAAGTTCGAGGGAAAGTTTTTTCGGTCAACTACACGCACACGTACACGTGGCCCAGGACTTTGGCCAGCTGAAAGTTGTTTTGGTATTTTTTCTGCTCTCCGTTTGCTGCTGCTGTTTTCTGCTTTTTCTGTTTTCCCTCGGCTTACGCTCTTGGCCCGCTATCCGATCGGAATCTTGACTTTTCCCTTGGCCGGCTCGCCTTACAAAGCTGATTTTTTTAGCTGCTTTGATGCCTTCAACTGTGGGTTCGTGTTTGTATTCATGTTGTGGGCGTGGCAGCAGCTGTTGCCACCGCCCCTTGCGTTTGGCTAGGTCAATCCGATGGGAAAATTGTTTGGGTTGTCCTGGCTTAAAGACCAATAATATTTTGATAACTTAAAGGCCGCATAATGTAGGTGGTTTGAAAATAAATTAAGTAGTCATCAACTTACCAGCTAGAAGTGAAAGTAAAGCTGAAAGAAAATAAAAAAGGAAATAAATACAAAATGATAACAAGGAAACTAAAAGTATTTTTAAGTATTAATTAATAATAGTAATAGAAAACAAAGTAATAATAAGGCATTTAATAATCATAATATAATTACTCAAAAAATAAATACTTGCTAAGCATAATTGGAAACTTCACTATGTCTTAATTCAGCATAAATCCAAAAAACACATTTTATCCCGTGCGGAGTGGTTCAACAAGCCGCATACACACTTTCCACATGCTCGAGTGAAGATCTTGTATGTCTGGCGTTAAATCCCTTGCCAAAGTTGGCAAACACCAGCTCAGATATAGACATCTGAATCGAAGTTTACAGTGTCTGTTCCGAAACTTAACTCATCAGATATGCCTCTAAATAAGCATTTATAGAGCTGCGCTGCGGCAACAACTGGCAAACTTTTGCCCAAAACAGACAACAACAGCGGCAAATCGGAGCGGCAAGCCAAACATAATTTCCAAGTTTTTGCCCAAAATGTTGAGTAGGTTGTTTTCATAGAAATGCGATAAATACTTTTTGCTGGCCAGCTCAGTTTAGTCGGCAAGCGGCCGGAACAACTCCAAAGGAAGTGGTGGCGTGTGGCGAAGTTAACTTGGAAAACATTAAAATGCCAAAGTGAAAAGTTTCGGATGGCTGGCTGGCGCAACAACGAAATTCAATTGAAAACATATAAAATCTGAATTTATGAAGACCCCCACATGCGCACACCAGCAATTTGCGTCTGTTGGAAACTTTGGCATCAAAAGGCCGAGCAGGCAAGTGGAACAATATGCACCCGGGCCCCGGGCGTTAAACCGCTGCAGTGCCAGTTGACTTGGTTGTTTGACTTGGACTTTTGCTCTGGCCAGGGTGGGTTATAGGGACGGCCCACATGGCGTATGCGTGATCTCAGGCATCCCTATCCCTCCCACCGGTTTCTAGGTTAATTGAGATGGAAACAGAACGAGCCAATAGATAACTATTTCCAGGCCTGGACACTCTTTCTTGCCGCTGACAGGCCTGAACTTGGCCCAATGCTAATGTACAATCTTTTCCCGAAACTTTCGATGGCCGAAAAGTTTGGCAAGTTTGTTTCGTTTTCGGTGGCTTTCATCGCCGCCCGTTTAGCACTAGAATGGGATCCACTGCCTCCAGCTTATTTATTAGCCACATTTTATTATTTGCCGGGGAAATGCGATGGCATGGAGAAAGTTCTTGCCCCTTCCTAAGCCGAACTTCAGCCGCTAACAGCTTCGATTAGAAGGATTTTCGAGGCCGCGCTTCGCATCGCTTGGAAATCAATTTCAAATCCATAACAATTTGGCATAATTTGCACGCATAAAACCGAAAATTTCATTTACTCAATAATGCAGCGACAAAAGCCCCGCTTTGTCAGCCCACAAAGGGAAACGCAAACGCAATTTTCTTTACACACAATAAACTTTATGTTGATTGAATAAAAGTTGCGTCAGGCCCACGCACACATGCACACGCACTCACACACCGACGAACTTACGCATACATAGACAGGCCTAATGGCAAGCAAACTTTTCATTTTAAATTAACTTTCGAACACAAAGGAACAAGGCACATTATCAGTTCGATATGGCCATCGCAATTGGATCATTTAGTTTTGGTTCAATAAAAATAGTTTTTATTACACCAGTTACATACATATATTTATATATTTTAAAACGGAAAGCTTTTGAAACAGCCTTAATTAAGTAGTTTTATTCCAAATTATAGCACAGTTTATAAGTCTTTTCTTATATGGTATTAGAGAAAAAGTTACATATTGTTAAATCGGATTAACACTTAAGCATCAAGTTTGAAACGTTAGGAAGATTTAAAATTTGATATTAATATTTAAGACATGAAACTGGTTAACTAATAAATTGAATTTCAATTAGTTGGTTAGATAATTTATTTTTAAAGCCACTATGCACTTATAAGTATGTATTTAATTTTTAAAAATTGTATTTAAGCCACTTAGAAATGTATTCCTACTCTTGGTAATACTACACTACAATTTTTTTAATTTTCATTAGCTGAACTCATAAAATGTGACAACCGATAAAGCGCAGTTGAAAAACGCATTGTTTTTATAGTTAGTGGCGATATTTTGTTATTTTTTCTTAGTAAGAACATTTTTCAAATTATCCCTGTAGGGAAACCTGTTCAATTTTTAAAGGTTAAAACCAATTTTTCTTTTAAAAGAATTCTTATATATACGCGATATTCTTATAGAAACAAAGTGCACATGCAAAATTGGGAGAGTCCAATTTTATTTTATTTGGCTTATATTATTCGAATCTCACCATTTTTAAAATGGTTGTCAATATTGGCTTGATATATGCTGAGACATATATTATTTATTAGAATTAACGCATGAGTACAGACAAATTTAAAATTTGAATCAAAACCTTTATAAATAATAGATAAAAAAGTGCTTTGAGAAATTATAAAACAATTTAAACAATAACTAATAGGAAAACATCGTTAATTACAAAAACTTAAGTTCCCTATATAATTTTTTAAGTTACAAAAACCATGGGAAACAATTTCTGGAATAAAACAGTAAGCTTTAATAAGAACAATAGGTAATTCTGACCTTTGTTTCGCTTAGAACTATTTTATTTTTTTAAAATGGAAATTAAATGACTTCATTTTGTTCAGTTTATTGTCCATTGCCTGTATTGTTGCCTGTATTTTGTTATATATATTTTATCCACTTTTTTAGCCACTGATGGTAGTATCAAATATAAAATTCTGGACTCACCGTTCTCCTCCTCGATGTTGCGCGTCATCGTCGTCGAGGAGCTGACGCGGACGCGAGATGCCGCCGCCGCCTGGCCGTGCAGCGCGGAAAGGACGAGCAGGCAGAGCGACAGGGAGAGCGAGCGGCTGCAGGACCTGCCCATGGTGGCCCAGCCCTCGATCCTGCGGGTGAGAGAGGTGGGTGGACGAGGGGGCTTGGCTGGGATGCTGGATATCCTGGGTATCCTGGTGCTCCTGCACCGGTGTTGCCTACTTTCCGGCTCAGAAACCTTTCACACTTTGCACTGCGAGCATTTTTCGGGGCTGGTTCTTTGCGCGAATTATTTATGTTTGAATTCGATTTTAATTATTTCGCAATCGCTGTAAAGAGTGAGACAGAGAGAGAGAGAGATAGTCGGGAGTTGAAGAGAGACAGAGAGACAGAGAGAGGTGGAGGCAGAGTCAGCAGAATTTGTTGACATGTCAATAAATAAAGCAAAACAAAGGCAGGCCAAATAAAATAAAATAAAATCCCATGCCATTTTGGGTAATTACAGTTTGCAGTTGCCGTTGCCCTGGTAGAAATTTATTTAATTGCCTTTATTTTCGATTTGGCAAATTTGTAAGCAAATTCATTGCACTTTTACCCAGCAAACACAATTGCACTCACCGACATATAAACATGCAAATGTAATTTATGTGATTTTTACAAATTTTATTGGGTTAATTTGTTTGTTTTCGTATTTATGGCAATTGTAAACGAGCGTTATTTATGCGCCTGAAATTGTTAATTCACGCTGCGGAATCAAATCGAATTACACGATCGAGAGCAGCGCAGCTGTAACTTTAAGACCAATTAAACTCGGCCCGACAATGAAATGTATCCGTGCGATGTCTTGGAGAGACAGCTACAAATCACAACGCATTTAGCCATTTTGTCAACCGCACGACGGCACGTACACCTCAATATTTTAAAACATATTTCTGTCTTCCGCTGCGAGGCTCTTTTAATTAAAGATTATTTATAACTCGCAGCCCAGAGCGCGAACAGTGAACAGTGAACAGCGAACAGTGAACAGTGAGAAATCATTTCGGATGCCGCCTGCGTACATATTTGTTATAATTTATGTGGCCCATATAAATGACTAACAACACACGACCAACTGGCAAAGGACGCGCCCAGGAGCTGCGGATGGAAATGGCCGGGAATGGATGGTGGCCCGGCAAAACATGTGCCAAAGTATCCGCGCGTGTAGATCCTTAAGCGGGAGCCAACTGCGGGGACTCGGGCAAAAAGCCGGAGGAACGTGCCAGCATCAAAGTTCAATATGACGATGATGGCACTGCCAGAAGTCGGTTCCCGCTGAAGAGCTAACGAGTGCAAATTTCTCTTCGGATTTCTTCCTTTTCCACGCTCGGCGGCGTCTCGGTCTGGCAGTGCTTTTACTTTTACGTTGCGAAAACCCAATAAACGATAAACAGGAAAGCGGAAATCGGAAACTGTACACGTCCATGTTTCTAGACTACACACAGACTGGCTCAAATATCACAGTCCCAAACACTGGAAGAAAAGTAGTCAAAACAATCCATTCTGATTTCAGAAGGCTCGGGAAAGATATGTAACATCTTCTGATTAACGAAACCTTTTACTCCAAATATCTTAAATAAATTGGTTGGATTTTAATTCAAGTCAAGATTAGGTTAAATACAAAATAAATGAAAATTTAATTTTTCTTCACAATTTGTATATCCACAAAACCTTACGTTTCAATAAACGAATTTATCAATGTTTATTAAGTTTCTCAATTAGAAATTCTTAAAAAACAGTGAAATCCGAGCATCAAAATGAATAGTTCCTAAATTTATTTCTGTGTAAAACCCACACATTTACAGCCGCAAAATCGAGGTTTCTATGCGACGTGCTTTTATGATATATTTACTTGCCCTAGCTTGATTTTTATCGACAGTGTTACAGGGGCCAAATGCTTTTAGCTGGCTGCACTAATTTTATTTCAGCTCTCAGTCAGCGGCCTACGCCCTAAAGTTTTTATTTATTTTTGCAGCCGCCCTGAATTTAAAGTGAATAAAACTTTCCGACAACAGTAACCCCACAACCGCAATTGACAAGTGGTGGGATGGCCACTTAATCATGTTTTTTAAAACGGCGTTAATAAATCTGTCTAAATTTATTTACAATGCAGGCACTGCCTGCAAATGGATTTCCATTCCGATAAAGTGAAAATATTTGTAAACCGTTTGTCAATACAACATGAATATATCAGAAGTAAAATGCTATTCATAACGAAATCCCGACACAGCGAGCTAAATAAAATTTGGCCGCCTGGAATTGAAAATCTAATCTAGAAATATCCAAACATTTGAGTTGCTGCTGTTGATTTGCACCGAACTTTAATTAAATCGAGAAATGAAAGCTTTAATTAAAACGTACGTGAAGCAAATGGCTGAGTGGAGTTGATTAAATTTACATTCCCAATCGAGTAGCCAGCCAGCCCGCTTTAATGTTTGGCACACATCCGACATTGGAATTGGCCCCGAAATTAAATATGAGCCACTCAAAATCCATTTACCCGGGACCCTGCCAAACTTTGGCAAATCAGTTTAGTGAATGGGTTATGCAAGGATAAAAACTTGTGTGCAGCCAATAAAAAGCGCTCCCAATAAAATGTGAGTCGCATTAGCTAATGCAAGCTGAGGGCCGAAAGTGAAGGGTTCTCCAGGGAGTACGCTGCGTATACGTAACCTCGATGGGCATGTGCCTGTGAGTGAGTGTTCGCTCGGTGTACGGGTGTGTGGGTGTGTGCGGGTGTGAGGGAACATTGTGCCAGTTTCGCCATCGAGGCATCCACCTACGATCGACATGCACTTCAATTTACAAACTTGCCAAGCCAGCATGTGTGAGTATCAGGGTGAGTTTTCCGACTGCAGCTGCCGCAAAGTGTGTCGATGTTTTTTCATTTCCGGCATGCAAGTTTGCGCTCTCCCCCCGCTCCCTCTCTTTATTTTGTAATGTAATGAAGTGTGTTTGCATTAAAATGCAATTTGAAGTGCAAAGTTACAATATTATTATGGCATCTATAAGAGCACGAGTGTGCGGCAGGAGAGTCCTTGAGCAGGATTCTCCTGGCTGCTACCTGGCCCTGCCACTTTTTTCGCGGTTTATGTGCGCTAAGTGAGCCTATAAAAAGCCATGCATGGTTGCCTCGTTTCGCAAGGGTTCAAGTGCAATTTTATGAATACTAAAAATTCTAATGGCCGCCAGTTCGCACGTGTGTGTGTGTGTGTTTGATAGAGGGGCGCAGGACTTGGGGGACTTGCAGGACTGGGCAGCAATCAGAGCGTTCAACACTTGGCGCCATCATCAACATCATCCACACCATCGTCGTCCCAGCAGCTGTTTCCCATCCTCGGGCTGCTAATTGTGCGGCATACTTGGGTGCGCCTGGGAGCCTGTTTGCATGCATTACACCGACATCAGCACACTGCTTAGCACTTGGACAGCAATGGCCTTGCCAAGCCAAGCCACCCACCACCCACTCACACACCAACACAGTCTTCGAGCGTTTTGATATGCAAATAAACGCTCGGTTTCCAGCTGTCCGCAGCATTAATTGCATATTAAAATTCACTTCTACTCGCATTTCCATTTCGAATTGATGCACTTTGTTCTCGGGGTCCCCAATAATTTTGTTTATGTTGTATCGTGTGTCGTTTGGAAATGGATTTTGTCGCCAAATCGTATCCTCATTGTTCTCCTCAGCTGCAGGCCGGTCTGTCGAATTTGTGCCAGAATTCGTAATTAATGTTCGGCATAGCCACTAAGTGAGTTTGATTAGGAACCGAAATGGGAGCAGCATGAATTAGGTTGTTATTTGAAACAATAGTATTTTGCGGACAACGAACACATGTTCAGGGGAATTGGCAAATAAAATTATTTTCGCATAAGGTTAGAGTGCATAGCTTTGTGTATTTGTATTATATTTTACAATTGGTCAAATTTATTTTTGAGTTGCATTAGAATCGTTATACTTTTGCTTTAGGTCTTCAAAGTGATAATATTATGATGATTTTTTCTTGAACACGGTACTTCTTAAATATGATTTATTTGTATATGTATTTTATCTAACAAGTCGAAACAATAACATTTAATATATGACGAAATAGTTGTAAATTCTAACCGAAAATTTGCAAGTTAGAAACACCTTTTAAAACTGAATTTTAATTTAATTTTAAACAACATCAGCTTATTTATAATTCAATCTACCTACATGCACGTTATGAAGCCTCGACAATGAGTTCATCCCAAACTCAGTTTAATTTAATTTGGTTGCCTCAATCTGATTATTCATTCCAGTCAGTCTGTCAGATTGAAGCTGACCAAAGCTCAGCTGCAAATTCACACCTCCTCAAATAAATGTCTGAACATTAATTTCATATCACTCTTATCTTAACCAGTCGCAGGGTCCATCAATGTTTTTCCCTGCAGCTTATCGTGCACATTCAATTCCGCCACCATCACAGGCCTCAACAGTTTGCTTTGAAGTGGCATTCATCTGTGTAATTTCATTACACGCACACTTCAGCAATTTAGCAATTTAAACAAATGTACTTGCTTGGGTGGGGGAGTGGGGCCGTGTTCATCTATTAGTTTATGGCTCGCATTTCACTGGCACTCTGCACTGGGCCTTAATGGCCGTCAAAGGCCAGCAATTTTGCACTTATGTGCGAGTGCCATGAAATATGATGGCGTTGGCAGGGCCACTGTATGAAGAGACATGGCGGCGCATGCATTACGAAAAAACGAAACGAAACCGAAAAGAACTAACCGTATAAATAACTAAAACGCTCAACAATAACAATTTTCGTGCAATTTGTACGAGCTGCTCGTTCAGAACAACAAAGCACAGCGGCAAAAAACTATTTTAGCAAGCAAATGAAAGAAATCCGAAAAAAAGCCATGAAACGAGCAGCTGAGCGTGGAAATCGTTTTATCTGCCGGCTCCACAGCAATCACACAGGCACATATAGACCGAGATATAGACGCACACCCACTAAACTATCAAAGTAATCCAAACGAGAACGACGACGCCACTCAGGCTTCGTGCGCTTTTCAATGGCCGTGCTTTCTGTTTGCTGCTTTCTGCTTTCCGTGGAAATGATTTTCATTGAAAACGACGGGGGCATTGCAGGCAGATCAGATCAGCGTCAGATCTTAAATGGGCGAATGCTGATTTGCGAATTCGGCGACACGGCAACAAATTGCTGGTCAACAACAACTAGAATAGGAACAACATTTGGCAGCTGCTTACATTGCGAACAAGTTTGGGGTGGCGATGGACGCGACTTTAAACGCACTTTTTTCCACTTTTCAGTTTGGCATTCTCCAGTTTCTAATATGTACTTTTCACACTCTACTTTTCACACGTTTGCCGGACCAATTTTCAATGGCTTTTCGGAGATTTTCGGATGCACGGTTTGATTTGCTCAGATGGCCGGAAAACAATTCGCACTGCTCGCGGTACGCCGATGAAGTCCCGTTAGTTCCGACCGTACCCGCGGGATCGCAAACTCTCACTGAACCGACTTTTATGGTACACACGCTGGAGCCGAAGAGCTCGGCACGGATGCTGGCCGAGTGGGTCGAGAAAAGCCGAGCGGAAAACGCTCATGACCGCCCAATAAGCGGTACGAAGAGAAGCTGTCCCGAGAGCAAACGCGAGAGATTTCCAGCCCCCGAAGTTATGGCACGAAGTGGTGGATGCTGCGTGATAACAGCGCTCTGTAAACGCGGCTTTTCGGTTTTATAGCAGGCTTTTGGGGGGAGTTCCTGTAACTGTTCCCAATTTAACTTCAAACACACCACTTAAGCAAACAATGGCTTCACATCGTGTTTATTCACATACGATAGATAAATACAATAGATAGTACAAATTAACTATGTTGCAGTTGGATTATGGCAGCGGTTAATCTTGTTTACATTTCAAATTAGCCTGCGGCATTTCTCTGGCCCTCTCTCGGGTTACTTCGTTTCTCTCGGGAATTTCTCTGGCGCAGCTTGTACTAAAAAACAGCTGATGGTTGTGCTAAGTTTTACATCTGCTTTGCAATTGTGCGGATGTGGAATTTACTGCTTAAGTCTTAAGTTCTAAAATAGCTCAGGAACAGTTAGTAGCTAAAATGTCGGTATATTTAACAATATGACCTTATTAAACAAATATAAGAGTTAGGTAAATGATTTGGTTTGCCATTTTTTGTTTCCTTTTTAAATGTAAAGATTTTGCTTAAGAGAGATCTCTAACTATTTTCTAAGACAATCGTCAAAACTAGAATTCTGCATATACAGAGTTCTCATAACCATCAAACTTTCATCTGCAGCATTTGGACATCAATCAAAAGCCCACCTGTTGCCTGTTAGCTGATGTGAACACCCGCATATCAATCAAAAAGCCAATACTTAATCGTCAACATCGGAAACCTACCAAAATTACAACGGCTTTGCCGTTACTTTTAAAACATAGCTTCCAGAGTATACTATATACTTACTTTAATTTCTTTATTTACTGATATAGGCCAATAAACAATTTGTTATTCGATCAAACAGAGCTCTGTAGTGAGCAGACTTTGCTCTTTTCCATCAACAGCATTTTGCTCTTCTTTAAGAGAAAATTCCTTGGTTTTCCCAAAAAATGTGTGCCACATTTTTAGAGGCCTTGTTGAGCTTTTTATGGCTCTGTTAGCCAATGTTAACTATGTAGGCCAAATCAGTCGGATGAAGGTGAGAGTCCCTCGGGGAAGTCCCTGCCCGAAGGAAGAAATAACTCTGCCCCACACAAGCCCCCTAAAAAGATCCTTAATTTACTTCTCCCCTCCGTTAAAGTCAATTTCCACTTCCACAAATGTTGGTCAACTGTTTTTTATCAGCTCATAAACATGGCGTACAAGTTCATTTCGGTGTTAAAAGCATGTTTTCCACACACATGTGTGTGCCAGCGTCCGTTTTACAGCTGCAGCACCAACACACTCGCAAACACTTGGTGGCTGACATTTTTAATAGCAAACACAACACGCAGCGACTTTAGCACATGAAATAATGCCAGCTGAAGTAGTAAGTAGTCCGGCCGGAACCGAACCCAAACAGATGACGCACCATGGGACAGGATGAAAAAGCGGTTAAAATCATAGAAGTCTTCGCAGAAATTTCTGCTTATTATACAAGGTGTGACTTAAATTTGCAGCTAAAAGCAATCGAGATACTTATAGTTTTTCTACTTTTTTTTGCATATGAACTTAATAAATAAATAAAGAATAAATAATTAAAAAATAAATAAATAAAGAATAAACAAATTTGCATAATAAATAAATGATACATTTTCAATTAGGAAATTACATGCCGTTAAAAATTTTGTTTAACCAAAAACTTTTAAAGTTTTGTTTATAAAGATAACGATTTTTTATTGAAAATTTAAATACATTTTTAAAAGACTACACTTAAAACAATGTTATTAATCTAGCATAAATAAGTTGAGTCGTTTAAGTCACCACTAAGAAATCCAATAAAAATTCTATATAATTATATTCACAATTTTTAAAAAGGTAAAAGTAAAAACTGATTTAAGGCTACTATAATTAGTTTATTTAATAGTTCACAAATTTATCCACGGTGCCCGTACACTTTCCATGCTTGTTGCCGTTGTAGTTGTAATGAAAGTGTTTTTTATGAAGTGCTCGCATCCTCGTACGCAACATGCGTGTCCTGATCCTGCTGCTGCTGCTGCTACTTCTTGCCCCGCCCAGTGAAATATGACAAAAAGCATGCTACAGCTTCGCTACTTCCGTGCTTGTTGTTGGTTTTTGTCAGCGCTTTAATAGCGAGAAGAAGTCAATGGCAAAACGACCAGCCAAAGGAGTCGCCGGGTACTGTTGTTGGTAACTGTGTGTAGTGTATAGTGTGTGTGTTTGTCCGCAATAGCAATAAAAATATATTTTACAAACTGCTGCTGCTACTGGGAAACTGCTTAGGATTTTTCTTTTTTGTCCCTTTGTATTGTTAGAGTTTTTCTTCCCTGCCTCGTTTTTGCTGCTGTTTGATATATGTAGAGCGGCTAACAAGAACACTCCCAGCAGCAACACCCCAAAAACCCCTTACCCACACCCACTCACACACATGCAAAATAAGTTCGCTACAACAAATTATTGGAAACCCAAGAAGTTTTCTCTGCTGGTGCTTTTATTTTCCCCTAACTCGCATGAAAAAATATTATAAAAAAAAGGAAGACCGAGAAACAGCGGGGGAAAAGGAAAATCTCGCATAAAAAATACGAAAATTGTTCCAAAGTTAGCAAGCCAACAACAAGCATATAAAATGTGTTTTTGCCAGAGTTTTCCCGGCGTTCTGATTACATATGTATGTGTGCAGTTTTGGCTGGGGCCGCCACTAAAACGCGTTTTGCTTAACGCGCTCGAATCGTTTTTGGTTTGCCCCTGCCCCCTCAGCTCCCCTTTTTGGCTTGCTTTTATTTGGTTATGGCCTTCAGTTTGTGTCAACCATAACGATTTTCTTTTCAATTTAGCTTTAGTGCGTATTTTGTTCTAATTTTATTGCTCGTATTAAAATATTCCCTTCTCGCCCGCCTGCAGTTCCTTCGAGTGCCTGTTAACACACAATTTTTGCCCAACACTTAAACGGGCAAGTCGAAGCACAACAATCTTTATTCACAAATGCTGTACACACAGATATATATGTTGCGTGTACTCCGCCTCCTTCCAATTTTGGAATCATGGTGGCTTGATAATATATTTTTTATGATATTTATGGCTCTGACATTTTGCTTAGCTGGCAGGCGATTTATATTTTTTGGCCAACTCTTTTCCATTCTCATGGCATTGTTTTAGTTTTCCTTTTTGTTTTTTGTTGCATTTTTATGTTCCATTGTTGTTGGCGTTTGTGGCTGTTTATTGTTTGTGATATGAGGCAGATCCATGGTCATTCAATGGATTGTCATATTGTGGCAACGTCCTTTTTTATGCCCGCACACGTTTCGATGGGATTTTATGGCGGAAAATCCACTAATACACGGGTATTATTCAGATGCTGCTGCGCAAAACTCTGAATAGATTCCAAATATTTGCAATATATAAAATAAGCTGAATATATTTTCCAATGAAAGCCAAAACAAACGGTCAACTTTTGTTCATATTTAATCGGATTCTTGAATATATTTAGCTCGTTAACTTTTCCTGTACACTTGGAGGAAAAACCAAACAGCTTGTAAGTAGATTCAAAATCTCTGTTTATATATAAGCTACATACAATAGGAATTATTAATTTAAAACCAATTTTATTTATTAATTAACGAGGTAATACTTTTTTTCTGTTTTTAGGAAAAACATTTTAATTTCACTGTGTTTTAAAGTGAACAAATCAAAATTTATTGACTGTAATCGCTTAGAACAACCAAAATCACTCACTTTAACGGTAGCCTTAAAATCACTCTTTAATTGTAATAGTTTCGTTTATTTTAAAAGTGTAACATAGCAAATATATTTTATTCGACAGTTGTCTGTAGTCAGAAATTATTTGGGGAATTTTTCACACAGTTTGGGCAAAAATGTTTGTCTGCCGCTTTGAGACTTGAAGACCAAACTGGAAGGGGCGGGCTGGCAATTAAAATTACCAACGGCAGTGCAGACAGGAACACGACTGTGTTGTCTCTGCTCAAGTTTGCCTTGAACAACTTGCTTTCGGACACTCTAGAAATAAAATGAAATTGTTTAAATTTAATTCAATTTGCTTGCCCAGCAACAAATTGCAGGCGCTCAGAGCTGCAAACAATCTCCAATCTGGGAATTCGAAATAAAAATATTCCGAAATAGTTCAAGTGCAATGCCATTTGAAGTCCCTGTCTGTAAACAAAGTGCGAGGCGGCGAGGACACCTCCCCAGTGGACCAGTTGGCTGGAATTGGTGGGTGTGAGCCTGGCTGCATATTGCCAGTTAGTTAATTATTGAGCCACGAGCACGTAGAAAGCCATGCACGAGTGTGCCATCTGTTTGCCAGTGTCTGGGTTTAACTTAATTAGAGCGCTGCATTTGCGGTCTTCATTTAACGCAGCGCCATGGCCTCGGCCAATCCGCTGAGCCAATCCCCATCTCACCTCGGCCAGCTCACCTGCCTTGGGTTCCTGCCCCTCCCGCTCCCCCTCCTCCCATCCTGTCCCGCTCCCACAGCACCTCCCCCTGCCCCTTGCCGACTGTCTGTCTCCGCGGGCGCAAATTTAAAACTGCATACAACTATTTCCGCCAGGGCCGGAGGCTGCCTCCCCGATGTGGCCAAACAGTTCACTGCGTTTATTTGCTTTGATACCCTGCAAAAGCTGGCCAGGTGGGGTTTTGCAAAATATGAATTAAAATGTGTAAAATTGGGAAAGGATAAGGGATGTCTTAAAAGTCTGTATTTGCTGGAAAAAAATACATTAATTAGTCCCAATGTTATGTTAGCTCTTTGCAATATTGCACTACATTAAAACTATTTCTGAAAAAACTGAAAAACATTTTTTAATGGGCATACTGTTCTATAAGGGTTTTCTCTGTTTGAGTGGATCAATTTTAAATTAAGAACTGTCTTAGATTTAATCAAAATTACTGAGTAAAAAATGTACATACCTTTAAATATAATCTAAAACTGCTAATAAATAAAAAGGAAAAATTAGTTTTTGTAAAATAAGAATAATATAATGATAGTTATATTTGGTTATCATTGGTTATTTTGCCCATAGTTCTTAAGATCAAATTTATTAAAGATTAATATTTGTAATTTTTTTTAACTAGACAAGCACATTATTTATTGATGCGGGCTATATAGTTTTTCTTTCCCCGACTTGTTACTACCTCTTTTCCAGCGCATTTCCCGAGTCGATCACTTTCCCTTTGATTATTTTTTCTATGTAGTGCTTGCTGTTGGTTCGTTGAGCATGTTGCACGTAATTTGCATTGTTGTTGCCTTTAATTGCTTAGTGTTAATTGCTGTAATTGCGGTAAACTAAACTACGAGCAGATGAACGGACACACGCACACACAAAAGAATGGCAGCAAACACGTAAATGCGCTGGCCGCTTAATTAAGTTGATGGCGGGGGGTGGACCTTGATGCGGAGCGGAGGTCACTCACTGGGTCTCACCTGAACCGACCACCCCCCACCTCCCCTCTCCACTGGCAGGTGTCCGAGTCAAGTCCTTGGAGCGACTTTAGCAGCTTTGTCAACCGATCGCCCTCAATTTGCCGCTAGCGATGTCATTCAATACGCCTGAGTCTCGCGTTCGCTTTTCCCCTTCAGCGGAAAAGCGATTGCGGATGGGGCTCGTTAAAGCTAGTTAAAGGCGGCTTTAAAATGTCATCGCCAATGCCACACCCATCTATTCCCCACACCTCTGCTACTCATTGATGACGAAGGATGCGGGTTCAAGTGTCACAGGGTCCGGCCATAAATTTCCCTCATCGGAGGCCGAGAAAACCGAACTGAAGGCCAATTACAGCTAAATATAAGTATGTGTGTGTATTTATATGCGAATTGCAAACCTTTGGATCTGGTCTTTTCACGTGTCATGTTTGGCTTAAAGCTCACCTGGTCCGCCCGAGTATTAATTAATTGGGCAAGTTGCCTGTATTAATTAGTATCGCCCTGCCTTTGTATGCGATAGTGTGCCAGTTAGTTTAGTGATGTCTCCGTGATGTTTCCACAGCCGAACGCAATACTCCTCTTTGTGACCTCCGGGCCTATTCAAATGGAAAAGGGCTGGCCAGGGGTCGTGAGTCAACGCATCCTGACTGGGGTTCACCGGTCAAATGTGGTCCTGCTCCTTCCTATTCTCCATTGACTTGTCAATGGGTTGTTCGCCCAAAAGAGGGGCATTGTATGTTCTGGCCCCCAAATACAAATTGAGTTTGCCCGGGCTGTTGCTGTTGCTGCCGGCAAAAGTCAATACAAAAGCTAATTGATTGGAAAATTATGTGACTTTGAATACGGCCCGAGAAGAAATCTCCTTTCGGCCAGTTCCCAGAAATGTACGACTCAATATTAATGTGCCATCGCATTGGCAATCGACTAGCGAGTAGGCATAAAGATTATTACAGCTCTGCGGCGCACGGAGTTTATATATTTTGGCCAAACACAGCTGGCCGGCGCAATGATTATGCATTAAGTTGCCATTAAAAAATCTACTTGATTACTGGTGACGTAAGCGAGCGGCGACACTCTCTAATGGATTGATAAATTGAATTAAAAGACCCTGCCGACGGCTGACGCGGAGCATCGAGTATCGGCTAACTAACACTAATCAAATTACAAGTTGCGACGCGGCCAGACATAATGCATGATTGATGATTGACGGAGCTCCTGGCCAAGGACCCAACGAAATTGCCGCAATAGTCAAATCGGAATGCTCGTCATTAATCAGCATTTCTTAATTAGAGCGCCGCGAGTTGAGTTTTCAGTGTTGACAAGCCATAAAACGGAGGAGGGCGAAAAAGTTTGCACAACAATAAAAATCACAGACAAAAGGCGCTAAACGATTGGCGTCAGAGAGCAAAAACACCCACGGGTTTTCCACCGCCCCTCAGTCCCCCAACCCCCCGCCCTCACCACACCTCGTTCGGTTTATAACATTTTCCATTTCAATTGTGGCGCTGTTGACTGCATTCGATTCGATTGATTTCATTTGCCTGCTCGCCGTTTGGCGGTTATAAAAATTCATTGCAACCGTTTTTATACGAATGACGAGGTTTTCCCTTTTTTCGGATTTGTTGTCAAATCAGCTGGGAATGTGTGTGCGGGTGTGTCTGTGTGTGTGTGTGTGGGCCAATAAAACGTGTTCAGTGCTCGCAACTTCCGTTTCATTTCATTTTGCCCATAATATGCGGCGCTGACGTCGCTGCCTTGCTGCATTTTTCATCATCGTCACTCAAACTCTTTTTGGCAACAATGCAAGCCCTTTTCCGCCCATTTTCCGCCCTCTTCCACCCTCTTCCCTGCACTTTGCATGCATTCACGCTTATTTGAGCATAATAATTTTTGTTTATTGCCCACAAAAACTGCCAGTGAATGGAACTACCATGACAATTCCACTGGCGACAGTTGGCTCCCACTGAAAAAGAAGTGGCCGAAAAAATGCTTAAATATTTAAGTGTTCTGGATTGTTGATGATGCGCTTTTTAATTGTTGCGAAATCAATTTTGCATATTGCCCGCTTATGCATTCATCTCTGCGAGATTTATTAGGCTGCAAAATATCAGCATACAACCATTTAAATGGTTTAATTTCACGTGTATTTGCTTTTAAGGTAACATTTTTTCTGATTTAATATTAGCCTGGCAAATTTTATGCTGAACATTATGAAGCGTGAAAAGTGTAGCTGTATAAAACATATCTATTGAGTTATTCACGTCTATTTTTAATCGTTAAAAATTCTTACTATTACCACACTGTATTTTTATGGTTACTGTTTTAATACTGTCATTTCAACAAACTAGTGTGGGATAACATTCATGCTAAACATATCTTTCGGACTCAACTTTTCCATTAAGCAACATGAACAAGAAAAAATCTCTATACTTACCTTCATTTCAGTTGAATTTCACAAGAAAGAAACATCTCTGAATCACTGGCCCCGAATGTAATTTACTTAAGTGTTTCCTACACATGAACATAAATTTATTCAGCGATTGTCCTTCTCCAGCTGAGAGAGAAATATTAAAAATATGCAAATTGGTGTCTTCTTGCCTTTGTTTATTCCCCTGCTTAACCCTTTTCATTGCGGCCCAAACCAAAACAAACTAAATAATCTGAGACAGACCACTCACACACTCCCGGCTCCTGCACACTCCATTTGGCAAATATAATAAATATTTCGATGCCGCTTCATCGGGGCAAACTACTTTTGTTGCCCTTTTTTTAGACAATTTTTCATGTTCTATTTTTGCGTTGGCCGCTTACGACTTTTTGTCTGGTCAAGAGACAGCCAGCGGGAAATGAATGTGTAAAATATTTTAATGTGGCACTAGGCTCTAAGATGTGTGGCTATCTGGGAGCGGGAATTGAGATAGGCAAATGGTCATAAGTAAGTGCGGTGGCTCCTCGGGAATTTCAAACAGTGACAGCATCGGCCCAAGAAAATTAATAAATGGCCTCGGCCATTTGATATTTTTGGCTGGAACTCCGCCCGCAGGTTGGCCAAATAAAAGATAGACGTTTCCGGCCTTCTATTTGTTCAACCAATAATCATCACATTTCCGCAAACACTCGAGCAGACCTATCCGCAAGTCACATGAAAATTTCATGACCCCTGACCAGCTCAAATATTCATAAACGACGAAAAATGACAGATTAACGCAAATATTGATACAGCCACTGTTCAAGTCCAAGTCATCTCTGCTGACCCTCGGAGGAGGGGGGTTGGTGGCTTGGTGGCTCAAGGGGATGCGAACGACCGCCCATCCACCCCAGAAGTACTCAAAGAATACCCATGGCTTCGGGCTGGGTCTGAGATTTTGCTATGCTCATCGCGTTCATTTGGGTTTCCCGCATTGTTTTGAATAATTCGCATTCGAACATGAAATATTAATGAGCGGTTTTGGTTTCGGCTTTTTCATGTCTCTCTTTTTTCGTACCACATTGCGTATGGGCAATAACATTGAATATGCAGTAAATGATGCAGGAAAGAAGGGGCAGAGTCCCCAGAAGTTATTGGCCAGACATTGGCAGATAATCACTCGAGCTGAGCGAACTGATATTTCAGCTTGCACAACAATCTTAAAATAAAAGCTTAATTCAAGCTTGAAAATGAGTTTGACTGCTTAAAAAAATGAGCAGGCTCAGCTCGCAGTTTCTCAAAGTTGAAATGGCTGAAGTGGGAGAGTGTGTGCTACATAAATTTAACTTTTAATGCGCTGCGTACGCGAATGTGTAAAAGATTATCTTTATTGGCCATTAATTCATATTTAAGCTGGTGCGGCAAAAGAAAAAGGCGCCATTTTTCCTATATTTTTTCCTTCACTCCTTGCCATTTGCCCCTTCATTTCTTTTTTGGAAAATGTTTGTAAAACACTGGATTTGCGAAAGGATAAAATTATGCTTTGTAAAACAATTAAGTGGCATTATTTATGGCCTGCTGGAGCCCACCCTCAGTGCCAGTCTCCTGTAGCAGGAGTATACGTAATTGCCCTCAGGCTTTCCCCGGCGGTTCTGGCCATGTATTTATGAACTTCACCTAATGGTCTCGCAGTACAACAAATCGTCTAAATAGTCTGGGGATTTCCTAAGGTAGTGCCAAGGGTCGGAAGTGATTATTTGTTTGGTTTGTCGGTTAATTAGCGGCTCGAATTTGAACCGGAAGTAAATTAATGGCGGGATGGGAAACCCTCGAAAGTTGCTTGAGAGATTTTCGATTTATCTCGTCGATCATAAAAAACTTTGCAGCGCAGAAGGACCATAAAATATTCGCAAATCGGACACAATTTACCTCCACTACGCTTCCTTCAATCACCACACAAAATTTGAATGCTTCGCAAATCTCAATTGAATATCCCGCACTGCCAAAAGCAGACAGCACTCACTCACTACCCATAACAATATCAATATTCTATTTTTACCTGAGCCACTTCACCGACAACAAAACCCCTTTAGCGAATTTACAAATTTCCGCAATAAACCAAATAACGAAAATGAATACAAAACATTTGCAGGAAGCCCGAAAGATGCCCTTCGCAATCCTTTGCCAAAGGCAGCAGCGCAAAAAACGGGATGGAAAACTGCTGACATATGCAGGAGGAGCACGTAGAGGACGCAAGTCCGCAAAGTTCGTGGCTCGATGACAGAGTTCCGAGTAGCAAATTTCCCAAGTTTGAAGTGAGCAAACGCGACTTTCATTCTCCGCTTTCTCGTCGGTTTTTCCCATTTTCCGGGGCGGAGCTGCTGCCAATTTGATTCTCAAGTGAGCAGCGTAGTTGGGGCCCCCACTTATTTACCTGGCTCCAAAATGCGGGATAACTGAACGCCCCCAACATGGTCCTCTAATAGATAAAAAGCCAGCTAGCGCTCTTTGTTGCGGTAATGAAATTTATTAGATCATTATACATACTGCCGCCGTGCCATCCTCCTGGCATCTCGGCATCCTGAATTTGTTGACGTTGATTATCATTTTCAAGTTCTGACTTTTCATTTTCAATTTGAGCGAACAACAAAAAATTGCCGTTTCCTTTTGGCCCGACTTTGTCTTCGTGGCAGTTATCTGGGCGTTGCCTTTGCACATTCTGCGGTATTCTTTATTGTGTGGGTTTGTGCGTCTCTGGCATAATTTAACTTAATTTTTGGCACAAATTCGTAATTTGCATTAAATTTATTGAGACCTGAGGGTGGAGTCACTCTGCTCTCCATTTTCACTGCTTGTCTCGAGTTAAAGTTCCTGTCCTTGTATTAATAGACTTCCGCCTCCAGTTGGACTGCTTCGTCCCCGGGGATTTGAAGGGCAACTTCATCTATGCATAATCAAACCACATTGAGAGTGTCTGACCCAGGGGAGGGTTGAAAAAATCAGAGTGGAAAATGATGGCGGAAAATCCCCGACGAAAATTATGGCTGCATATGCGAGAACTTTAAAATGGAATTGACAACACTGTCAAGTAGCTGTCTGCCCCGTCTTTCGCCCACGCCCACGCCCTCGCCCCTGCCCCCCGCCCCAATATGCCTACTTTCTCCGCTCCTGTCACGCACGCAAAAAATTGCTGGGGGACCCGGAAGTTGTCAGACCTCAGCAGACCCCGAACCCCTTGAAGAAAAACAATACGGAAAATCCACACAGCATCGGAGTTTGGGGAGTGTTGAAAATTCCCGCGGGAATTTTCATGCCTCCTTGTCTGCAAGAAATTCGCTTAATAACTTTCCCAGAAAAGAGGCAACAAGGAGGGCAGGGCAGCAACCCCACAGGTACATGGCACACGCAGCCAGACAGTAATTTGTTTTAACAGCGCCTTTTAAGGATATTTACAGCCGGGCAGGCCGGAGTCCCCTTTCCTTGGGTCCTGGTCCTTGGCAGCCTGCTGTGGCCAACGCTGTCGCTTCATAAATTACCAGACACGCGGCGCTAATATGGCGCAACATCCATGGCAAGTACTTGCCACCTGGACACCAGGACACCAGGATGCCAGGACGGCAGGTAGGCAGGACACCTGGACGGGGCTAATGCCAAATTCTGTTTCGACTGTTCACGCTGTTGCGCATAGCACGGATATTGGGTGGATCGGGGATAAGGTGGATGAGGAAAGATGGGGGCATGCCACAAGTTGCCTTTCATTTAAGCAGCCTGGGGGCCAGTAAGTGCGTCCAGTACTTTCTATTGACAGGGGATGGTGCCGCATGGAAGGGCTGAAGCGGTACTCTGCACTTAAAAAAATATTTAATGGCCATAAAAGTTTCACCAAAAAATTCTTTACAATTTATTTTATCATTGATTAATAACTCAGAAGAAAACGAGAAGCTGCATTATTAAACATCATTTTTATACCGGAGTGTTACTTAAATAACTTCCAACCGTATTCACTTATGATCAGTTCAAAAAGCACATCATTTCCCAAAATATAGTCACCTATCACACTTTACACTTTTGAGGTAATCATTTTTTCAAGTGCACGCTGAAATATTTATGGCCCTGCGGGATTATGAAGTCATGTGCATGTACGAGGGCGAAATATCAGTCGGGCCGGCGATTTATGAAATGAACCCAACTGAAGAGGGAGGAGATCCGTGTGTAATGCCATAATTCAACCAGCAATTGCTTTAATGCGCCGGGCAAATCATCAAAGCCAAACCGATGTCAAATACTCGTATCGTGAATCAACTACAAATGGTCCTCCATCCGCTGCCCGAAACTGAAGTTAAACTCGCATCAAAGCCGGCGAAATAAGAGCGAGAAAAATGCCAACCGCCAAACGCCATAATAAAGCTCAAAATAAAATCAATTACGCTCGATTAACTGAAATAGTTACATAAATTACAAATAAACCGAGGCAGGACCTCAGTCTAGGACAATTGAAGCGCATGGCCCGCCCAAAAAAAAAGCAGAAAAAAAGGAAAATACAACTGGATGGGGCAGATACAAAGGCAGGGCCGCGTTGAGATAACTATTAACATTATATAAGTAAGGGAAAAAATTTCCGATTATTTTCCGCAACATAAAACAAAAGACAACAAACAGAAAAGTGGATGGGCACAGACAGAAGAAGCCTTAAAACAACACTGGGAAAGGGGGAGCGGTGCTTGGTAAAATAATAAATAATACCATTTGATGCTCAAAGCCAGGGACGCATTTAAAATGAACAAATTTGCGCTCTTGTCGTGGGGGGAATGCCGCTCCACCTCACTCGATGTTGTTTGCAACTTTACGCGCAATTAATCTAAAATAAATTCGTTTATAATTTGGCAACAAGCGCAAAAAATCCTCGAGCGATAATTTTAAAGCTTTAAAATAATCAAACGCTGGGAGGGTGCTCCTCCAATTGGGATTGTCTACACGCCGGGCGCGTAAATTCAATTGGCGAAGACAAATAAACGCTGCCAGCAGCACGAGATGTCGATAAGCAGTAGCTCCGAATCCAGCAACAATGGGTAGTGTAGCAACAATCGCCGAACCCACAGACACAACAACAATGAGCTGGCAAGGAGTCTGAAGGTCCTGGATCCCGCCCCTGAGATCCAGGTTCAGGTCAACAAAGCAAATGGCTTTAAATTGAACGTAAAGCAATCGAAATCGAATGTCTGCCGAGCGAGTGCAGCCGCCCAAGGAAATGGTTCCATTGTCAATGTTGCCGCTGTTGCTGTGGCTCTGTCACAATGCTCGTAAATTATTATTTAATGACACACCAAATTGAAAATAAATTTAAACCTAATAAGCGTTGAAATAAGCGCGGTGCGGTCGAAATAAATTGAGCACGGCATTCTGCGGGGCACCGGATGGGTTGAAAAATTTGGTACAGGAAAATAGGAGAGCATAAGTTAAATGGCTTTTATATTGATATTGGATGGATGGTGGTTGGTAGCGGTTGCCACGGCGAAACTGGCCCAAGAGCTTAGATTGGTTGGATGGACACATGGCTCGATAAACAAGTGGAATGTCTAGATAATGGCCATTAGCATCACAATTGGCTGACCTCTAAAGCTACGTAAACTCGATTTGACTAACAATTTCCGGTTCGCCTGAGAGCAAATCGTATCTAGGCTGAAAGGCTGGGATCGAAACCGTAGCTTAAATACCCTCTGGACTGCCGAAAACTTATTTAATTTAATTCAGGACCAAAACTATAAAATTTATTCTCGTCTGGTTAAAAAAAAAAATTTTGGTAGTTTTAAAAAAGCATCATTATAATAGTTCCACTTTATTAAAAATATTTATTGAAGGTTTTTAATTATTATTTTAATTGTTTATGGTCCTAATTTAAGCCTATTATATTTCGAAATTAATATTAACATTAAATTAAAAGGTCAAGTTATTATATGCGTTTAACAGAATCTGCCTTAAACAATGAAACAAAAAGTGGACAATGTTTTAATGCTGCTTTCTGATCATCGTGATTATCTTTTCAATTAAAAACTAAACTAAAATTACTTATGAGTTTTATATTCATACCTGAATTAGATTAATGTTCAATGTCTGGGACACTTTTAAATATTTAAAAAATCAAATTCAAGAGCATTTTAGTTTATATTCCATTCCCCTTACAAGCACGACCACAAACTTCAGGGCGGACCTTAAATGCCCCCCGAGGGTATGAAAATCATCAGCAGCAGCGCCAAACTCGTTGCCTACTTTTCGGCCCCGCTTAATATGCTTGACCATTGGCATCCTTGCTGGCTTTAACCCGTGCGCCCCTGCTGCGTGCATGTGAGTTGCGACATCGCCGCTGTCACAGAGAGATAACGGTATTATGCTCAATGACAACAGTCCGCACAAGGGGGAGGGGGTGGAGAGTGGCGGAATGCGGGGGCTTGGTTGACAACCCCCAAAAACGCCCATGGGGCATGTTAAGCACCGGCCATTGAAGCGCTCGATTGGCCAATTGCGTTAAACAAATAGACCAACAATAATGCCACTACCCATCTCCTGCCCGATCCCGATTTTAATACCGATTCTGATGCCCAAACCCCACCACCACCCACCCCACCTGCCTACATTTCCGGCACCACCTGCACGAGGAATACAATCCACAGACAATTGTAAATTCTTTGTATGCGGTGGCTAATTTTTTATCTGTTTGCTTTTCGATCCGCTCCAATATGTTTTCACTACGTGCGCTTTGTTTGCATGCGGGTTTCATTGCCATGCATTTTTTATAAGTAATTAATTCCACAAAAACCTGAAAAGGCCTGAGCGAAATAAAGGCATAATTGCCAATGGTCCAGGCTGGTTCGAATACCGATTTCTATATGTTACGGTCCGACTCATTTGAAATTCAATTTTCGGAAGAAACCCGCATAACTCTGGACACGCCCCTTCCAAACGGTCCAAACTGGTGCAATAACTCATATTTTACCAACGCCAATCTGTATGCCCGCTTTGAATATGCAATTCCCCTATATGTATATTGATTTTCGCATTGGAATCGGAAGCAGTTGGGGGCGAATATAGGGCGGTGAAGGATGCAAGGGCGAGCTGGACTACGTTGTTTTATTTGGCATACACTTTTGTTAAAGTTAATTTACAAAGCAAACAGCCGGCTTAAAAATACAGTGCCACATCCGAGGTCTCGGCTCTCATTTAAGGCTCCCTCGGCGGCACAAAAAATAGTTATCATGCAACATAATTGCCTGACGCGAAAAAAAGGTTTCCGGCAGGTGCAAAAAATATGAGGGCAGCTGAACAAATATGAGCCGTTTCGTCGGCAGTTCCCCACGCGGTTCGAAATGGACATTTAAGGTTTAAAAGCAGCTAATCCAGTTCATCGGCTCCAAGACTGATTGGCATTTGGAGCACATGCAGCTATTACCTAGGCAATAAATACCCAAATGCCTGGTCCCCAAAAAAAAATAACAAAACCCTTGCCGCTCACCAGACTCCCAGGGGATATCCGAAAAGCTTACAAAATGCGTACAAATTAGCCAGTACAAGCCCATTGTCCCTGGCAATCACCGAAAAGGCAGACACACAATCATTTATGGCGGGCTTAGGCGCAGAAGTCGCCCAATCAGACCGAGTTCCCCTCCACCGAGCCGAGGACCAATCGCCAAAGCGTGTCTTAACATAATTTTTCTTATGCTTTAGAGCGACTCTGTCCCAGGACACAATGGGGCAGTGTACAAAAAATTACATTTACGTGCTTCCAATGTGTAATTAAGGATTATTTTGTGCTCAAGTGCCTGCCGCGGCCAACTCTTCTCCGTCTCCATCTCCATCTCGGTCTTCGTCCCTGTCCATGTCCATGTCCTCCATCCCAGTGTCTCTTGCTCCACGTCGTCCTTTCCCCTCTGTTGTCTGGGCAAAGTAAATCAGTTCAAAAGGCCAAGCTGCGTGACTTTTCGGAAGCCAGAACAGTTTGTTTTTGTTGCCTGCATGAAAATTGACTAATGACCCTGGCGGCTCTCAGGCTGATGGGCCGAGTTTGTTTCTGCAGCTGCTTTGAAGGGCTCTTTAATTATATGGGTCGCATAATTCCATTGCCCAAAAGTGAAGCAGGGTTTTAGATCATTAATTCCATTTCGAAATTTTCTTAACCTAATGTAAATTTAATAAGCATTACAGCCATATTCTTCTGAGGCATTAAAACAGTTAATAAATAGTTGTTCATATAAACTATAATAGTTAACCAACAATAAGGTTACTAAAAGACTTTGAAATCAATTTTTGTATAGCCTTTAAAAAAAAAAGGTTTAATTATAAACTAATTTACAGACTTATGAATATTTTTGTATATTACTATTCTATAATTTTGCTAATGAATTACATGTTCGATAATACGGTTTAAAAATAACCTAAGAAGAAAGAATTAACTTCGCCAAACTTGCAGCATATATTAATTTAATAGTTGGTGTATACAAGAAACGAAGCAAACTTCGGCAAAGCAAAGTTAAAATAGCATTGCAGATATAACAAAATGCCATTTTCTATAAAATGACTATATTTTGATTTTGATGGCAGAATTTAAATATAGTCGTCAACTTTTTATGTATTGTTATATGTTCTATTTTTTTTTCATTTGTTTTTCAGATTGTTCTTATGATAGAGTATTACTGCAATTAAATAATACTTTTGGGACAGATAGCTTTAAAACTAAGAGTCTCGTTTCGCGGAAATGTGTCACAGCGCTGACTTTTGGTTGAATCTCTAAACCCTCTGCAAAGGTTCATTATCCACCGGGATCCTAAGTTCTTTGTGAGTCCAGTATCTAAACAATTCGAAAAATAAATCCGAATAGTTTTAGATAAGGACTCTACAAACCAAATTCTGGTCCGTCTAGTGTTAAATGCGTTAAGTCAGTGGAGTTGTGAAGGAGCATGGGTTTGGGCCAAGGACTGTTGCTGTTGTGGCTCACACGCTCGCCTGCTTTCTTATGCACACGTCGTGCCACTTTGTTGTGATGGAGTGTGGGGCAGGGGCAAGGATGCGGGCTCCTGCATCCAGCCAGGAGCTCTCCCAGTGAGCCCCCAGCTTGTGTGTTATGACACGTTCGGCCGGCTATCCGGAATGGAGCTAAGCTGCGCTGCGGTGCCAAGCCCGGCAAATCCCACAGCTCGATACCTGACGGATAGATGGCCAAAGGAAGTGCGAGCTGGCGAAGGACGATGGTCGAAGGACGAAAGGGCGGTGTGTATGAACAATTTGCATTATGCACAGTTTAACATGCAAAATGCCACTGGGACTGGCACTCCGGTTTAGAGTCCGGAGTGCAGGCGTATTCGTGTGTGCCATTTGTCAAGGAGGAAAACTGCGGCGGGGCGGCGGCAGCGCAGTTATTAAGCAAATTCATTTCAGTCTAATCAAGTTGGTCAAACAACTTTAAATTGATTTCGCTGGCAATGGGAAACTGCAGGACCGGGCAAAAAAGGGACAATTTTAACGGACAATTAAAATTTACGCCGCAACGACAATGATAATGAGATTTTTAATAACCTCGTAAAGCGTTCGTCTCCCTTATCCTTCCCCTCTCCCTTCTCCCTTTTCCTTACCGCCGGATCCGGTTAAGCGGTGATGGTGACAATGGCCGCACCCGGAGCCGGAGCACGGCAAAAGTTAAGAAAGCCGGAACGACATGCGCGGGCTTGCTGCTTGGCTGGCCAAAAGAAGTAGCCAAATAACCGCAAGCAACAATGTGCGGGCAAGGTTGGGATGACTTTTCCCCGGCCCCTCCCTTTTTCTACCCTCTGTACGGCTTAATGTTTTTCTTGCGTCGTTGGCTTTTTGTTCTTGGCCGTGCTGCAAGAAACGGAAGCGCAAAGGCAACAGCAGAAACAATTAAAAGTTTCCGCTGGCACTTGCACTTCCTGGCCACTTTGGCCCGCTGACGGCACAATCATCTATGCATGGCCAAGTCCTTGTGCGAGTGTGTGAGGGGATTATCCTGGACATAAGCGCCAGCCTGGCCGGCGATACAAAATGAACTTAATAAAGCAGTTGATTGCCCCATGAAATAATTAACTCTGTGCGGCCAAACCGCCGGTTTGCCAAGCGAAGGGCATCTGCAATTCGATTTCGAATTTCTGCGATCAAGCCTTTCATTTCGACCTCTGTTTGATTCTCGGTAATTCCATTTAAGCGTGAAATGAGATTTTTTCACAATCTAATGCTAATATTTAAACTGAGATATTAGAACGAGAGTCAAATGGCCGGAAACTTATTTGCTTAGGCTGTCAGTTGACCAAAAAGTAAATTGAATGCAGTTCTGTATTGACAATTAACTAAAAGTAATTCCAAATTTAATTCAAATTTAATTTCAGATAAGACAAGGTCCTCAGGGTGCAGTTTTCCGCCTGCAGTGCAACGTTTGATATTGGATACAAAACTGTTTCTCAAATGTTAGTTCTGTAAAATGTACACTTTAAATAAAATTTAATTCGGTTGACCTAAAATTAGCTTGAAGTACTAAACAGAGAAGCATAGTATAATATATTTCTGCTTAAAATCTGATAGCTTACGAAATGGAAATCTCTATACAATTTTTCTATTGTCATTTTCGTTTAGCAATTTTCATTCGGAAGGTTTAATGATAAAAGTGAGTAAAACTTAAAAAATAATTAATTGTATCTTTTTTGATTTATTTCAGATCACTCAATATAAAAATAGTGTTATACTTATGAACAAAAAGAAAGATATGTAGATAATATAAATTTAAATCGAGCAATGTAAATATTTAAAATATCCTAAGGACAAATTATTTATTTAAACATAGTGGTCTTCTCTAAACAAGTGACCAACTAGACAAGTTTCTCTGCTCAAATATGGCAGCTTGCTTGGCAAAATTTGCTTCGAGTATTGCACATACGCCCCGTGGCAGCAGCGGGAAAACAAGCAAGTAACGGACATGGAGATGGAATGGAATGCGCTCATTTATCTGGCCAGAGCGCAGAATGCAAGCCATGGCCCATAACTCATTGCTTTCGGCCAACTCCTCCCGCGGAGCTGCGTGTATGATTCCCCGAATGTTGGAGTCAGCGCCGCAAGTGTTAAATGTGACCACTTAAGAGAATGACAATAGTTTTTAACTTGGCTAGAAGTTTTGGCGTCACCGCAAAGTGGTTTTAGCGCAAATCTCGCCGAGCGACCGGCAGCAAAGAAACTTTTCGCATCCAGTTTGCCACCGTCCGTATGGGAGGGTATTATGTATGTCCTTATTTTTGTGTGCTGATCGGTGCCAAGTCTGGACCGCTGCAATTGCATATGTCGGGGCCAGCAGCAGCAGCTGCTGGAAGCGACCCAACAACTTGACGAAATATGCTGCTAATACCCGGAGTTGCGATGGCCAAAATTGCCGGCATTAAATATGCATGTGACCCAGCTGAACCCAAAGTGCGTGCCACAAAATGCTGCGAGTCCCAATTTCCAACTCATGGTCATCCGCCAGCGGCGGTGACGGCATCGTCCACCCAAGGGATGCAGGACGCAGGACTCGGATACGGATTGGGGACACGGACAGACGGAAGCGGTATTTGGTCGGAACCTTCCGGTCCGCTGAATGTAGCCGACATTTTGCGGTCGCTTTTCATCTGTCTCGCTCCTACTTCAATCGCCAGAAATTAAATTCAAATTTTTACTGGGCCACACACATTGACATTCGGTGTCCTTCGTCCGCCTGATATTTCAATTTCAATTTCGCTTGGTTCGCTGACAGACAGTTCGGTGGACATTTCTTTCTGATTGAGCTCTAGCTTATTGTTCCGTCGACATTTCCTAATGTGGCGAACGTTGAAAAGGGATTGTGTTCCTGCTCCAATTAATATTGCCTTTTTTACCCAATCTAACCGTGCTGCAGAGCTATGAGTCTATGAGTCAGAACACCGAAGGCAACGGGGGAAAATATTGCATTACTCACATGTGCACGACCTCCGACCTGCACACGGTGCGTATACACAATATTAAGCAAGCTGGTTGCTGCTTGCTACTTGCTGGTAGCTGGCTGTTAAGTAATTAATTATCTCTGCAATGGATTACCGGCCCGGACAGCAGAAATTACATATGCACAACAACAAAGCAAAGCAACAAAACCGAAAAAAAGGAAATAAAAGCGGAAAAGTTCCGCTTGAAATGCTTCAGCTCGCAACAAGATAAATCCCATGCAACACACAGAGTACCAGAGCACGGATATAAAAATATCGAAGGCTCATTTACAGACCTGACCTCAAAAGCTGACTTTCCGGGAAAAATTAAATAATTCTGTGTGCGACGTCATTATCATTAATATTATTACTTTTATCAACATTATTGAGCGTGTAATCTTTGAGAGGAGGAACATTAAAACCGATAGCAAATAAAGCCAGACAAGGAAAAAAAATGGGAAGCCAGCAGGTAAATACGAAAACAGCCAACGGAATTATCTGAAAATCGCCACTGCAAGATGATGGTTTAAAAGGGTTCAGGGTTTCGTGCGCTGCTGGAGAACTTTAAGTTCTTATCCCCTTATAGCTTCATCGCTGTGGCATTCGTCATAAATATATCATATCTAATAACACAATCAGAAGGCGTCTTCGCAGTGCGCGTCTCTTGGCTGTCAGCATAAACCAAACACGACAGCCAATCCCCGATGCCAATCCCCACAAAAATGCTAACTGATCTCAACTGATTGCGTGTCAACGTGGAAGTCCCTGCTCCTTTGCACCGCGTCCAGGGTCTGGCTGAAACAAAAACAGTCCCCACATGTCAATATTTATCAGAGATAACCCTCAACCTTGGCAACAACAACGAGGAGTCCAACTTTCAATGCCTATTATAATATATGAGGGAGGAAAAATCAAAACAACAAGGGACAAGAAGACAGGGGACGAAAGGGAAAACGCAGACAACTGATATTTTTTTGTATCAAAAATGTGGCTCTGGTTTTGTTTTTATTTTTTTTACTTTTACATTTAATATAAACACATTTAATTTATACAACATGACAGCGACAAGATTCTGGGGCTTAGATTGACGAGGCATAAGCAGATACGCAGCTTCCAAGATACCCGGATTCAGATGCGAGTGTGAGCGCCTTAGTTGCCTTTCAACTCGGGCTCTGCAACCCCAAGGAAAATGCGAGGGTTTCGTGGGATCCAGGGGATCCGGACGATTCCGGGGTTCCAGGAGGAGCGGCTTCAAGTTTGGCGCATACCTTAAAGAACTTGCAAATTGTCAGCAAATCTGTATGTGTGCGTAGAGGGTGCGAGTGAGTGCCTTTCTTTGTGTGTTTTTAAGTTTGTTTGACATGACTTGGGGTGAGGGAGTATAAAATTGGAAATACTTTGGGATTATATGCTGATTTAACGCATGGAAACCGAGCAAATCTGTTGGGGGAACGGCTTTTTTACGCAGCGTGTGTGTTTGTCCGCTTGTGAAATTGAGCCACTGATAGGGCAAAAGTTGAATGCCATATCAATTTCCCCTGCTTCGTCCTTCTGCTCCTATTTGAATATTAAAACAAGTTTTGGCTGGCCAAAGTTGTACATTAAACAAATTAATGCCATAAAAATCGGGTGGCAGAAAGTTGGCTTAGACAATTTCGATTGTTGTTTTTCGCAAATATTTTATGTGCTTGGCTTTCTGTTTGTTCATTGAAAATAAACAAAATTTATTAACAATAAAACTAAAGTAAGTGATCATAAAGTTCGTTGGGGCGACTAAGAGCAGGCCGTAAACCAAGGACAAAAGTAAAAGTTTTCCCCCGCCACGTCACGCATACGCCACGTTGCCACACGAGTATCCCGATTCCCGTCCAAAACAACAATGCAATGCACAATTGCGGCATATGGAAATTGTAACCATTTTAAAAACCAAATGAAATTAAATCTCTTGTTTTCTGCCCGGCTCCAATCCACACAGCACACATGAATATTTTTGTTAAATAAATCCTCCACCCCCACACCCCCTCACACTCACACTCGTACATACTCGCACGGCATGCAAAACAATTAAAAAAACATTTTGTATATTGCGGCATTTTGGGCCACTCATTCGGTTTTGGTTTGGTTTTGGTTACAGGACACTCACCATTGTTGCCATCACGGTTATTTGTAATTGAGTGGGCTTGCAGTTCGTTTCGGATCATTATTAGATGAAATCCGTCGGCAGCCGCAAACAGAATGCGCCGCAGTGATTTAATCGCTGGTAATCAATTCGATTGAAAGTTTCGTGGCACCGATCGACGGCCCCTGCTGGCCTAGTCGAGCAGAGGCCAAGAAAATCAATCAAACTTTCCAATCAATATCCATTATAGCCTCAGGTTTAGACAGCAAGGCGCGATTTATAGCGCTCTGCCCTGCAAATTTCCCATCCACCGGAACGGCAGTCTTTGCCGTCGCATGAACTTTGTGCAGATTGCCGTCATTGTCAACATGCATTCAATTGCAAGACGGTGTCGAACACTCCGTCCGCCGCACTTTTCCACTCTTTTCCACACTTTCCCGAGCTGTGTGTGCCCGTGCGTCCGTGTGCCATGGCAACTTCATGAAATCCTTTCACACTATTTCATACGTTCGTGCGAGTACCCAACAAGTTTTTATTGCTTTGGCGTGCTTAAAAGTGCCAAGCCAGAAAGCGAAGAACTCTAAATTGTTTTTCCATTGCTACCACCTAGCAGCTAACAGCGACTGTTGCCCAACAACAAATTGTATCGAATGTCGGGATGGAGGACGAAGGGCGGAGGGCGAAGGGATCGGGAAAATCCCTTGTCCCGGCCAGGACTCACAACTGGAAACTGAAAACTGGCAACTGTAAACTCAGCTGCGTAACGGATGCGGAAACGGAAATCCGATATTATTGCGTTTGTATTGTATTAGAAGTGCGTCGACATCGTTGTCTGCCTTCCGTTTGCCGTGCAGGTGTCTCCCCTTCTGGTGCCGGCGGCCCGTTGTTGATGAAAATTGAAATGTCATATTGGCCCGGCTTTGCATCTGATTCAAGCTTAACCGGGAACCACAGTTTTGCGGCCACGCTGCAAATATGAAACGAGGAAAAATGTGTCTCGCTCACATGTGCCACTTTAAAACCAAATTAGAGATGGGTGAAGTAGCAAAAAGTGAAAAAACATGAGTAATAATAATTCCTTGTTTGCTTGCCTGAAATTCAGATATTACAAACATATATATATAAAAATGATCAACCCGATATGATCTGGTCTTCATTTCATTTTGAACACAAAACAAGAAAGGAAAGCTAACTCGGGCGGAGCCGAAGTTGATATACCCCAGAATACTCTGTAAATTATATTCTCCAAAATTATTCATATAATGCATTTTTAATACTCATAAGAAATCCCAACTTCCTAACTTTACAAACACGAAAGTTATGGCATTTCCGATCAATCAGTTATATGGCAGCTATAGGATATAGTCGGCCGATCCTTATGAAATTTGGTAGGTCGGATTGATTGGCCAAATATAAAACCCATAGAAAATCTCAACTTCCTAACTTTACAAACACGAAAGTTATGGCATTTCCGATCAATCAGTTATATGGCAGCTATAGGATATAGTCGGCCGATCCCGGCCGTTCCGACTTATATACTGCGTGCAAAGGAAAGAAGGGTGTGTGCAAAGTTTCAATTCGATAGCTTTAAAACTGAGAGACTAGTTTGCGTAGAAACAGACAGACGGACAGACGGACAGACAGACGGACAGACGGACAGACGGACAGACGGACAGACGGACATGGCTATATCAACTCAGGAGGTGATCCTGATCAAGAATATATAACTTTATAGGGTCGGAGATGTCTCCTTCACTGCGTTGCACACTTTTGACCAAAATTATAATACCCTCTGCAAGGGTATAAAAAGGTATCTTCGCTTGAATAAAAAAAAAAAATATTTAACTTATGTTTCCTACAAATTATTTGATATTATTAAATATTAACTTAATATTAATCAAATCCGGATATTTTTACCAAATTAACCCATTTCATATCAACATCAATTATTTTTTTGTGTGAAAAATATAAAGTAAATTATTTAAGAGCTGCTGGTCTGATTCTGATTAAATAGTTTTTTTCGATGTTCTTAGTTGCCGATGAATTTACGTCGATTATTGTTTAAAGTGTATAAAAGCTATTCTATTTAATATAGGTTTCTTAAATTATTTTGGTGTATTATGACTGTTGGCATAATGTCCCAAATAATACTAAATATTATAATTTGTATAACGAAAAAGATAAAGTACTTAGGCACGGATATAACAAATTCCTTTACTTGTTACAAACTTTCGCAAAAATCCAATCTACCCATTTACTCTACGGTTACCAGCTATATCCAAACTTGTCCTGCATTTCACTTAAGATTTGCGAAGAGAACGTGATCATATTACCATCTGTAGATTTGAACGAAACTTTGCCGTCACTTATTGCGTACCGTTATTTTTGTTGGTCTCAAACAAAGGTCAGCAGCACACATACAGACAAACGGATATCTAGCAAACAATGAAACAAAATGGCGCGCACAGAATGTTATTTATTGTTGCTCAGGTTGTCAGGGCGCTAATAAAGTGCCAGTGCTGGAGGGGGAGGGGGAAGTCGGACGGAGTCCTAGCTGTAAACATAACGAATGCCCCTTGGCGACGAACTTTGTTTGACCAACTTCCCATCTTCCACCGCTGACGGCGTCTATTCGGCACAGGTGCCGTCAGAGCTTGCTCCTCGACCCCCAAGAAGCTCAAGTTGCACATTTTTATTTCTAACGAAATTTATTAAGTAGATTTCGAGGCAGGAGGACGCCACCGAGCGGAGCCAGAGTGGACATTTGCCGGAATATTAAAAAAGATAATTGCTGGGGCTGTAAAGAAATTAGTGCCAACATAATGGTCATATTTCAAATTTCATTTATCAGTTGGCAAATAGAATAAGAACAAGGAGGCAGGACGCAGGCTGTGGTAATTATATTTGCCACTTAAAGCACTTGGGACTGGGAACACTCAGTTGTTGTCCAATGTGCTTGTGTGTTTGCTTGCCGACTAACCTACATTTGACTCCACATTAATTTGGCTCAAGAACCGAAATAAACAATGCACATGGAGAAGGCAGCTCCAGAGTTTGCGCTTTTCGTTCCAGGCCAAGCTGTGACCGACTTATCATGCATAAGTAATCGCTACGATTGCCGATTCGCAATCTTCCAAAACTACTTTCATCAAAAATAAGCATAACTACTTAATTTATGACTGCACAAAGTAAACTCGGGGCACAAACAAGCACAGAGGTGTAGGGAATTAGTAATCTACAACTTAAATGAGTTTCTGCCAAGGAGGCCGTACGGGAAATTATAAATAAATATTATTTAAAACAAACTGCCAACTCGACTAACCTGTCTGCACTTTGTGCTGCCACTTGTCACTCCTTCAACCGAACCTGCTCTCAGGATCGAGTTAAGTGCAATTTGAGACACACTCCACGGCCCCATTCACATTCACATACACATCCACTTCCACATCCATATAAACACACATGGCCCGGGCTCATTTAACGGCTGCTGTGCTGTGTAATTACCCATTAAGTCGGGCCGTAAGACGACAGACAGGCTCTGCGAGTGCCTACTTTTCACAGTAAGTAGATTTCGGTTAGATGGAAATCGTGTGCCGGCAAAATGCTGCCAGCCTGCAAGATGCAGTTAAATGTGATAGATTAAACGCCGACTCCATAGCTCTCGATCTCTGGGCATATTCATGCAGCTGCATAATTGGGTTTAAGTTTCTAAAAAGTTAGGCTATGAAGGAGACAGTCAGCCATTCAGATTACTTTGCGAACCCGCCGCCCCGCGAGTTGTTCTAATTAAGATCCTGGGGCAAACAACCGCAGCTTAATCATGCTGCACCTGCCATCCCTTCCACCTGCTTGCCAGCTGCCAGCGAGTGGTTGAGTCAACGTCAAGGTGGCGACTGTCATTCCGACCAGGACCAGGACATCTCGGAGTCCTTCGGTCGCACGCATTTTGACAGCCCGGCCAGCAGCCCTCTCCGCAACATTTAATCAAGTTCGCAGCTCAGCTGTGTTTATGTCAAGTGTCTATTTGCCTATAACAAACAGACAGACAGACGGCAACTCGGTCTCGCACTTTGCAATTTACAAGGCGGCATTAATTAAACAAATAAAGTGCAGGTGGTCCGGGGAGCGACCGCAGAATAGATGGAAGGGCTGCAGTCGGGTCGTAAGACGGAAAAACGCGAGAGCCCGAACTCCCCTTTGGAAAAGCAGAGCACACATGACGGGTGTCCTGGCTGTGCTTAATGCCGAGCATTCGCCACAGGGACACAGACTCTCCTGCGGATGCCGCATAACTGTCATTGTTCACTTCCCTGCCTTTTTATGTGGCATGCTTACCTGCGAGTTTATTTAATTCCTCGGCCTGCCTTTTGACTGCCGGCTGCTGCTCCCTCTGCCCACGGGGCCATAATTGAATTTTTTACGCACGCTCATTTGTGTTTGCGTAGATATTAACAAAGCAGTCAGCCGCCCGTCGACCCAACCCCGACTAAGTTTATAAAAATGAAGCACAAAAAAGCCAGGAACAGGGCCTGTCAACTCGCACACGTCCTGCAACTGTCTATCAATTATAACGTGACTGCTACGCAACTCGAGCCCCCGCCTTTCACCACCTTCCCGCCCCCTGACAAGGACATGAACTTTATTTGAATTCCTTGGGCGTCGTTCGCTGCGGTTCCATTCCTCGGCCCCACGTTGGGCGCCAGTTAAGTCACTCACACGAAAAGTTATTCACAGAGTTTTTCCCCAGCCACCTTTCCCTGCCGTTTGTTTGTTTGCCTGTTTGTTTAGCAGGAAATTAAAATTTGCTCAAAACGTAGCAAACATAATGATACTTTTTTAATGTCTATTAGAGTAAAATGTTTTTGGCATACGTTAACTTTCTCAGGAATTTGTCTTTTTTGTTGCAGGTATATTAAATGTGATAAGGGACATTTATGTATTTCCGTTTGAGTTTTAAACAACTCTTGGGTCTTCTACAGTCTGGTATTGCTTACCAGTCGTCAGAAGGCTTTTCCAAACTTTAAGATTTCCACTTGAAACTGTCGCAGTAGCACTACTTCAAAAGTATCTTTTCTCCGGGGCTCAACACATTGGGAATGTTGCATTTGTTCCAGGCTGCCTGCACTAATTGCAGTTGCTATTTTCGGTAGCATGTCGGTGTTCCCCAGCTCAGTTCTAATAACAGCTGCAGTTGTTGCAATTTCCGACCAAATCTCACTTCGCCCCCTATGGACCCTTGTAATTTGCCTGCATGGTAGACTGGGAAAATTCCTTCCTTCCCTGCATACTTACATTCATGGGGTTGGCTATTGTGAGGGCTGAAACAATTAAATATTAATTTGAGAACAGGCTGAGCTCGGCCAGCCTTGACTGGCTGACTGGCTAACTGGCTGACCAATTGCCACCCAGGAGCACCCCCGCCTGTCAGCCACTCAAAATGCTTAAGGAATTTGTTTCAATTTTTGTATAATTTATTAGCTAAATACTTTTAGTTTGCGGGGATTTGGCAGGAAAGTTTCGGACTCGGCTCCAATCACCGCTTACTGCACAGGCAAAGCCGTAAGCAGGGCATGCAAGCCGCTTAAGTCCTTAAGTTTATCAAGATCGGTCCGATGCCAAGGCAATAGCCAGCCCAGCGACTTGTCCTGGTCAATCTCAATCTGACTTCGTTCCCAGCGATTTCCCCGCCACTGGAGCCTGCTGCTGGCATGACAATCATATTTACGTGACCTGCATGTATAATTAATTCCCGGTCTCGATTCTGTATGGAGGCAAGTGACTTAGGCGAAAACTTTTGCCAAAAATTATACACAAAGCAACACCAACAGGAAGAGCAACAGCAGATTCAGAGCCCAAGTCAAAGTCGTAGTCGGAGTGGGACTTCCTCTTTCATCTGCGTGCTTGACTTTTTGTTTCGTAAGCAGTTTCTGTTTGCCTTGGCTACTTAACTTTTGCTGCTGAGATTTGGACAACCACCCCATCCCCGTCCCCGTTCCCGTCTCTTCTCTCGTCTCGGAAAATTAAGCCTTGATAAGTTCCTCCATTCGGCCCACTCAGACACAGAATGCCGGCCAAGATGCTGATCCGATAATTAAGTCGGCCATTTTGCCGGCGAACCTTGCGGCTGCTTTCATATTAACATGTAAATATGTCATTTATTATGCCTGTCCACTTTGCCATCCGAGGTGCAGTCGAGGCTCGTGTGCTATAATTAGTTTCGAGTGGAGCCTTTTCATTAATGCGGCTAATAAATGAAGCCCTCCGATTGTGGAAGGCCATTAATAAGGAGGAGCTTGGGTGGAATTCGACCGCTGCAGCCCACTCTTTTATTCGTCCCCTCTATCTATTATTACTTTGCCATACAGGGTAAAAACTATCAATATGAAGAGTCATCCGCGAGCGACTGATAAACGCAGTTCCCTGTCCCGTTTGCTGGCTGAGTTTATTTTTATTGCATAAACTACTGGCGAACAACAAGCTCGAAACACCGCGCTCCACATAGTAATAGTTGTTTTAACCCATTTCCGCCACCGACGCTCATTATGACTTTGCGTTTAATGGGCAATAAGGGCCGTGTTTTCCCGGGTTCCCCGCTCTCTCCGCCTCTCACAAACACACACACAGTCGATTTCCCGGGGTATTCAAGTGCGCAGCTTAAGCATAATAGCCCTGGATCCTGGCTCCCAGCTCCTGGCTCTTGAATCCCGGGTCCCCTGACTCCATGCTCCGGCTGATGGCCATCGCATCCTCACATTAAAATAAATATTTGCGCTAATCTGTCATTTGTCGCTTGTCTCACCCGCAGGCTGCTGTCGGTGCTCGGTCAAATATCCCCAGGTCCCTTCGCGAGCTGCCCGCGATTATAATTAAAATTTCATATAGATAAGCGGAAGTTTGAGCTGGACGGCGATGTGTGATGGCAGCACTTGGATGGGGCTTAGGTGGAGCTGGGAAGTCTGAGGCGTTGGCTGCAGCGAGTCAATAAATATCCCAAAGCGGTTTGATACCTTAATTCTAAGCGAAATTTTATTTATATTTTGAGAGGCAAATAATTTGATACCTTAAACATTTCGTAAAATTTTAACGGAATTTTAAATTTAAACACCACTTAATTTCGATGGGCGACTTTATTAAATTAGATTTTTTTTTAAATTGCTGGAGATTTAGATCCCTTTCGCTTTTGACAGAAGAGTATTGTAAGTGGATAGGATTGCTGAATGTTTTTTGTGCTTAAATCCAATCCAATTGATGTAAATTGATAATGATATACGAAAAATTGGTTGCCAATGCAATTTCATATCTCTGAAATGTTTAGACCTGGCACTTATTTCTTCAAAATGGCAAAAATCTGGTGCTAGCCAACTTAGATGCAAAAAATATTTTAAAAATGTTAAAAGGCAAATACAAATATTGTAAAAAGAATAAGTAAACACAAATTGTTATAAAGCGTTTTCCGTTTTCATAGTTGTAAAAATATTATATTATTATTTTGTAATTAAGCCTAAGCAAATTTCGTTTTAAAACTATAAAGGTTAATGAGATACTCAAGTTATTAATTAGCATGGACAAAATAAGACAAAAATGAAATACAAATTTGTAAATGCAAACGTAACTTTAATTAATTTTAAAATATTTTTTAATTTAGTGCGAACAGATCCTTAAATTTTGAAGCTCGTAAGCACGGCCTGGTCGTGTTTTTCTATAATTTCCGAATTGTGATTCAGGTGCAAGGCAGGCATAACTTTTAATTGGCTTTGCCAACTCCTCAGGGACAAGTGGGTTGCAGTGGGCGGACTGCTGGTAATTAGTCACAGCCCCTCCGAGCTTCTCCATTTGGCTGATTTATGTAAAGCGGTCCCACCATCTATTGCTCATCTCAGCTCCAGCTCCCAACCGCCACTAGCACTCCCAGTCCAAAATAAAGTGCAAAGCCAAAGTGTTTATGCCGGCGTGCGTTTGTTTGTGTTCGGTTATTAATAATATATTTTTCCATGGCTCAGCACTAAAGCCGAATGCTAGATCCTAGATTGGAATAGTTTTTGGAGCAGGCAGAGAAGAGGCGAAAGGCGAGGCGACAGAAAAAGCTGTGCGAAGTTTTTATTGCCCTGACACCCGCTCATTCTAGGTGGCACCCTTTGACCCGTGGTGCCCCTTTTCCTTTCCCCTTTCCTGTTCCCTTGCCCTGTCTCTCATAATCGCATGTTTGACGCTATAAAATCAATTCTTTATCTCTCACACACCGAGAGTCCCCGGCGTCAGCATCAGCCATATAGCTCCGGTTCAGCCAGCGCCTGGTGCGTGTCATAAAAACGATTTGGCCCCAGAGCGACCCCACCCTGAGCATAAAAATGATATTACGACAAGTGTTGTTATTAAGGCCAACTGTAGTAGTCAGCATCCAGCTAGATGCTTCTGCTTCTGCTGCTGCTTCTGCTTCTGCTGCTGTTGATGAAAGCGCCAAGGAAAGGCGAAAGGGGAAAGTCGACGAGCGCCCCGCCACCGCTTGCGATAACCGTTACAATGGCAAGATATATAAAATTTAGCTCAAATGGCTTTGGCAGCTCCAGCTAAACTTGCCATTTATATGGGACACTGTATGTATGCGTATGTATGTCGTGGAGAAAACAAAACAAATTGAAAAGCTCACATAAGCAGGGGATGGCTCAGGCGGACAACAGGGCGTATGATTATTGCGAGTGTGAAACAAGCAGCGACAGCCATAAGCGGTCCTATAAATATGTACTCTGCGATCACAGCTGACTTATAAATATGGTATAAGCAAAGGAATACTAGTTCATGTTAGTAGAATTGAAAAATATTAAATGGGAATAACTAGGTGTAATGTAAACTTTTGCCGTAATTGTTGCAACACCTATACCTGTCTCGATTTATTTATTTTTTCCGATAGATGTGTTTGTATTTGAATAAAATTTGGAAATTCCGATGTTTTTAATGAAAGTTTTTTTTACTAATATATTATTTATTATTATAGAACTCATCTCTATAAGTCGGATTTGCTGTTGTGTTCTTTATCTTGAGCTGCGGAAATTCGACAGTAATATAATTTTCCCTACCGTCTTAATAAAGCCAATCCTATTTTACTACGTTGTTTAATTCTAAAATTCTATACATAAATCTATATATATTATCTGTATCATACAAACTTTATTTTCTCTGTGTAGGACCTTTAAAAAATATTAAGTGTTTATAGTTCTTAAAAATCGACATTAATTTAAGAATGACGATTCTGACGGGGTAAACTTTAACGTTTCTTTTAAATAATATTCTGCTAGTTTATAAGCATAAACTTTTTACTTTAAAGGGTTATTAAATTTGTTTCTAAATATTTGACATGGAAGCTTAAATTTAATTACCTTGAAAAATTCATTGAAAGAGGGGAACTTTTTATCCATGTTGAAAATTACCCTTCGTTGACTTTATGAAACTATTTCGTAAAATGAAGTCTCAATGTGGTTAGGCACTGCCATAGAAACCCCTTGCACTCAAGCATGAAATGCAAGTTTAAATTAGTGAAATAACCGCCGAAAGCAAAAATGTGTCCATTTGTACATTTAATCAAAAAGTTCGGCCAGAAAGGAAAGAACAAAACCGACGGCGTGTAGCGGCAGTAATAAAAAACGCTGTCGCCCAGCATGCAAATTTGTTTATTATGTTTTGATAAAGCACACAGGAAAAACAAGAACAAAAACAAAAGACAAAAAAACAGAGACCAAAAACAAAAACAAAACCGTATTTGACCAACATGAATATTTAATGCAGCCGCAAAAGAAAGCACACAAAAATTGGGCAGAAGCAAATCCCTTTCAGCGCACTCGGACGGACTCCAACTAATAACACTGTCAACGTGGTGCTCGCATTGCTCGCTTGATAGCCCGCCCCGCCCCCTTTTCCGCCCCCTCGGAAAACCCATGCAAATCTGTGTTGACAATGTTTAGCAGGAAAAACAGACACAGAAATACGCATGGAAATCGCATGTGGTTAGATACACCAAAGTGGAAAATGGGAGTGAGAAATTAAAATAGGATCTTTGGCAGTTAGATTATTCCATCCCTCCATTAACAGCAATTATTTTACTTTTTACTGCCTTTAGCGTGTATTTTTATCTTTGGGATAACATATATTTTAAATAGTGGTTCATTTATTGATCAAAACTAGTTGTATTTCCCTGATATTATTAATAATAGAGAATGTTTTCGTTTTACACTGTTTTAACAACTTTTAAGGAAAACACTATGGGAACTGTTTGATTTAAGATATCATTTATTTTGTAGGTAAATTGTATATGCTTTAAAAATAATAATAGTAAATGGTTAATTTCTGAAAAAATTTTAAATTTAATATTTCACATTAGAACAAAAAGACATTTTTCCGTAAAGGGTGCATAGCATAACAAATTACCAAATATAACACATTTTGTGCTTCATTCATTAAACTTATACACTTTTCTGATACTTTAAAAGTGTCACTACACAATAGTGTACAACAAAACTTAATATATAAACATATTTGTCTTCCCAATTTGTATATAATACAGTTTTCTCCTTTGTCACCTTCTTTTCTGGCACTTAAGGTGGCACCTTTCGCAAATCGATCACTTAACTCACTCAACGTTCACAATGTTGCATCCATCCCTTTTCCTTTGATAACCAAAAGTAAAGAAAACGGATGTTGCAAGTGCAGCAGGTAAGAAAATATGTTAGCTCCGGTATATAAATGTGGTTTTTAAGCTGCGAAAATTGTTTTTGATTGCATTCGTGCAGTAAATTGCATAAAATATTGAAGAACTGTGGTGCAAAAGTCGATCTACGTGCTCCATTTCATTTGGCCCCAGTCCCTACTTCTTCGTTTTCAGTTCGATGCGGCTTCGGGAAACTCCAGAACTGAACTCTTTAAATTATGGCCCTAGTTTCGCATGTGATTTATGCGACTTTTGAAGCACGAATGCACGCCGCGCCAGGGGTCTTGGCTGAATGGAATTAATGAGAGCCAAGCCACATGCTGACTGCTGCAACACAGTCGAGGCCAACGTGGAATTTGTATCTCAGTCGTCATTTCCGCTGCTCGCTGCGGGCTGATGTTTGCCAAGCAAATAAATCCCTCAAACCCTGCTCGTATTTTTCTCATCTTGTTCGCGAAACAGGGCAGCACTTTTAATTAAGTTATCTGGAAGTTTGACAGCCACGTAAGATATCGATTTGATTTTAATAAGCTGGCGACAGACAGCAAATGCAATTAACTCGTTTAGTCTGCGACCTGGCTAACAAAAGTAATCAAGTGGCCCCAGTTAATTGTAGTAATTTAGTGCAGACAGCAGCTAATTAAGATAAATTAACTGCAGTGAGGACTGGTTTCGTTTTTATCTGTGCCACGTGGCGTAAACTTAGCCTGCAACCACAACAACACCGATAACCAAACGCCATTCTCCTGCCATTTTCGTATAATTTTGCAGCTGATAGCAATGGGACATCGGTGGTCTACGGTTTGGTTTCGGCCACTATATCGTGCCATCTAATTGCCACCTTTTCGGCTTTGGCTTAGTGCCCCCTGCAGCGCATGTTGCACCGAAGAAGTGGTCTAATGTAATTGGCGACCCATATGATTGGAAAGCTGGGATTGGGGAAATTAAGATCGCATCTACACTATAGAAATTAGTTTCGAAACTTCAGTGACGAACGAAAAGCAGAGGTTTTCAAATGAAGGTTTATACTAGTATTTTGTCATATCAAATATGATTTAAAAATTAAATGTTCATTTCATTATTTACACAAAAATTGCAATAAGTGAATGATAATTTTATAAGCTAATTAATAATTAAGTAAAAATACGTTTAAAAGGGCAAAATACATATTTAAATCGTGATGTACGTCTATAAAAAAACTTTTATAAATTTGAATAACAATAAATAACATCAAAAAATTGTAGAATAAAATATTGTTATTAAAAAATGGCTTTTTGTTAATTTTAACTCTACTGATTTTCTTACGTTTAAAAGGGCAAAATAAATATTTAAATCATGATGTACGTCAATAAGAAAAATCTTTTATAAATTTGAGTAACAACAAATAACATAAAAAAATAGTATTATAAAGTATAAATACTTGAAATGGCTTTGTATAATTTTTAGTTCTACTGACCATAGGATTTTATTTTATTTTCTAATTGAGTAAGTAATTTTGAATTCGGAATTGTGAGAATCAATGATTGTTCCTCTAGTTCTACAACTTAAAGCTTCACTAAAGACTTGGTTTGGAAGCTTAGTGCGGTCGGCTACACAAGTCAATATATCAGCGACCACACCGTTTCGCGACCAATCCTGCCGCTGCAGTCGGGTGCCATTAGGCCCTCATCCAAATCGGAAACACGCTGATAATGTTGTCCAACTGCATTTGGGCCCGCGATGCCATAAACATTATTCGCACATTTGCAGTCCACCTCTGGCGGCAATCCGTTGCGGTCCCAGCTCGTAGCTCATTGTTGTCTGTCCGCCGAAAGCCGGCTGGCTCAAATAATGGCATTTTCATTGAATTTTACGCGCAAAGTCAGAAAGTTGTTTGCCGAAACTTTCGCAGTAATTGCACGGCCCCGTCTCGCTCCGACTGGGTGACCTGTGACCTGTGACCTCAGCTCGCAGAGCCAGATCCCATGCCATGCGACTAATGAAGTTGGGGCCACAAAAACGAGGCGAGGCTCACAAAACGGCAAATGACATTTGAAAAGTGCTGGCAGTGCGTATGGCTAATGACCAGTTTTGAAGTGAAGTTCAAAGTCTGACTGGAGGGCGAGTGAATTATGAAAATTGCCCTCAGAGTCCAACGCAGACCCCTGACCTCCGACCTCCGAACTCCGACCTCAGAGCTGAGACCACCCATTCAGACTTGAGTGTAGCAAATTAGGCGTACTGAATCGACATTACAAGCACGTTGCCTCGCTGTACACCTTTTCAACCGGCATGTGTGGGGGGTGGGTTTTTTGCGGAACTTCACCAAATCACTTACAATATTTGGACCCGCAGTACGTGCAGGGCTTAGGAATCGCTTCCTGCCCATACACCCCTCCCCCCTGAATTTCCCGATTTTTCCGATTCTCCCGCCTTTCCGCGCCCGTGTCATACGCATCGAAGTATCTGCTACCCCTGCAGCTGTTGGTTTTTCGAGGAGTTTTGTGCTCGGGCAAAGTTAATTTTCTTAGCGTCAAGCGTGAAATCGATATGGCCGCGAGCTGTTTCATAAGTTGAATTGAAACTCTGAAAATTGTTCAGGTTGCAGTTTTCCGCTTCTCTTTTCCATCCCGTCCCTCCTTGCCATTTTTTTTTTATTTTTTGGGTTTCCTTGCTGCGTGAGTTGATAAATAAAATACTCAGAATTCCTGACTTGGCCGTAGGGATTGATTCTTTTGGTTCGGTTTTTTTTGCAGTGGTGCTGGAAAACTTTGGGGGCGGCTAATAAAAATTTTCCGACTTGAGAGCAAACAAGTTTCGCCTGCTCTGCCATTTTTTTTATAACAGCTATTTGATTTTATTTATTTTGTTTTTATATTTCTGCGAATAAGTTGGCCTCTTTGTGGCACACCAGCAAATTAAGTTAATAATAAAACAGTTGCTGGGGTTACGTTTTTAAGCATTTCGTCCGGGAAAGTTGGAAAAAGTTTTCTGTTTAATTTGCGAAGCGGCGGCAGCGAGGCAGGACCTTAAAGTTATTCCGTCGCATTTTGAATTTAAAATTAATATTATAAACTTTGATTTATTGTCGCCCTGACGCCACCAAGTCGCCAGTCGAATATGCCAAAAACTTATTCGAGAGTCGGGACGGGGGACCAGATATGAAGTACAGCAAAACAAAGTGTTGTATTAACATAATGTTTTACTTTATAATATTTCTTTTTATTTCCACTGCCTCTGCGACAGTCGATAACAAAAGTTTGGCAAAGCAAACTTGGATAAGGCAAAAAAGCTGAGCAGGTCAAGTGGGCATTCGACTATTGAGTTACCCTCTTTGACAGCAAGTCCTTGAAAATACTCATTTCAAAGGCTTAGTTAAAAGGCTTTAATTGTGCTTTAAGCCTGTGCAAACTATTTGAACTATCCTGAAACGAATATCCTTAAATACTCCACCAGGAATCCCTCCGTTTTCGTGTGTTGTTCTATCAAAAAGTACATACCCTTATATCCCCACAACGCGGGGTGGCATAAAAAGCAAAGTTGAATTGAATTTACCAACTGAAGTTTTTGAATATATTTCGTTGACTATGTCTGAAGTTGATATCTGAGACGGTAGCTATGACAGTGCCAAAACCACCTCCGCCAAGGCTTTACTGCTCCGGTTCTCCGCATAATTCCAGCAGTATTGTCACCTTAGCAATGCGCTTAGAAGTTGCCAAAGTCGCAACCGCTTAGGCAACATTTTTATGGCTCATTAGAGCAGACGTGGCAAATAGGTTTTCGGGCCGAGCCTCTTGTCAAGGCTCTTTGATCTCCAGCCGCTGATGATGATGATGAGGGCGAATGCCCGAAAACCAAGCGCCGGCAAAGCAACTTCCTACATGCCGCGCATATCAAGTGAATAAATTTTATAATTCGACCAGATACATGCGGAGCGTTATCTTCCTGTTAACAGATTTCCGATAGCGCCCGGGACTTGCTCCTAAAATCCCCACAATTGTAGTGCAGAATCCCGCCAACTCTAATCCACATGAGTGCCATTCGAATTTGCATTGATTTTTGTTGAGATTTGGCCAAAACGGAAGAGGAAAATTCAAAATGAGAAAAGCTGCTTGCCGAGCACTTGAATTTTCTGTTGTTTTCCTTGGAGTGTTGGGCAAATATGCATTCAAAAATTATTTGAAATGCAATTGCAAGAGTATAAATCCAATTTTTCACGTCAAACAAAGTAGAATAATAGATCAGACCAGCTCAACCACAAAGGCTTTTTAATTTTAATACATATGTTGGCTTTGGCCGGTTGATGAAGGTCCGGCCATTTTGACACACAGTTGGCTAAACTTAATTAACAAATGGGGCAAGGCCTCGGCTCAGATTGATGGACCATGTCAAATCTGTGACATTCCTGAGCCGCCTCCTGGCTTCTGTGATTTAATTAGACGCTTAACCTGTTTGCATTTAATTTGCTTCCCCCATTTTTTGTTGACTATTTCTTTCGGCATTATTTTGTGGCACTTTAAGCCGTTTACACGCATGCATAAATCTTCTCCGGGCCGAGCTCTAATTATCTGTAGGCCAGCATCAGTTGGACCCACATTTCAGTCAGTTCTGGGGATTAGTCCCCACAGTGTTTTAAAAGCACAGGCCGAGGCGTTCGGGGAGCATATGTCCCCGGCGCAGAGGTGATAAATTACCATCGGCCAAGGTGTCATATTAAAACAGCCAGCACACACACACTACCCCACACAAACGAAACCTCAAACATGTGGCACTGGCCTTTTAAATAAACCTCAAGTCCCAGTCGCTCCCCGCATCCGGTCCCCGGGTCGCCCCCCGCCCTTCCCCTCCTCTGTGCATAACTAACGAGCAGGAGGCCAATGGAGCTGCTCCGACGGCAACCGCAAATCCAAAACCAAATCAAAAAGGGTCTCTTGCCTGCTTATCACACGGCCATAAAGTCAGCCTTGGCCTCCGACCGCCAATCTCCTTCTCTCCACCACCCACAATCCTCCATCCACCCCCCTCCAGGTGCACGTGTCTGCCGGGATCCCCACCTGATGGCTGCTCATTTAAACTATTTAATATTGGCACCTGCCCAGGACGGGACCGAGGGCCAATCCAACTTACCAGGGACGTTTAAATAATTAAATCGTTTTTTCAAAGGCGGGAAAGGTAAATAAAAAGAGGGGTTTCGAAGGTAAGACTGATCAACGTCTAAGCTGGTCTTGTAAAAAATAATCCAACTTTAATTCATGTTTTTTGTTGATTAAATGCTAATTGGTATTTTATAAAAAAAATAAATGTTTAATTTCATTTTATTATAAAAGCTTACATTTTCTTCTTTATAATAATTAGCTGATAAATATGGAGTATAGCTGATGTGTTTGGAACATTGTAAAAAAGTTATACATTTTGAAACATATTAACACTGAATTTTACATTATTAATAAATATTTCCTTGTTAAACTATAAAATAAATTATGATTATAATTTGTTATTACAACATGCCTTTTTGTCTATCAATGTTAAAAGATAGAACTGTTGGGTAACTAAAAGTAAAATACAGAAAAAGCACACGTTCTTGTACTCTTGGAGAGGATATTATAATTTAAGTCAAAATTTAAGTCGAAATATAGAATATTTAATTTATTTAACTGCAAGGGTATATAAGTTAAGTTGTTTTAAGCTAATACACCCTTAACTTAAGTAAAATGTTTGACACCCAAAAAAAAGTATGGTCTTTCAAGCCAAAAGTGGCAATCGTGATTGTATAAATCACAGTTGTTTCGATACATTTTCCCTTTCACGTTTTCCTGTCCCCTCACCTTTTACCACTTTTGCCGACATTTGTTTGTATTACTTTTTTTTGCGGGGAGCCATCGTAAATTTCAATTCCAGCCACTTAGCACACAGCGCCAAAAGATTATGCGACACAACCTTGCCACCGAAATGAAGTCAAATGGCGAGCACACACTCATGCTCAGTGAGTAAAATACGGAGGAGAAAGCGAAGCGAAAGCGAATGAAATTTGTTTTCCTTTGCTTTTGGCTAATTAAAATGTTGATAAAAGCCAGCGGAAAATAAGTAAGACAGCAAAACATTTTTACAACGCATCGTTTGACTTCTTTTGTGGAGTCAATTTCAGCAGCGGATGGCATAATAAATAAATAAATAACATTACATTTACATATGTACATATGTGTGTGGGGGCGGGTCGCTGGGCATGTGTGAGTGCCCGGGTTTGTTTACGCCTTTTAACCCTTTCGAATCAACACAGACCGCAAAGCTCGTGGCCTGTGTAAACACATTAATCATACAACTGCCACAGACAGAGATCGAAAGTGTTCGCCCAGCCACCCGCAGCATTGGGCCACCCTATCCACCCTAGCCATCCCAGCCTCCCACTGCCACGCCCTCCGCCCTCCACCCACCGCCCCAGTTGGCAGTATCTTTCGTTACCTCGCTGGTTTTTGGCAGTCGTAAGCAGCACACGGCGGAGGAAATTAAAAGCGAAAACAAGAGCAACCGAAGGGGCGAAAAAGTAATACAGGAAAAGAGCCAAAGCCACGGGACCAGAAACCGGGAAACAAAGCAAATTCGGGGCGTGGCAGGGGCAGGGGCAGGGGCGGAGGATACGATACGACACGTGTGACTCGGACTTCTAAAGGGCAGAGCCAAATAATATGCAAATACTTTGGCCCAACTCTACGACGCTGCAAATGCAAATTTACCCCAACCAACGGCCGTCAATGTCGGTTTGCGGTCTCATTTGTATTTTGCGGCAGTTGAACAACAGTTATTATTACATTTCCCACTAATTGAGTTGATTAAAGGACATCCAGCGAGCGGACTTTCATCTTGAAAAGAATTGGTAAATATGCATAGTAATAATACTTAAATTCAGCGGAGGAGCCTCTTCATAAGTATTTATCTTGTACAAATACAAAATTGTACAAGAAAAAAATTAATATTAAGTCGTCCTCTTTAAGCTCAAAATATATTTTTACATGAGAATAGGAATGGGATTTGGAAATTAAAAACTTTAGCTTACATTTCTACACTTGTAGAAGTTAGTGGCTAACCAGTCCCTATTGAAATGCAATGAATAATGATTTTGCTATTTAAAATGTCAAATATTAAAATATTATTTTAGACCACTTTTAAATATAAATAATTCTTTTTCAATAAAGTTTTCTTTCTGTGCAAATATAGGTCCTGCAATATCTTCCCATTCAGTAATAACACAGGCAACCAAATAAATCACTGACATAGTGGAAGACTTTTTAGGTAATTAAATTATGTATGTATACGAAAAGAGGGTGAAGGCAATCATGTCGTAGGGAAAGTATTTCGAAGAAGACCCCATAATAAGCCACTTACCCGCTGAGCAGGGGAAAATAAACTTTTCCACCACTTTGACAGAAAATTCTTCGTCAGTTGTTACGCTTCTTGTCTCGGTTCCTGTGTCTTTGCCCGAAGCCAGCAATAAGTTGACAATTTGCAAGTTATGAAAGTAAATAAGTGAAATAGTTTCCAGGGCGGTGGCAAGTTCGCCCCCGCTCAATTCCACATCAGCAGCCAGAAACTACAGCAAATAAACACGACTTGCAACAAATTGAAATGATGTATTAGGCCGCCAGGGATTAACGCCCAACTAATAAATCTCCCAGGGTCCAAGTCTCGGGGGTTTGCACAGGGGACACTCGCCTAAGACGAATTGTCTTGGCGAGTTCCATAAGCCATTCATTCGGCCGAGTTCCAACTGTCGGCATTCATACATTAATAGGACACAAAGTTGGGCGGCTCTTCCATATGTTTCCAACTTATTTCACGGTTTCCTTGCAATTTGTCGTCTGGGGTCAATAGACCCAATCTTAGACTTTCGCCTGACAGTTGTGCGCCGGAGTATTTCCATGGATACACACAAGTAGATTTGATGGCACAGTGCGTAGATAATGCGGGTAATTTAAGCTGAAACCATAAATATGTGACTGTTCGAGGGGAGGAAATGGCTTCAGAAGTACACATGAAACTTTGCAGGGCGCGAATATCTGCTGCAGGGGAACTCACTACTCCGGTATTCGAAATCACTTGAAATGGTATCTTGAAGTTTTATGAAATCGCTTTTATTTATACCGTTCCACAACCATCAGGCATATATGAAAGCGATTTTAAATGACTACATTTTAGAGTCACCTCGGAATGCTTGATATTTTTACCTCTTTCTGTTTCAGATCTCTCCGGCGGGGAACTCCTCCTGAGCTCCGACTCACCGTTGCCTTGCGGCCAATAGTTATGGCTGAAACGAAGCAGCCAACACAACCAGCCAAGACGATCTCTGATAACTGTGCTAGAGACAAAGCCAAAGTGTCAGAAATTTTATGTGGCTGTTTGTGCTGCGAGTGGGTTCGTGTGCCATAAAGAGCTGGAAAAAACAATATGCTCCCAGACCGACTAACTTAAAAAACTAGCCAAGCAAAAGTCAAAGTCTTATCAGCGCAAAGTGCCAGAAAAAAGGGGCGGTACATCCATGGCGGGCCAAGGGAAATTGTAAAGTTGCCTTAAAGTAGCCCTCTCCCCTCGGACTGTCTTGTTTTCCAGCGTCGAACTGGCGACACTTTTCCAGTTCAACTGGCGAGGTGTGGAGCAGAGGCGGCGGAGCAGAGCCACTGTCATAAATTCAAACTCAAATTCGGGTCTTGTTTATGCTGCCACTCGCTTGACGCGGCAACTGGCCTGACACTGATAATCAATACACACCCTGACGAACCTACATCGGGGTATATGGATATATATGGACGAACCCGAGTGTATATAGGGGCGTCCAAAAAAATGGCTTTTTAAAAAATTACATTAAATGTGTGCGCTTGAGTGGGCAGGAATTTATATTTCGTTGCAGAAGGTCTTGGCATTCCCTTCGTGCTGCTGTCGCCCATGTGGCGGTATCGTCCATAAGGACTGAGGACCAAGGACTAAGGACGAGGGGCAAGACCAAGTGGCGGGCAATCAATAGCAGGCGAAACAAATTGCTCGCTGGACTATGCAATTCCAGAGCGAATGAGTCGGAGACTTTAAGGCACACAAGTATTTCATGATAAATTACTTGGCCAAATGCATAATTATAAAACTAATTAGCTAAGAGATAAAAAACAAATGGCTTTGGTTCTGGCTCTGGTTTTGGTTTCGGCGCGGGAGATGACATTATTATGAAATTGTGCCCATTTTAAAATTACAATTTCTCTATTTCAAATAATCTTAAAAGTAAAACGAAGTCATTTCGTGAAAAACGAAACGGTGCGCACATTCTTTGGTTCTAAATTAATTTTCAATTCAATTCGTGGAAAGAACGTGGTTCAAGTAATCCCCAAAAAAACCCACATTCAGGGAAAATCAAAGCAGACATAGCATATTTATTGGGGCCCGAGTTGTCGCAACTAATTAGTGGCGGCTCGCTTTGGGGCGAACTTCAAAGCAAATAGCACAGAAAAATAATTGTCATCGTTCTCGCAGGACCAAAGTTAATTGCAGGCGGCATCAGTCATTGGCCGTGCGATTGCTGCTGCTGCTGTTGCCATTGATCCCGCTTCGTTGTTGGGCAAAAGTTGTCAAGTGGCCGTTATTGAGTGGCCAGCGTGGAGTCGGATATATATATTTTTACATCGGAGCCCACTGCACGTTCATTTGCTGGGCGCATTGTGCGCGGTGAAGTGTTTGCCAGGGCCCAACAAAAGCTGTCAGCGCAGAAACGAGAGCCAAAAAAGCGATGGAAGGCCGGCCCCAAGATGATGGGGAAAACATTGTGAAAGTGTCGTCTATGCGGCGTTACAATAACAGTAGAGTCAACAATAATAACAACAGCCACAAAGCAACAACGGGCGCGTCACAATGAGCCTGGAATAATGGCACAAGCTCTTCATACGACTATGACTCCATCGCCTCCGTCCCCGCCCCCAAAAACTGACTGTGGCATTTTGTCAGTAAATTTCTGGAGCGTTTGATGAGGCACAACACACACGCTCACTCACACACACGCTCACACAACCAAAAAAAATTGGAAATTTATCTTTGATCTTTTTGTTCGGGTAGCGCTTGATGGGGAATAAACAACGAGAAGCAACGAGTTTGTGCCTTGTTAGATCTCCAAATTGTATCGAATAAGTGGAAGCCGATATGAAGGGAGTGTGAAAAAAATATGAGATTGATATCAGAAAGGAAATCAATTAAAATCGAGAGTTGAACTTTAAGGGAACCTTCGGTACTCCATCAACTTCATTCACCTTTGAAGATTTATTTACAATAATTTAATATATCTCCGCACTTATTTCCCTCCTGCACAAGACAGGCTGCGAAAATGATGGCCCCACAAAAAGTTGTCACAAAAGACTGAAATGTCACAATTTTGCGGCCATGGAAGGGGGGGAAACCGGGTCAGGGCATTAGAGATGGCCCCGCCCTTTGATGTAGCAAATTTTTCGGACACTAAGCGCCTAATTACTTTATTGGTGGCCTTTTCTCGTGGATGCCACTTGAACCTTTTAGCCCTTTTCACTCGACATGGTTTCAATTATGAGCTCGGGCTTTGTCCTGACTGGCGAGCGCCACTCTGCGCCCGGCTATCACCAACTTAACTTAATTATAAATTGAAATCTTTTCATTCCCTGCGAACAAAATTGAATTTGGTTCGCCATTTGCCGTGCGGCATGTGGCAAGCTCATTGAGCTCTGGCCCACAAACAGGCGTGATGCGGCATTATCCAGCTGGCCACCTAATAAACATATCGCATTAATCTGGACGAATGATTTCCTTAAATCACAATTGTGACTCGGGAAAAACAATGTGTGCCATAAATCCAAATTAAGCCAAAGCCTGCTGGTCATCGCACACGTGTGTTCGTCTATTATCAATTTGAATACCATAGTCATTTTTCGTATCTATGGGATACATTTAATGTGGCAAAGTGCAAGCACAACGGGAGACCTCTATTGGGAAATAAGCATAATAAATAGGCATTCAACAGTTAAATTATCATCCGCGATTTTGGAAAAATCAGGAATGAAGCGAGATAATTTCTACTGTGCACCTTTTGGATTTTATTTATATGGATAAATCGGTAAAACAATAAGAGAATAACACAGAAATATTAAAATATATACATTAGGTTCATAGCTTTTTTTTGCAAAGTGGTGGAAATGCTTGGACATCTCTATTAAATACGCATTGATAGTTTGATCGTGTTCTAGAAATGTTGTTTTTGTATTATTTAATATGCACCCAAGCAAAGTATAATTTTGTGATAATGTTTTTACACGTTATTACAAAATTAGTCCGATATCTTAAAGTTGCTTCCCTGAATAGGATTAACAAAACTTTAAGAATAAAGCATATTGATTTCCAATCAATTAAAAGAGCCTTTGAATAATTTTATTGACATTACATTTTTTCGGTGTTTCCTAAAAAAAGTGGAAAAGTCTCATTGTTTTATTCAAAAGCAAAAGGAAGCAACCAAGCATATACCGATATTCAGTAACCAAAACATGCAAGTTCTTCTGTCTACGAATAGCAACCCAAAAGTTTACACTATAATTACCTTACGGCCTTAGCTTCAGTATAAATTAAGTTCGTATGTAGTTTTAACAATGCAAAGGAACTGCTTGTAAATAAAAACAAATAATAAATTCGGTTTATTTTAATAAAGTACAACAATATTTAAACTGCAGCAAGACTTTTCTAACATTTTAAAGCTTTACAACATTCGTTTACAGTTTAAGAGAAACTTTTACGGCAAGGAAAGAGCAGCACAGCTTCCAGTTAACAGTAACAGAAAGCTTTTATTTGGGAAATTACATGCCCCTGCTAACATTACATTCCATGGACAGCTCCATAACGTAGAACTAATTTTGGTTTGGCTATAAAGGGTATTTCCCACTCGTACACCCCAAAATATGTTGATGTAGGCCCCTCGGGCTTCGGAACTTAAGGGCTCGATTAAGCGATGGCAAGTTCATAACTTGACGCACTAGCAAACACTACAGAAGCCGGCCATTATGCAGCATACAAAACACAATTTTAATAATCATCGCTCGGAGTGTGTAAAATATACAAAAAACACACACATTTGGCCAGGGCAAATAAATTCCCATATAATTGCAATTTAATGTAAAGGCAACACCACCCGTCCGAATCGCCCAATCTGAATCCGAATCGGAATATGGAGATAGAACTCGAGAAGCAGTGGCCAAGGGTCCAGGGCCCGTATTTGTAGTCAATATTTGATATTTGCACAGATGTTCAGCTGCCAAATTGAATATGGATTTTGCATAAAATCCACTCAAACCTTCAAGCCACCCGAAGAGGCAGCAGCATAATGATGAGCAAAAAGCCAAAGTAGATAAATACTAAAGTGGACTGACCGGAAACCAAATTGAAAGCAACAACCATCCAATCTCCCACCCCTCACACATTGACCTCGGCACAATTGCAGACAAGGGCCGAAAAACAATATGTGTTAGGAATCAGGAGTGGTCAGAACGAAGGCTGAGGCGGTGGTCTGGTCACATGTGAGGAGGATGAACATGAATCAATAAATGCACGAAACATTATTTTCCAATCAATTAATTTTCGGGTCACTAGATTTGCCTGTAACACATGCGCTGCACTGCACCCACTCACCCACACACCCACCCACCCAACCGCCCGCTTGACCAATGAACTCCCGGCTAAATCATATGGAATGATTTCGTATACACACAGCTCACACAGCATCACACTCACAACATCATCGCATCGGCTATTGAGCATAAATGTTTAATCAAATGAAGCATGCACAAATTGGGGTCCGCTCCTGGGCGAACCCTCGGCCTTTGCCGCCGGCCCTGGCCATTCCGCTCGACGACCAGTGCGCCCATGGCCGTGGCACTGATTTAATAAACATAAAATGTGTCAGTATTGTAAAATTATTTGGTCGCCGCCGGGACAAACAAGTAGCGGGCAGCAGAAACAATGGCACAACCGTAATGTATTTACTTTTTATCTTTAGTCTTTTTTAACTTTGGGTCTGTGCAATTTTCCGATACATTGAGCGCTCGGCCTGTTCGTCAGCGCAACTCCATCAGTCCTAGCTGCATGACAGGGCGTATACACAATATTCGCATATGCAAATTAAGCACCGATCGGCTGGCGCCGGGCTTTTATTATGACACGAAAAACTCATTATTAAAGTAATAATGTAAGGAGCCGCGTAAAAGTGTTATCTCTCAGTTTTGTTCCTTAAACTCTTTGTATGGAAAATACATTCTCTTAAACTCCTAGAGTTTAATTAGTTTTTTTATGACTGTTGTTTTCTGATTCACCAGTAAAGTCTAAAGGGACCAACATTTTTTAAATTGTTTCCTGAATTTTTTTTAGAGTTCGCCTAGGGGCTTTCATTCTTGCTTAAAAATAAAGTTGTATTTTTCCAAATATTTCCAAATTATTGATGTGTTCAAATTTATAAAAATTATTTTGTGCCGGAAAATCTCTAGACTCTTTTTAACAAAAAGACAAACAAAAAATTGTCAAAATGGCTTACAGTTTGGGAATCATGACCCTAAAAATGCTCGCTATCCAAATACTTAAAAAATATTTTTTGGCAACTTAGTAAATTGTTTTCTTCAAGAAAAATAGGGCTTTACAAATTCAGCTACACCCTACCATTAAATACATAAGTAGAATCAGGAAAGGATTTGAAAGATTGGAATTTATGCCAGCTCTATTTTGTTTAATTAAACAGGATTTCCTTGTTATTTCCAAAAAATCATTACAATTTATTTTGCAAACCTAATCAGCTTTCGACCGGAATTCCAAAGCGTCTTGGCCATAAGTTGAAAAACAAACACGCATAAGCACACACAAACGCACACTCGTAGATATTCAAAGCAATAGAACCGCAATTCATAAAGCAAACACAAATGAATGTAAAAAATACAACAAGCCAGTTACACGATAATAAAACATATTTTAGAGCGGGCAACAGGGAAAATTGCAAGTGGAGAGAGCCGCAAGAAAATGCTTACGACAGTTGCCTTGCCAACCCCAAGAGGGGGAGGGGGTGGGTGGCGAGGCAAGCACTCTGGAACACACACAAACAAACCGCACATACACCGAAAGATTGAGAGAGAGAAGGAGCGAGAGGGAGAGATGGAGGAAGAGAGAGAACTACTTATGCTAGTCAGCTAAAGTGCAGGAAAAACTATTGCCCACACATACACACACCGTAGTCGTCCATCTTCCGTCTCCCTCGCTCCCAGTGTGTGTGTGCGAGTTGGTATAACATTTATTTGTTTTTGTCGGAAATACTTGGTGCGTATGATAATAAATACTTAATCCTCAACAAAAGAATATTAAAAACAACAATAAATGGAAATGCTAAAAAGCATAAAGAAATGCATAAAAACAAACGTTGAGGGGCGGCGAAGGAGGACTAGGATGCGTGTATGTGTGAGTGTGTGTGTGCAGGATAACAAAAGGCTCTTTTGAAATGTAAAGTGAACTTGGTTGCTTGCTTTTCATGCTCCTCAAACATGCATGCATATAAAATTAAACATAAAAACAAACGCTTAGCTCCGGGCAACAGAAGCGAGGACTTGAAAAGGACACAAGACAGGATCCAAAGGACTCCCCAATTAGGCCAACCTGAGGAATCGCAAAACTACCTCCCAAAATATGCCAACAAATGTCGCACCGAAAGTGCTCCGAACCGCAATACCGCTTGCCACTCACATCTCCGGCAGATGGAAAGTCATTAAAATAGGCGGATAACAATGGCAGCCGAATGGGACGCAAACAGAAAGCGAGATTTCGCTCCGCAATTATAACAACAATAATCATACGCCCCGTTGCACATCGACGCAGCCAAATCTATTACAGATAGCGAGGCGGGGACGGGGAGGACGCCTTTTCAGGACGATTTCTCGTTTAGTTTTATAATTACCATTTTATGCGGTTTATATTTACACATAGACACAGCACAGTGAGTTTTTACCAGCGTTTCAGCAAATATTAACATTTTGCCGCAACGATAAGCGAAAACTTTTCGGTGCGTCCTTCCTCCATCCTCCATCCTCCATCCTCCTCCAGGATCCTGGTGCTGCTCCTCCCATTGCGTGAGTGTGTGTATGTGGGCGCTGCCTGACGGCGCATTATTATAGAAATGTTTGGAAAAAACTTTGCATTGCCATCGGGCTGTAAAGGAGGAGGCAATCTAAAGCCGAAACACGCTGCCACTGCCGAAAAGTTGGCTGTGTAAAACTTTAATTACAACTACGAGTATTTGGCGAGTTTTCTCCAATCTCCCCTGCGATAAATGAAAACTTTGCCTATTTACATGTGTAGACATTAGATAATAACATATTTGGAATGGTTGGCTGACAGAGAGCAATTACTTGTAAATATTCCTAGCTAAACAGGACTAGATCAAAGGCAAGCTGCTCATGGCTTTGTTTGTTTACTTCGCCTGTGTGCCACATCATGTCGTTGACTCTTGACGCAAGTGGCAAGAGCTGGCAGAAGATGTAGCAGCATTTAATTAATTTTGTGAAAATCATTAACAGAAATGCGCAAATATGAGGATAATATGTGGGCTGGCCCATTACACTGTCTATTAATTCGGCAAAATTAACTCGCATTCCTGTCGCTCCCATAAATCATTTATTGTTAGGACCTCCGCTTCGCTACGCTCCTCTGTTTTTTTCGTTCCATCTTTCCTAATTAATTCAACAAAACTTACAGTCCAACTTTTTGGCATCTTATAAATTTTAAAATGCTTAACTGCTGCGCTTTCTGTCTCTGTCCCTGTCTCGTCCCTTCACCTCACTCTTAATGGCTTGTTGCTAATCGAATTTCATGGCATTTCTCGGGTTTTCCTTGGCCTCTGAGAGTCCTTTTTCCCGGCAGTGCTCGCCATGACAGTTTAGCCGGGAGTAGTTTACATATTTTGCCCCCCAATCCCAACTCCGGTCGGAAATCCATTTAGCGTAACTCAACACTTAAGCATATTCCTTGGCGTTGGCTCTCGCCTTTCAAGCGACGTTTTTTTCTATCATTCCTAATATAAACTTACAGTCAGCTGACAGCTTTTTTAATTTATTTCATTAAAAATTTGCGCAGAAAACTTTTTCAATTCGCATGCAAAGCGACAGCGATTCAGTTTCAGCAGATCCCCTGCACTTGATTAGTTGTGCATTCTGGGCTGATTAAATCGCATTAACACGCCTAACCCGCACTCGTGAAGCAATTCGGGGTTAAGGACTTCAAAAGCACAAAAACTCGTCGAGATTATTGAAAACCGAGAGTGCTTCGGAGTGGCTGTGTGTGAGCGAGGAAAATAAACAAACTCGAGAGGAATCTGCACACTTGACTTTTCCCACAATTCCCGCAGGCTCCCGCACTCCCTCCTGCTCCTCCTCCTCCCTCTCATCCTTCTCATCCACACCCCCACACATTTTTTCCCCAACTCAATTAAATCTTATCACATGAAAGGAGGACGGAGAAATCCCCCATCTGCTCCTGCAGCAACACAAATATCAAACAAACTAATGTCAGTTGTCATAATAAAGCGCAAATACTTTTGATGCCACTTGCTCACATCCACGCGCTTTTCTTTTTCCAACGTTCGAGGGGGAAAAATGGGGGTTACGGGGGGCTGTATCAGTACATACATATAAAGTGAAAAGCAAACAGCTGCGCAATTTAACGTCGAAAGTAGAGCCAAGGGCATATAGCCGGGCCAAGAGAAGGAAGGCAAACACAACAGACAGCGAGACAGACAAACAAATATACGGCAAATATACACTCGGATACACATGTCTGGGTATGAGGCATTGCCACCGCTCTGGCCACTCGCTCCCCGGCTTGTTCATTCATATTTATAATAACTTTAATTAAGATTTTACAAGTAGATTATTTCTTAATAACAAACACAGCATCCAGATAACACGGCCACAGCAACAGGGACTCACAACGACTTTGTTATGTCAGTCTTGGCCTTGTGCTCTTTTCGATTGAATCTAAATATTATTAATTAGCCGGAATCAAGGTGGCGGCTCTTAGCCAACTTTTCATGAATAATTTAACGGGCTAGTTTCGCAATTATCACTTAGCATTAAAGTCGGTTGCGCCAAGGCTTTTTATTCGCCTTGCAAGCTCTCAACTCACCGTTGACTGAACTCCGGCAGGAAAACTCGCGCAACAATGGGGACTAATTTCATTATGACCAGCAAATCACACGTACATAATTTTTTAGCATTTAACCACAGCTGACTGCCGGAGGAAACCTGGGCTTGTGTGCGGGCAAGGACTCCGACCGGCTGCAGTCATGTCCTTCAGGCAGTTAGCACTGGCACTTAAAAATTAATTAGAGAACTTATAAACAAGTGCAGCATGTGGAAACTAACTCGAGCGGCAAATCAAACGCACTTGAGGACGACGATGTCGGATGTCGGCAGCAGAATGCGTTCTGCAGGATGCAGTTCGCAGTATGCAGTTCGTAGTATGCAGTATGCAGTATGCCGGAACTCCAAGGATACCTGGCACATGTACCTTCGTCGGCACCTCCACCTGGGGGCCAGCTATTTGTGATTCTCGCACCTGGCCCGCCACAACATTTGGCGCGCTCACTTAATGAACACCGTTCGTGTGTAATTATGCATTAAGCCAGTCGGCTTACACTTTGCATGGCTAGAAGTTGGGGTCCTCGAGAGGCAGGGTGTAAAAATGGTAAGCGGCATTCATTGCGGCTCCACGACAGCATACAATTTTAATTAGTTTGCCTCGAGAGACAAACTCACACTCGGCTGTCTCTTTGGCAATCGGTTAACCCCTAATGCGAAACTTCTTGAAAGCAAATTAAATGTTCGGTCAATAGCTGTTCGGGTAGCTGTGCAATCAAATATCAAACTCGATATAAATAGTAAAATTGTTATAAGAAATTGGAACGAATGGATACTGCACTCAACCCTTTACCAAATTAAATATAAACAACAAGTGTGTGATCATGTTGGATGTATGTATATGGGGCTAAAAATATAAAACTGTTTACCAGTTTTTAGTAATTCTGAAATGTACTTCTACCTCAAAACAGTAAACTTATGATAACCGAGGGTGTTGTATTATTCAATTTTATTTATTTTTCTAAATTACAAGTTACAAAATATTATCATATTTACTATCGCTTACACACAATAAATCAATTTAATTACATTTAAAGTAAAAACCAAAATTTGTTATATGTATACAAATGTTGACTTCATTCAAAGCATTTTAAAACATTTTTAAAGGCTTGAAGTTGCAATGAACTTAAGAAGTTTATTAACTTTCAAATGATTTTATTCAAAACTTAACTAGAGTGTTTACCGTGATATTGAAAAACTGGAGCAGTTAGTAAATGTGGTTTACATACTAGTTTATATATCATATAAAATAGTAATTTCTAAGCAAATAATTTGTTAACGTTGGCAAATCTTAATAACAAATCCTTTTTCCAAGACAAATTGCAGCTACTATCGATTTAAAAATATGTTATTCGAATATTTTAATAATTTTTAATATATTGAATGTGTTGTATATGTAAAACTTGAAAATACTTCTTTGAAATAATTCAATACACCATTGGCAATAGTTCAACGTCGTTATTTCTATGTGCATATTCAGAAATGCAACAAAAAGGAAATTTTATAAAAAAAGAAAAAAAATTTATTCCATTAAAAATACTGTTTCAGTTAAACCTTTTTTTATGTCTCCTAGGCAAATTACAGCAACCAACGATTTTAAAAAATATTTATTGTATGTTTTAATACTTTTTAACACATTTCTTATAATTTCTAATCATGTAAAGACTTCTTTGAAATAATTCAATACACCATTGGCAATAGTTCAACGTCGTTATTTCTATGTGCATATTCAGAAATGCAATCAAGGTGGAATATAAGAATTTTGCCAAAATATAATAATAAATGTATTCTATTAAAAATATTTTTTCGATTAAACTTATTTTGCTACGTCGCCAATATAAATTGCAGCTACTAATGATTCGATAAAATATTTATCGTATGTTTTAATACTTTTTAATACATTTCTTATCATTTCTAATCATGTAAAGACTTCATTGAAATAATTCAATACACCATTGGCAATAGTTCAACGTCGTTATTTCTATGTGCATATTCAGTAATGCAATCAAGGTGGAATCAGAGCAGTGCCTTCCACTCCTCGACTGTCCAGCCACATTGACGCATGTTGTTAGTAAAACAAAATGTCGGACAATTAATTTGCGATAACATGTAATCGTGGTAAGTTAAGTAGTTTTGTTTGTAATGCCCCGGCTGAGGCACAGGAAACGGGAAACGGGGTGGACTGAGCCATCGTGGAATGGCAAGGACAACATTCACATTGATGACAATGACTGGGACAAGGACATGGACATGGACACAAGGCTTCACGTCTAATGAAATTGTTGTCAGTGGCTCGAGTGCTTTGGGCGGTGGGAGGGAAGCCTTCACGTTTCCATCTGCCACGCCCTAAACTATACGTATTTGTCTAGATATGTGCGCCGCTCACAATACATATAATGTATTGTCTGTCGATTGCTGTTGTCATGCCAATTATTTAATTTGTTTCAAGCCAACAAGGGCAGCAAAAACACACTTTATGCCTGGCTGGGCACTTTGGAAATGTGATTAGTGGAATTTCAGGTCTGTACTCCGGAAAATGTTTCAGAATTGTTTGAATTACCGTGGCCATTTTTTTGGGGATGCGCCTATACGGCTTTGGGCCAATTTGTTGCGAATCATTTTACACAACCCCAAGTTTCCTTTGTTTTTTAGGCTTTTTGAGCATGTTATTCCTGGTTTGTTATTGGGAAATTTTTCATCTGGATTATTTTAGAGGTACATTTTTGGAATAAATTTACGATTTCCCACGCACAGTTTATTTATTAATAATTCAGCAAGTCCGCACACTGAACTGCATAACTAATAAAGCTGCCAAGCAAAACAACTGGATTGAAACAGCCCCAACTCCCTTCGCACACAGAACAAGATGGCCAGAAATAATAAATAACCAAAACCTTGTAAACATGCGCATAATCCGGCAGAACTGAGGCCAAAAACGAAGTAAAAATCACACACAGAACCGGGCACCCGTAGGTCCCCCAACCGGAATACTTTTAATCCTCGACATACAATCGACACATTAATTTATCACTCCCAAGCCAAGCCGAACGTAGGCCAAACAAAAACAAACAAAAAGCCTTTCAATTAATTCCAGGGCACACAGAGAGAAATCCTATCACTCGCCGGGGGTTCATGTTCGGGTTTGGGTTCGGTTTCGGTTTCGGGTTCCAAATATCTATAGAGCGGACTCCATAAATACTTTATCGTCGACTGTCGTCTGTCCACCGTAGACTGGGGAATATTTTGGCATTTCTGGCATTTGGCATATTGACTTATGAGCGCTGATTTGTAAGCAGATTCTAGCGCCTTGAGCTAGTAATTAATTCATGTCCGGCTTTCCTCCGCCATTTGTCTTGTGTTTGGGGAAAAAAGCAAATGAGCGGACAGTAAGTCATCTGGGTGAGTGCATTTTTGGCAGACACTCAGCGAGTGCATTTCCCAGGATTTTCACATCCCTGCCAGCGACACTTTTGTGGTCTGCAAGTGTTTTACAGGCGCCAGGCAAATGGGCAAATGGCAAAAGTAATTACCAACAAGCCTGCTGCTACTAAGTGACTGGGGAATTTGGCAAGGTGAATGACCAAAGTGCGAAATCAGGGAACTGCCAGGACTCGAACTGCAGAAATGACAAGCGACGAGCGACGAAGGAGTCGTTCGACTGGCTGACTGAGCCATCCGATGGATGGTATGGATACACCCTGCCTTATTGTACATATGCAAATGCCCGAGGACTTGGCGGGACGCAAAAGAAGGACGAGCAGCAGCCGCAAAGGATGTGGTAAGTAAATACTAAATTTAGTTGGCTTTGCCACACAACCGCAGCGACATTTCCTCTTGGCAAGGCGTCGACATCATCCTTTCTTCTGTCTCTCCGCAGCCTTCGTCCTTCCAGCTGCCCTGCCCCGCCCCCCGCCCTTCCCCGCCCAGCGCCTTCAACTCCAATTGTATGCACTTCGACTTGCCCCCGGCTCCCCCTCTCTGCGGATTGCTCTGCATAAGAAAATTATGCAAAATAGTAGCAAAGTTTCAATTTCCTCCTCCGAAAAAAAAGGGGAAAGGATGATGGAAATGCCAAAAGGAGAGACGAGCTGAAATGCGGAAAGAAATAAAGAAAATGCAAAGTACAAAATTGTGGTCTCGTATAAATAAGCGTAACTTATGAAAAGTTATGAAAAACTTCTTGCCTTTTACAAGCAATACGTAATTTGGAATGTGTATATGGGGAGTTGCACGACAACGAAGATCTGTGAACAACTTTGGCGGAACAGTTTTCGTCTTTTGTGCGTGGCTGTTGAACAGGAGTGATATTGAAAATTATGTTTTTCGGCAGGCATTTTCCTTAGAAATTTTAACTTATTATAGTTTGAAGGTGGCGCAAGGTAACAATAAAAAGCCGACTAGCAGCAGAAGTTAGAAAGGTCTTGCATTTTTAATCCGATAACTGGAAAGCGGCTTAATAAAACTATTTATGCAATAGTAGTACACTGAGCAAAATAGTTAAAATGGCTGAAAAAGTAAATTAAATTAGTTTAAAAACATTATCTAAAACAGCAACATGATTTTTAATTATTAAAACTTTTTAATTAATAATGTTTGTGACTATGAATAAAAGTTTATTTTTTAAATCAGATTAAAAATACCTTCTTGTTCCCACGATATGAAAAGAAAAATAAGGAGAAAAGTAAGCATAAGTCTTGCAGCACGCCAAACACTTTTAAAAACTTGCAAATTTTCGTTTAAAAGTTGTAAGTAATTTAAGAGCTTAAAGAGCGGCCCGATCAAGTTTCCACATCAATGAACCCTAGCCCACGAGCACGAAACACAAATGTTTGCCCAAGATTGTGCGAAAGTATCTTTCCATTTATGCATATGCATAGGCGGCTCCATTATAAAGGCAATAACCCCACGACAATGCCCTCCACAAAAGATAGTTTATAGTTTTAATTTCTCCCAATTTTGCCGGCTGCCTGCTGCCTGCCACACAGACAAAGGAGCGGAGGCAGACCCACTCATACTGGGGCACGCTGGAGCAAAAAATTTGCATGCCACATAAGACAATTGCCTGTCAAGCGTCTTTAGCAGGACGAAGATGTCTTCGGGGCAGCCTGGAAAAGGGTTTTCGGGCTGCTATTTGATTAGGCCAAAAGCTTGTTAAGAAAATTTGACTGCCAAGTTGAGTGGCTGCCCCTCGGCCTGCCCCCAAAAGTGTCTCTGCTCCTGATCCCGTCTTGCAGCGCAATTTGCATATAGTTTTGCCATATTTTCGCATCGGGTTTTTTCTTATTGCTGCGCAAATTTAGTTAAAATTTAAGTTTAAGTTGTACGTTTTGCCAGCCACACGGTTCGTTGGCTACGAAATTGCAATGCCAGAAAGCGGAATGGCAAAATACATAGCATAAGAAAATTGAAAACTATTTTGAGTGCTAACGAAGGTAAATATTGTTTCATTATGCTGCATTTTGCCACAGCTTCTTTTCCTTTGGCCAGCAAATTGTTGCATAACCAAATTGCCAACAGAAAGTGTTTATCTGCCTGGACAAGAAGTGTGCCTGCTGGGCTGGGCATTGTGGAAATATAATGCACACACGTTGTAATAAGTCTTTGTTATGCACTTAATTGCCCTACACAGCTGCAGAGTGGAGAAGATTGAGGGATTTTATTATTTTTGCAGTTTTGTTGCTGCGGTCGGGGGCTGGGCCTTTTTTTCGTTTAAAATAAATGCAATTAAAAGTTTCAATTAAAATTAACAACAGCAGCCAGTGAGTAGTGCATTTAACAAAGTAAACATTATGCAATTATAAATAATTGAAGTGCTAAAGTCACGCACATCGCCTGTTTGATTTTTAACTGTTACGCACACATTCGCGGCGCATTATCCGTATTTCATTGTTTAATGATATTAAATCCAAAACAAACATTGCACAAATATCGTTTGTTTACTCAGCGGTCCGACAGATTGGGCACATGATTAATGAGCTTCATTTACGTGATGGTCAATTTAAAATAATTAGCCAATTCTAAGTTCCCCCTGATAAACCGCACAATATTTGTTTATTGACCAATTGAAGCGTCCTTATTCTAATTTCCCCATCAAAGTTTCATTCACCCAATACGGTCAGTTATCAGCGACCAGTCCCAACAACCAAAACATTTTAAATGTCAATTTCAAAGTGACAATTGGACCAGTCCCCGGCCCTCGTCCAAAGCCACCATCCCTCCCATCCCACGGAGTCTGCATGGCCCGAAGCATGTGCTAACAGTTTTTGTGGGGTAATATAATATGCACAGCATGGCTTATAATAATAAAAGCGCCGGCAGGGCCTGCAGCTCCAGCGACCATCCCGATCGTCCGGAGATATGCCATCTACTATATAGTCGAACGCAGCATTGACAGCTCGCGGCTGTCATACGCGTGATTGTCCCTTTGAAATATGAGAAGCTCTTTTCAATAACATTCGCCGGCAATTCCCCACGAACAGTGGTGTCTGCTATGCGTAAAACGATGCAATTTAAAATAGTACTTATGTTCCTAATATCATGGACTTAATCAGTTGCAATAGAAAGTGCAATTACAAACATACAAATTATTAATTGCATAAGGTTAATCATTAAGAGCTCAAACTTTGAAAAAGCAATGCAAAAATAATGAAATACTTTTCCAACGTTAATCATTTAGCCCTTAAACCTTAAATATGCAAAACAAAATTAATGAAACTAACCTTTTCAACGATAAGAATTGAAATTTACTTGCTCATTAAATTTATTATTTAGGATTACTTAAAACTTAAAAATAATAAATATTTGAAAAATACTAATATTTATAAATAAAAGAATGTACCAATCTTTATTTATGTTGTTTTAGAAAATTTAAAATAGGTAACTATGTTAATTCAGCCAACTCTTCATTACGTAAAGATATTTAAATAGTTCTTATATAATAACATAAATAGGGCTTACAGAACAAAGTACGCTTGTACAATTTTTAAAGTGAGATTTTTCTGGAGATAAAAAAAAAGTTCCTTTAATATTTGGGGGCACTCGAACCACTGTGGCTTGTGGCAGCTGTCTCAGCTGACTACACTATGCTGCACACGCATTTTTCCCACTCTCGCTCGACGAGGTCAAATACAATAAAGGGCAGCGGCTAGGGACAGCGTTAAGCATTCGGAGAATCAGAGTTATGTTCGCATTTATTATGCCGCAGCCGTCGCCGTTGTGGTTGCCATCCGGATGCCCGACTGCCCGGCTTCCCGGACGCCCAGATTCCATCCGAGCCAAAACTCGTACTCGAACTCGATCCCGACCCGATTCTGTGGACACCCCAGGCCCGAAACCCGGTTCGAATGTTTCGTTTGTAAATTAACTTTACAGCCCGCGGCAGAACGCATTTTTTAACGCCGGGCTCGGTTCTTCCTCTTTGGTCCTTGCCGTTTTATACACTTTGTATACTTTTTCGAGCAGACGCTTTGGACGCGTATCAAATGCAACGCATGCGTCGTCCCCCCAAACCAGATAGCCCCGCCCATCGTCTTGGGCCAGCAGCGAAGAACAGAAATTTTTTTTAAATTAAAAAAGTTTTCCAGTTGCCATTCGGCACGTACCAATACGCAGCGACAAACGGCAGTCGGATATTCGTACGGGGAATGTATGGATTCCCGCTCCACCCGCCCGTCGACATGGAGGGGCGGGGTGGTGGGAGAAAAGGGGGTGTGGCTGGTAATAAATGCGACAGAGCTTCTGCATGCATAGCATGTCCATTTCCACGGAACGCGGAACCACTGCTCCGAAACCCCCCCACCGCCGAAGCAGCGGATTTTCAAATTTTCCCTTTACAGTTTTGCTTTATTCCTGTCAATTTCTGTAGCCGCAGCAACGAAAGATTGAGAATGGAAAATTTAGAGGGTGGGCATGGCTAAAACAAAGTCGTAATATTTCCGCGTTACGAGTTAAGACATTAGTGGAATATATTGCTTTTTTAGGACAGTTGCTCTAACGAACCTGGTTGGACATGAAGGGATTGAGACTCTGATTGGCCCGGGGAAAAGGATTCGCTCGAACTCATTAATATTTTTCCTGTGTTGACTTGCTTTCTTTTGCCAAAGCTGTATAAATACGACAACAAATATCTATGTGCAACCTTTTGAAGGTCACAAATGGAATTTCGCTGCCAGAGACTCGAAAAATTCACCCAGTCAGTCAGTTAGGCAGTTAGTCAGTTAGTCAGTTAGTCAGTCACTCCGCCAGTCCATCACTCATTCAGTCAGTTGAGGCAGTCAGTCAACGCCTAAAGTTTTATTACTTTTGCTGCTGTCAACAGTGTTTGTTGGCTTTTTGGTCGCTTGGTTTGTCTGTGCGGCAGCCTTGGGCCAGGAAGTATATGTAAAAACGCACTGAATATTATGCGCCATAGATGAGGAACTGAGGAAAATCCGTGCTGCTCCGTTGCCACTGCCTGCTGCTTATTTTTTAATATTTGAGCAAGAGCTACATGTCGTATGCGCAATGCCAGCCAACTGGGCGGATGATACTCGCTCGCCAGTGTTGCTTGTTGTGCCCAGACAGAGAAGGGCAAATATTTAATCTCTGCTCGTCATTTGCCCGGCAATGATAATGCGCCCGATGTTTGCATTTGCTCGGCTGGCTGTCTGTTGGTTGTTAGTTGTTGGCTGTTGGTTGTTGGCTGGTTGGCAAAGCGAGCCATGTTTGGTCTGTGGCAAACTCCAGCTAATATGCCACACACTGTTTGCCCATCGGCATTATTATTTTGTGTGATCTTGCTGCTCCTTCGGCAGCCCGCCTCCCCTTTGCAATTCAACTTTTGGCAAACGCACTTCATTATTAACTCGGTCACTGGGCGGCTCTCCCCTACAACTCCCTCCCCACTTGAGCACTAGTCAAATTTTTATCAATTTCCCCACCAGCAAATGAAGTTCTCTCGCAAACTCATCTGCATACACATGCGAGTATGCAAAATCTAAACTACCCCGAGCGTTGACTACTTAAGAAAATTGTTTGCCAACTTTGAACGAAAAATTTGACTGCCTGCCCTTGCGGGAGTCGCTGTGTGTAATCTCCTATGTGTGCGTGTGTAATAATATTCAAATTGGCAAAATCCATTATGATCGCAAATATTATTTCAACAGCCAACAGCCCGAGCAGAGCGAACCGAAAAACTGTTAATGCTCAACGCACTGCAATTGTGGGCCCTTCAACTGCTATATGGATGGAGAAAGGAATAAAAACAGTACGAGAAATAGTAAGGACGAAGAAACGAGAGAGTTAGAGCCTTGGTCTGAAGGGGAATGAATAAAAAAGTATTTGCAAAAGCCGTGGTTATAGTACCGATTAGAAGAGACATAAATTACATGGAACCAACAGATATATGAAGGGTAAAAAACATCATATTCAAAACCAAATCAATTTAAGAATTAAGAACTACATTTAAGTATACAAAAGTAGAAAGGAATGTGGGTAACATTTTTTGATGTTCAGCTCCTCCTTAAAAGAAAAATTAAGAATTATGCCTATTATTATTAACATTTTATTCAAATGTTTCTGGTATTGGGAAGCTAATTTGTTAATAGCTTTATTCAATTTAGATTTATCAGTTTCCCTTATAAGTAGGCAATATTTATCATATTAATTTAGCTTAAAACCACAGCCGTCCAGTTTTCGTATTGCATTATTTTTTATCGGAATAAAAGTCAGAAATAAAACAACTTGATGCACTTGCCGTTCACCACTGTACTCAATCCATCTGCATGGCCAAAATGTACAACCAACAAAAATGGGTTAAAAGTGTTGACAGTCAGACAAAGCGCAAATTATACACTCAACTGGCGCTTTTCTGTGTCGGCATGTCAGTGGTCCGAGGTGGGCGGTGCGGGGCGTGGCATTGACTGGGAATAGTTACAAAGTCCTCTTTTTCGGTGGCAAGCTGTTGAAATATTTGCACACGATATTGGCAATTGAGTTAACATAAAGATTGAGCAAATATCGCTGGCGAGTGAAATGCATTAATGGGTCAGCGATAAGAGAAGATTGCAGAGGAAACAAATATACCCAGAAGAGACTAGTAAGTGAATCGGACTGTGAGGATGATTGGGGGGAACACAAAATTATGTAAATTTAATCAAAATAAGTAGCAGCAGACGCGGATTGTCAGAGCAGCGGCTAAAAGCAGCTTATAACAACAGCCGTCAGAGCCAAGAGCCAAAGCAACAACAGACCAGAAGACGAAGAGCAAAAGGAGGAAGCATAAGACCGACAACTGGAAAGTGGCAGGATAATAAGGATTCAGCATCCTGCGATGATGCTAAGTAGCCGCCGTTCCAGCCACATGCTGTCAACGCGCTAAACCCAAAATAACCAACAACAACGGCGCACGGACAGCGGCAACAACTCATAAATAAGAGAAATATATATTTTCTTGGAGCGGCCAGAAATTATGTGTAATAGCTGCGGAGGAAAATAAGTCATAAAGCCACCGCCACGGAAAACAATAAAAAAATTTAATGCTTCTTATTGTTTTGGGCTATCTATTTAAATGCCCTCCAGAAGGTAATTCAGCATGCTAGGCCATCGTTTACTATAAAACAGAATGGGACTTACAGCAATGATGGCTGAAAAAATGTTTAATAAGATCAAGAATTTATAAAAGTTTAAAAGAATCGCTTTGCATAAAGAATGAGAGAAAATATCCAAAAATATTTACTATAACATGTTTTTTTGTGTGAAAGAGGCCCCTTTTTATAAAAATACCCTCAATATTAAACAAAATAATAGTAAAACATGTTAACAATTCAATTCATACACACAACATGTTTAATTAAAATTTTAAGCCTAGTCACTAAAAATTAAAAATACAAATCAAAAACGAAAACCCATATAATAATCGCCATTACCTTCAGTGATTACTTTATATAGAGGCTTAAGTTTATTTCATTCAAATTGAAAAATTTAGAACTGAAATTTTTAAAATTTAAAATGTAGTTATAAAAGACTATTTTCATTAATAACTTTCAAATATGTAATTGTCTTATTTAACTTTATCTATGATATTTTTGGTTCAGATGCATATTTAGTCAATCTTTTTCACAGCTCCTACAACTTTATTGTTACAGTTCAAAAAAGAAGTTAATGCACAGCAAAGCATTTTTATGGCTCTGCCACAAAAATGTTCTAATAAATGCAAACTACATTTTCACTCGCTCACACACAAACACACTGGAAAACTACTCTGAAACACACTCTCACAACACACACATACACACACACACGTATACATAAAACCAAAGCCATTTTGAAGCACATTTTAATAGCATTGTACGAATTTTTTGCACTTAATTAAGTGTAATTAAATTTGCGCTGCTTACTCGCACAATTCTCCACCTCCCCGTCTCCCTTCCTCTGCAGCCGCAGTCTGACAAAGTGATGGGAGCGAGCGAGAGGGAGGAGCGGTGCCCAACAATTTGTGCCGTGCCTCACTTGAAGTTGCCAAAGCGCCGCAGCTCGAGTGCCATTTACTGGTTTTTTTGCAACGAGAGTTGTTCGCTCTTGAAGGTGGAAACCGAATGGAAAAAGGACAAATGGAGTGGTTTGCGACATCTTCTGAAGAGCCCAACGGCTCGGTGAAAAACCCAGTGCCTATGATAAATGATCCCATGGTCAGAACTCTACTCAGTTACAAAGTTTTGGATTTCCTTTGCTTTTAGGAGCTAGAAAGTCCAATGATCAGTTTAGTTAGTTACTCTGCATCTTAGGCTCAAATGGGTGTCTTGATATACTTCATTTACTTTAGGACGGTATCGCAATTAGGATAATAATCAATAAAATTTTCATTGTTAATATATTAATATTTTAATGAGACAAGCTTCCATTAATAAGAACACCCCATTAATGCAAGAAATAAAAAATGCAAAAGTAAAATTTTATGGTGAGTGATTTATTAATAGGCCTTTTTTTCAAAAACGACTAAAGCTACAAGGTAAGTTATTCAGTCTCCAATCTGCTTAGAACAATACTTGGGGGTATTAGTTTCATATTCAGACCATAGGCAATGAAAATGCGTCCAGCAACATGGTATTTCGCCCATCTCCCATCTCTGTTATCAAATTTCAAATTGCTCTCGGCCATAATTGGCCAGAGCCAAAAGCTTCGCTGTTGACTCTAACGCCACAAGCTCGCACTCGAACGCAGGCCCGGGCCCAAAAGCGTTGGCAGTCCTTGTTTGACAGAAAAGTGCAGCGTTGCAACTGGCCAGGATCCAGAATCCAGGATCTAGGAGCCTGGTTGCAGTTTCAAACAATCGGTAGTCAGCAGTCAGCATTCGGCAGTGGCATTGGCGCTGGCTTGGGACGTAGTAACATTAGCAGTTAACAAGAACGGAAGCTGGGTTCCGCAGGCCAATGTTTTAATACCCTCGCGGCCGAATATTGATGAAAGTGTGCTCTACGCCAAAAAAAAATAAATATGATAGTTCAGAAAATGGAATAGAAATCAAGAAACAGCGACATAAACCATAACCTTAAATTTTCAACCAATTTTTTCTTATTTTATAAGATTATTCCTATGGCAGCTATTGGTTATAGACGTCCGATCGGCAAGATTATTTAACATGATCACGAAAAATATGGAAAGCTTTATGCTCACAACTTATACACTGCGCGAATGAACTGCATAAAACCATATGGCATTTAAGATAAAGTCATCTGGTTTTCAAAAAAATCATAATATTGGTCCGGTAGGATAAAAACCTGTTCAAACCAAAACAGCGAGGACTCATCACTGCGTTACAAACTTCCGACCTAAATTATATAACCCTTTGCAAGGGTATAAAAAGCCGGCGAACAATGGGGCCATGTCAATCGCTACGGGGCCTGTTGGCTGAAGCGTTGCGGCGTTAAGTATACGCCGTGTGGGTGGGCGGCTGCCAGCCGCCGGATGTCATATTGCAAAATTGAATTTTTCGTTGCACAGCAGCGACTGCCACAGCTGTTTGCCCCGTCATCATTGCAATGATTTTGAATTGTTGACATCGCCGACGTTTGTCCGGCGAGCATCAAGGCAAGCGATTCGATTCCGTACATCAATACATAGCCGTATCAGCTTTATTTGATGTTTAGCAATTTCCTGATTTATCCCTCATGTCATTTCCGTTTTGCATTTGTATGCATTGACCACCGTTCGACCCCCAGGACAGAAATAGAAAAAAATTGCCAAATATGATAAGCATTGAAATGAAATTCTATGACTTCTCCCTCCGACATCGGAATGATTGTGTGTGCCATGCGATTACGTGTTTTTCAATGGCATTTCCTGCTTAGTCGTTGAGTTACTCGGAATACCTCTGCGCCCTTCGATTTTGGCTATTTTTGTGGCTGTTGTGATTTGATTTATATGTTTATATTGCAGTTTAGCTTGGTCATTGCTATTGTTCCTGCTGACAAATTATTGGTTTGATTGGCCTAACGAAAACGGATACGATAACTTAGGAACGAACCTTTATTCGAGGGTTCTCCTAGACAATATTTTATATTGAATTTAAAACATGTTTGGGTGATAGCTACCCTATACAATGTACTTCAAAAAATATTTACATTTTTCTTAGTTACAAATAATGTCTGTTCAGTCGCATAAAGATTGAACATTCTTAAATTAGAGAGATGAAAAAATAAGATTCTTGCACTTGAGTTCGAAATACTTGAACCTTTTTGTTCTTAACTTATGTTTGAACTAGATTGAATTTTCTTCAAAAGGTTTCGGGTTTGTAATTCATTTGTTCCCTTTCCCATTTTATTTCAGCTCACTTTAAGTATTTACATAATTTACAGCTCCGTACAAGTAGAAGCCCTTAGATGGGTTAATTAAATGGGCCATCATTACAGAATCAATTGAATTTACAAGCCGCAGAACACACATGGAACTCTGTGGCATATAAAATCCCCCACATCGCCCACACAAGCAAAAGGAGCTCATCACATTGTAGCCAGTTGCTTTTATTTTTTTGGGCAGCATTATTTTTATGCAAAACATGAACATTTAATAGAACGCTCTACGAATTTTTAATGAGCTCCTCCAGCAGGACGGAAAAAAAAGAGTGAGCAGAGTAGATTCCTTTTTTGGCATTTTACATGTTTTATGAGTTTTTCCCTCGCTCCTGTTTTTGTGTGGGCTCAGGTAGACCGACTCAATTTTGGCTGGCACCCCCTCCACCTGCTTTTGGCCATGCACTCTCCTCTACACGTACGGGTAATCAAATCAGTTGGTGAGGCAACTGCGTGCGTCACATAAATTTGCGCACATTTAGCAGATAATGAGCCCAATTAGCAAATGCCTGTCATGTTTTGGGAAAGGGGAGGTTTTTTATTTCGAGGACCCTGCAGCAGATTGTACACTTAACTTATTCAGATTGTTGGTAAAAGCTTTTCTTTCCGCTCAACGTCCAGTCAAATCGTTCGCAGCAATATCTCAAGTTGTCGCCCTCGAACAACCGCATTGCACCTAAGTAAATTATCGTGTTTCATTTGCCAAGCCATCAGTTGACCGCCACCGCCTCACTTTCGCCTCTGTCTGGCCACCCACCGTTGGCAACACTTAGTCACTTGGTTTCATGAGTAAACACATCTTATAAATTATTCAAAAACGCAAAAAAGCTATTTGCAACACTTTACCGTTAGCATTGCCACCGACGCTGCCGTTAGCATACATTTTTTAGCATTTCTTCGATGTTGCCGGGGTGTTCCATCTGAATCTGCTGCTGCTGCTACTTCTGCTGCTGCTGTCCCCGGCAATCAGTCAAAAACTTTGGCGCAACATATGCGTGGGAGGAAGAGAGATGATGTCGCAGTGAAAAGCAAAGGAAGCCAGGTAACAGCAGCGGCAAAAAGCATGACAAATGAAATGTTCAACTTGCGCTTAAAGCCGAACAAAAAGGAGACCCCGGAAAGGAAAATGAGGTCGCAAAAAAGGCGGGAAAAAATCATTGTAGTATATTTTGGGACCCCGTGAAGTCAGGTCGACGAGTGGCGTCGAGTGAAGTTGAGTTTCGGCTGACAAAGTGGATCGTCTTACGGCCAGGAGGTGGCCCAGTAAAAAGAGTCCTGTCCGGCCGAATTCACTACTCGACTTGGCTTGGGGCTCCATTTCCTTTTCCTTTCCGTGTTGTCGCGCTAAGGCTCCGTTCAAATATTTAACTTAAGTAAGCGTTTGTAATTAATTTCACGCTTAATACTGACACTTTACCACACTTTTCAACACTTTTTCGGCGCCCACGGTTCGCTCTCGCTTTTATGGCATAATAAACACGCATTTTATAATAAAGTCAAAAAAATTGACTGCATAATTTATGTGCGAGCAGCGAGGAGTTTTGCGGCAAGCGTTTTCCTCCTTCGTTATTCCTTGCCTTCACCAGCTTGGCTTTTCGCTTTTTTTGTGGGTAATTGATGTTCTTTACCCTGCAATTAACCCCCGCTTCGCCCCCCCTCCCCATCGCAAGATTTATGTCCTGACGAGAGTTATGTGACGAATTTTCTGAGAGAATTCTCAATTACACGCAATTAACTTGAACAATTTCCACAATAAAATGATACACAAAAACAAGACAAGCTTTAATTGAGGTAAAATTACTTATACATTATGTGGACCAATAATATAAAAAAGCCATACAAAATTACTGTTCGTATTTAAGAAAAAACGTACAAAATATAATATAAATTATATTTAGTTTAGTTCGAATGGCCTCTTTACAACCAAATTAAATATATTTACTTAATAACAAAAGGATTCATTTGAGCTAATAAGAAATTAGATTCGAACCCGTTTTTTTTTTGACTAACAAGCCAAACCAAAAAAATATCGCAAACATTGACAGCGAAAAGATACATCTGTTTACAGAAATTTCCTCTCGAATTACCAATTTGGATGCAAATATTTTTATTGAATCTGCAGTACGCGTATTGGTCACATTTACAACGTAAATTTCGACTGCAAAAAGTGTTGCGTTACATGCAAAGCGATTATTCAACTTTCTTGTTGATTCGCCTGAATTATGTATGAATCAAGAAATACACGTACATCCTTTTGCTCTGCATTTTATTAACTGCTGCCATGTTTAATTAATAGCCGGCCAGGCAATTAGCATGCGGAGAGCCCCACTCCCTTACGTGTCAGCAGCAGCAAATTGAATTTCGTTAAAATGTAAACTACACAGATATGCAATGTTCTCGGCAGTAAGCATATATTTGTGGATTGTGCAATTGTTTACTGTCTGGCAGGCAAAATGAAACAATTAGTGCCTGCCCGCACGGACACTTGATTGTCCCTGATATTCTGTAAAATGTATCTTCTTGTCCGATCCCACGCCCTTTGCCCTATCTTGGAGATGAGCCGGGTCCTTGGCCAGAATATTTATGCATTCCATTTTTGTCTAAACTAATAAGTTGTTGCTGCTTCTGGCCGTCGAGCAGGTTGTTTTATCTCATAATGAAACAGTAGACTGACTCTATGCAAATATTGCAGATACACATGTACCGGCTTGGCCTGGCTCCGAGTTGTTAACATATTCATTGAATCTGATTTAACTCTTCCACTCACATCAGAATTGCGGCTGTGAAATATGACTCCTTATCCTTGCTTAAGCGAAGGATTTGTGAGCCTCCTCAAAAGGCTTACTTAATTTGTGGAAAACTGTGTAATTGAACATTATGCAGTCTATCTAATTGTGTTTCGTTTTCCTTTGCAATCTGGAGTCCAGATTCTGGACGCCCTTAAATGCTTTGAGAGTGCCTGACGAAAATTGGTTCAAACCCACTATTTCATCAGTTATCTCTCATGTTATTCTTGTATGAATCTAATAATGACTCTGAGTTACGGGTTTTTATTTTTAATAAAAGTTTATGTTTTTTTATAAAAGTAAGGCACATATTAAATACATTCATTTATAATGGTGTCAAACCAAAATACAGCTAAACGAAGTAAGAAAGTTGTGTCGATTGAGTATTCAACTAGCTTTATCATATTGTATGGCACAACATATTTGATATACTTGTGTTTGAAGCCAATTGAAAATTTCATAAAATGTTATTAATTTTATTACATTTTCAACTAATTTCGGATCCCAGCTATATAATTACTTTCACTTACAAAATAATTTCATTTTTCAAACACCGGTCTTCATGGCTTCAATTTATATACTCATGCACAGAGTAAGTTTGCAACACAGTGAAGGAGACATTTCCGACCCTATAAAGTATATTTATTCTTATCAGCATCACCAGGAGAGTCGATTTAGCCATGTCTGTCTGTCCGTCCGTCTGTCCGTCCGGATCGTGCGACTATATCATATAGCTCTAATTGGAACAATCGGAAAAAACAATTCAAAAAAATAAAAACTTTGTTGTTTTTAATGTTTTTTGGTTGTGCTTTGAGATTTGGTAATATTTAAAAATTTTGAAATAACGGTTAAATTAAATTAAAATCGGACAAAAATATAATATAGCTGTCATAACTGCAAGGGTATACATATAAACTTCGGCTTGCCGAAGTTTGCTTCCTTTCTTGTTTTATAAAAGAATTAATATATTTTATACTTTTTTTCCAAGATCTGAATGTTTTATTGTTTACTTTTAAAACTCACTGCAGATCTTGCTAGCTTGCCAAAAAGATTAAATATATTATTGAATCAAAACAATTGTGGAATAATTTTAAATTTAAATTCAATGTTTAAGGCATTTAAACAGCAAGCACTAAGTACTATGATATTACTTGTTTATGGTAAACTAATAGGAGTAAAATTGGACATGTTTTTCGGTCGGAAATTTGAATATTTGACCATACCCAGGAATAATTTTGGGTCGTTCGCTCAAAAGGTTATAAATGCTCATTGAATTTCCCACGAAATTTCAACAAATGTGATTTATGATCCGAATGAGTCATGGATTCTTGATTCTGGAAAGCCCAGAAGATAGTGTCTATCAATATATGGCACACATACAATCTCAAATAAACGAAGCAGAAGATTATTTTCAGATTGTAAATTTGTTTTCGAAGAAGTATGCAATTGTCCCGCTGTTTATTTGGTTTCCAAATGACTTAAAATTAATATTTAAGCGATAAGAACATGAGCTCATGTCTATTTATATGCTAGTTCATATACATATTTGGTGGTTTAGGGTTTTCCAATTGTTGGCCGACGGATGAGAGACTTGGACGGCCAAGTACTATAGATTAGAATATAATGTATTTTATAATATTTTAGACTTCGTGGTCTCTTTAACAAAAAGCTACATTTCAGTACACTTTTGAAATTCGTTTCGAGTAGATGGAACATCTTAAAATGCTGATGATATTATCCTATTTGCTTGGCTTATTAATTTTTCCAAGTGTACAAGGAGGAATTGGGTTCAATTCCAAGGATCAGTCGTTGTGCGTTGTCCAAGATGAACCCAGACAGTGTGGCTCCTTTTGCATGGCCGCACTCAACCCGCTTTTCGACCATTCTCGCAATATTCGCAAAAGGTTGGATGAAATCGAGGCAGGGCAGACAGCCCTTAAGGATTCCTTTAGGATGACCAGGACTAACACAAACGAAGACTTCGCGAATTCAATTAAGGCTTTGCAGGCCAAGCTGGATGCGGGATTGAACATAATGGAGGAACTTAGGACGGTGAGTTACGGATAGTTCGACATCCTTTGGCGTTCCTATCGAAAGTGCTTATCTCTGTTTATAGTTAAATTGCATGTAAAAAGGGAAATAGTACAAATTTGTTTAGCCCATTAAATAATACTGAGCTGGAAGAATTATGATTTTTTTTTTGTAATCATTTTGTACAGATAAAAATAACAGCCGATGCCAACGATGAACTGGAAAGCCAAGTAAATACCTTGAAAGGCACCATAATAGACTTACAGAGTCAGGTAAAAAAATTAGAAGGACAACTAAAAATAAAAGAAGGTATTTTAAACGTGAAAGAGGAGCAAATCAAAATCCAGCAAGAAGAAATCTCTGACCTTAGGAGTCAAATTAAAGCGATTGGGAAAACAAAAACAGAACTATCTAGTCAGCTTTCTGAAGTGAATAAATATTATGACATTTTACTTGACTCTTGTCCCAATGACAGTCCCAATGGGATTTACCAAATAAAGCTTCGGGGTCTTGAACCCTTTAAAGTGCCATGTGCGACATCTCTACCTGGTTGGACTGTAATTCAGAGACGTATTGACGGATCCGAGAACTTCAATCGAACCTGGTATGAATACAAAAATGGATTTGGGAATGTCAGTAAAGAATTTTTCATCGGGCTGGAAAAATTGCATCGGATGACTGAAGCACGACCCCACGAACTCTACATTAAACTTGGGAACATTAATGGATCCACCAGCTACGCTCGTTACGATGATTTTAAGATCGGGAGTGAGGAGGAAGCCTACGAGTTGAAGAATCTGGGGAAATATTCTGGTGAAGCCGGAGACTCCCTCGAATACGATAAGAACGAAAAGTTCTCCACATTTGATCGGGATAATGACAGTTATATGGATTATAATTGTGCGAATGAATATGGTGCATGGTGGCACAAATACTGTTCAGAAAGGTATATCTGGTTATTTATGCTCTGCTTAAATCTTCTTACTATAATCACTTAAAATTACAGTTCGCTCAATGGAAATTACAAAAAAGATGGCAAAGGTCTTAAAGGAATTCATTGGCACTCATGGCATGAAGACTGGAAGACATCACTTACCTTTGTTGAAATTATGATAAGGCCCAAGTCTTTTTGAGTAGCACTGTTAAAATATGAAATATTTGCATCCTAATACAAAATACTAATTTTACACTGTACTCTTAATGGTGTAATTTGTTTTCATTTGATGAAATGGGAGATTTGATAAATGGTCTCATTGTCTTTTTATACCCTTGCAGACGGTATTATAATTTTGGTCAAAGGTGTGCAAAGCAGTAAAGGAGAAATCTCCGACCCTATAAAGTATATATATTCTTGATCAGGATCACCTCCTGAGTTGATATAGCCATGTCCGTCTGTCTGTTTCTACGCAAACTAGTCTCTCAGTTGTAAAGCTATCGAATTGAAACTTTGCACCCACCTTTCTTTCCTTTGCACGCAGTATATATGTCGAAACGGCCGGGATCGGCCGACTATATCCTATAACTGCCATATAACTGATTGATCGGAAATGCCATAACTTTGGTGTTTTAAAGTTAGGAAGTTGGAATTTTCTATGGGTTTTATATTTGGCCAATCAATCCGACCTACCAAATTTTCTTAAGGATCGGCCGACTATATCCTATAGCTGCCATATAACTGATTGATCGGAAATGTCATAACTTTGGTGTTTGTAAAGTTAGGAAGTTGGGATTTGCTATGGGTTTTATATTTAGCCAATCAATACGACCTACCAAATTTCATAAGGATCAGCCGACTATATCCTATAGCTGCCATATAACTGAACGATTGGAAATGCCATAACTTTGGTGTTTATAAAGTTAGGAAGTTGGGACTTTCTATGGGTTTTATTTTTGGCCAATTAATCCGACCTACAAAATTTCATAAGGATCAGCCAACTATATCCTATAGCTGCCATATAACTGAACGATTGGAAATGCCATAACTTTGGTTTTTGTTAAGTTAGGAAGTTGGGATTTTTTATGAGTATTAAGAATGCATCATATGAATAATTTTGGAGAATATAATTTACAGAGTATTCTGCAAGGGTATATCAACTTCGGCTCCGCCCGAAGTTAGCTTTCCTTTCTTGTTTTATATTAGATATTAAATTAAATTGAACAGCTTTGTTCTAAGTGTACGTAGAAAGAAATAAATGAAAACCTCCCAATTGCCAGTCACATTCCGCTATATCCACAAGTGCCAAGGTTATTGGGTCAAAGTCAGATAACGTGACTATGACACCTCGGTGAGAAGGCAAATAGTTGCGATAAGAAGAAATTCACCCAAATTGGCGAACGGCAAACAGATTTAATTGCGAAGTCTGTTGACATACCGATAAGTTCCGACCCACTGCCGATGATATAAAGCCAAGACGCGGAAGTACTCTTCAGTCAGAAGGTGCGATGTACTCAACGGGACTTTTATGGAGCCTAGTGGTGCTCGTGGCATATGCCGGGGCCACGCCCACTCCCTTCGACGGACGGATTGTGGGCGGCGAGGTGACCACCATCGGGCAATTTCCCTATCAAGTATCCGTCCAGTTGAACGGACAGCACATCTGCGGGGGAGCCGTCATCGGAGACAACTTTGTGTTGACGGCGGCCCACTGCTTCGAGGGTTCCTCCGTAATCGACAGCGAGGATTACACCGTGCGAGTGGGCTCCAGCGAACATGCGAGTGGGGGCCACGTGCTCAGCCTGCGGCAGGTGATCACCCACGGCGGCTATAATCCCCAGAGCCACGACAACGACCTGGCGCTGCTCATCCTGAATGCCAGGCTCAATTACACGGAGCACCTGCAGCCGGTGCCCCTGGCCACTTTGAGAGACCCACCCACCGCGGATACCCGGCTCCTGGTCAGCGGATGGGGGTTCGAAGCGGAGGAGGGCGGGGCCAGTGGGGAGGTGGGCGTGTCGCCGCAACTGCGCTTCGTGGACGTGGACCTGGTGGACTCGGATCAATGCCGGCGAGCATATCGCCAGGTGTTGCCCATAACCCAGCGGATGATCTGCGCCGCGCGTCCGGGACACGACAGCTGCCAGGGCGACTCCGGCGGACCGCTGGTGGGCTTTCCAGCGGATGAAGGTCCGGCCAAGCTGCTCGGCATTGTGTCCTGGGGCCTGGGCTGCGCCAATCCCAACTATCCGGGAGTCTATACGAGCGTGGCTGCCTTTCGCAACTGGATCGATGCCCAAGTGGGCGCATGGGGATGGAACGGCCTGTTGGCGGGGTGGAGTGGATTGCAATGATACAGAGGGAATCTTAAGGCTAAGAAAAAAATCATAGGAAAAACATTTTTAAAAAATTTTAAATTTTAAATTTTTTTAAATTTAAATTAAGACACAACAATTTTTTATTTAATTTAAAGTAAATGTAACACTTTAAATTAAATAAAAAATTGTTGTGTTTTAATTTTCATTTTCGTTTATAATTCTTTATCTTTATTTATAAAAATTTAGGTAGATTAAAAAGTGATTTTATTTTGTACCTTTATTATTTAAATTGGGTGTCTACTAGCTCATGGCATAAATCATAATTGCCTAACAAAATAAATCAATCTGTACACTTAGAAAAACTTGAGAAGATAACCATTTCTGTCGGCCCTTGAAATAAAACGTTTTAAAATAGTAAAATAAAATGTGGTTTAAAACAATAAAACCAATTCCAAATCGATAGCTTAAACAAATGCTTCACGAAATTGATTTGTTCTAAATAAACACTTTAAAATGTGCATTTAAAAGAATAGCTCAGCTTTTAGTGTGGGGGAAACCCCAATTCCATGCATTGAACGTGTTCTTGTTAAGTTGTGCGGCTAGCCAGCCTGGTGTTTATTTTGGCCTAAGTGCATAAGTTACCTGATGCTGACCGCACCCCCTTGGCTTGCTTTTCATGCTGTGATTTCATTTGAATAAATCAATTGCCACATGCGCATTTGTTGCCACACCGACCGCAACCACACAGCAGACCAGACCTGGCCAAAACAGTCGGTCGGGCAGTTCGTCGGTCGCAGAGTCATTTTGTCAGTGTGCTGCTGCGGTTTTCACACTTTTTTGGCAGGCCAAACATGCCAATGCTGCGCAGCTATCTTTGGTGTTATTGCCATTTCTGTTTTCCTTAGATGTTGGCCCAGGGCCCGGAAAAGTCAACGAACCGCCAGTCCGCGAGTCCATAAGCCTTTTCGCGTGGCCCACGAAATTGGATTGGCTGTCGATGCTGATTTAGGCCTAATCTCGATATTTGGCTAATCGGCACACAGTCGGCCAATAAATTGCCGCGGCTTAAAAATCTAGGCACTTTTGGGAGGGGTCTTCTCATCTCGCGGGGCCATAAATAAGCATGACTGTCAGAAAGTAAAAGGCCATTGAAGTTGGGCAGCCGACTAAGAGAAAATACCGTCCCGATTTCCCAATTTTTCTATTTATTTTACTTCGTGGTTATAAAAAGTTTCACCCACGCACCTAAGTGTGGAAATTTTCGCAATCTTTGAACTGTCACAGGCACGGAAATTGATATTTTGTACAAGATACTCATGCGAATTTGTATATGTCTAGTTTTCGCTTAAATTTCAACAAAATTTAGGCTCCCTCGGATCTCTGATACTGAAAGGCGGGTTGGTCTTTGGTGTTTTGGTTGTTCAGACTTAGGGTTCAGACTCAATCCGCCCAGGTCTTTCCTTACGTCTCCTTTGTGCTAGTCAAAAGCTTTTGAAGTGATGGAAAAGGTGGAGTGATGGCTGCCCGGTAGGAAAACTGACGGATTTTGGCTAGTTTGATCAGCGTCAAAGGATTAAACTGGCAGTTGAATGGCAGCTTCATCGTTTACAAATAGCTTGGCCGTCTTGGGCTATAAAGTGATTCTTTTTATACCCTTGCAGAGGGTATTATAATTTTGGTCAAAAGTGTGCAACGCAGTGAAGGAGACATCTCGGACCCTATAAAGTATATATATTCTTGATCAGGATCACCTACTGAGTTGATATAGCCATGTCCGTCTGTCCGTCTGTCTGTTTCTACGCAAACTAGTCTCTCAGTTTTAAAGCTATCGAATTGAAACTTTGCACACACCCTTCTTTCCTTTGCACGCAGTATATATGTCGGAACGGCTATATCCTATAGCTGCCATATAACTGATTGATCGGAAGTGCCATAACTTTGGTGTTTGTTAAGTTAGGATGTTATGATTTTCTATGGGTTTTATATTTGGCCAATCAATCCGACCTACCAAATTTCATAAGGATCGGCCGACTATATCCTATAGCTGACATATAACTGAACGATTGGAAATGACATAACTTTGGTGTTTTTAAAGTTAGGAAGTTGGGATTTTTTATGAGTATTAAGAATGCATCATATTAATAATTTTGGAGAATATAATTTACAGAGTATTCTGCAAGGGTATATCAACTTCGGCTCCGCCCGAAGTTAGCTTTCCTTTTGTGTTTTACCTTGTCTTTGTGCATTGTATGGTGTATTCCCTTCGTGGTTCAGTTCACCTGCCTGTAAACTGTACAAAGAATGTTAAATTCACATAAATTGTGTCAACTAGCTAACAGCCAAACTATTTCGCATTACGCCTTAAAGACAAACCAATTGATTCTATTCGTAGGATCATAGCCGATCATAGGTAATTTATTAATCTGGTGGTGTTGATATAGGTCCATAGGTCCGCTAGGTGTCCTCTGCGAAGAAGAAATTATCAAATGCAAGTGTTTTAGTACTAAAAGAGAACCATAAAGTATTCATCAAGGTTTGAAATTCAAATCAACCCATGCACAAAATGATAATTATATATTTATCTCAACCTTTTTTGTTCTAATCTGATTCTAAATTCGTTTGTGGCAGAAATATTTTCATAAGCTTTTGATTCACTTATTACATAATACGATTTATATTCACGCACTTGTTATACCTACATTCTTAGGTATAAACTAATCAAAATGCAACTGGGTGAGAATACTACCCATCAGTGCTTTTTAAGCAGCCACCTGAGGTATCCGAATCCCCTGCCTTTTCTCTGCCCAATGCTCACTAAACACGTCTCGATGTGTTTTTCGAGTTCTGTAACTCATTTGCAACTAAACTGGGTTCATTAAAGTTAATTTGAACGTGCAACATTGGCATGCCACGCAGTGTAACAACAAGGTGAGGGGGTAAGACCGGAAAATCGGAAAATGGGGAGTGGGGAGTGGGGAGTGGCTGGGTAGTCGGCATCTGGGGTCTCTGGCCTCCTCTGGCACGTGGCTTAGCGTCTATAAGTTTGACATTTGCGCAACGCAAAATGACAACTGCAAACCCGAGTCCTGGCAGAGTTGCAAAATGAAAAAGTTGCCAACACTCTGCTGACATTTGCATTTGTCTTTGTGGGAAGCCAGGGGAATGTCCTGCGGTAAGTAGCAAAAGAAAAACCTTTCAAATTAGGACCAACTCCCGGAGTTCTTGTCGCACGTCTGGGCAGGTAAAAGAAATATGCAAATAATTAGCTTCGCTGCAAAAATTGTATTCGGGAAGTTTGAGACAACCCTGCCTGCAGTTTCTGTCACTAATCAATTTCGTGTGCTGATCCACACACCCTGGAAAGTATGTATACATCCTTTAAAGGAGCAAAAACAAAGACGTAAAGCGAACATTAGGGACATTTGCAATGCCAAGCGTCCTCCATCTTTTATCTCCTTGGCTGGCAGCTTCTCTAGACAGCTTTTGCACACTTTTCCGCTTTTGTTATTCCGCGTATTATGTTACCCATTCCTTGCCACATTCCACTCCCTTGTGCTTTTCCCATGCATGCCACTTACATTTTACTTTACGCGCTTTCCCACGCACCAGAAACGGAATGAGGAATGCCGGGTATCCCGGGAAAAATTCCATTGGCGGCGAGCTGATTGCCTGATATGCTCCACTGGTCGGGTGGTATCACAAAGAAAATGCATGCAGATGGAAAAAATTTCCATGCGTTAGGTAAGTGAAAGGCTGGCAGACAAGGACAGCCGGGGAAAGCGGGGAAAGGGAGTGCTGAAAAGCACTAAAAAGTATTATCTAAATGATAATTTGTTGCTTTGTTTGCTGAGTAATGTAATTTTATATTCCTCCCACACGGCTTCTGCATAATGCACATTGGACATTTTCCACTTCCTTTTTCTTGTAAAATCCCTTAAAACCAAGATATCAGACTTTCAAAAGCTACACAAAAGTTTAAGGACACACATTTATATTTCATACGGGGCGGTAGGGAAAACCCATGACTTTTAAGTCGATTCTCTTGAAAAACGCTTACAAGTTTGATTGTTAGATAGATTTTTCTTTATACATCTTAAAACTATACGATCCAATTTAAAAGTATTAAAATCTCCATTTCCCACCAAAGAAAAATATGACAGACGTATAATTTTGCATTGGATAAAAGGCATTTGACCTGGAAGAAAAATAATAAATAATGTTCAGCAAACATATTTGGATCGTTAAGCATTATTATTATTATTATCAATAACAAATAATGCTATAAAAGCTTTTTTTTTATTCATAAGAACGTACTCAAAATTCAAGAAAGTATACAATTTTTAATTTTTATTTTATTATACATCGTTTAGAGTTACAACACTTCGACTGTATTGAAAAATACCTCATTATTTACCTTATACCTAACTACAAGTTAAAAATCTTTGTTATATACTAACCAATTCAAATTAAAGCTCAGTTCAGAAGTACTCGAATTAACACAATAAATTTAAACATAAATTATTTCCATTTACCTAACTTATAAGCCTTCAAGTTTCCAGTTTAATTTAATTCCAAAAGTCTGACTTTCAATTGATTTATTTGATTCAGCTTGCAAAGGATTAGTAAGTCCGCAAGGGTATTAGTTTCCCACTGTATTATTTTCTGCCACTATTTTAGTTTGCTCAGTCAACCTGCCGGTGAACTGAACAAACAATGTTAAATTCACATAAGTTGTGTCAACTAGCTAACAGCCAAACTATTTCGCATTACGCCTTGAAAGACAATCCAATTGAATGGGATTGCATCGTTTTTGGGGCCGCTTCACCTGCAGCACTCAGCTCATTCGGAATCAATTGGAATTGCAACGCAACTTGCAATGCAATTAAATGCCAAACAAAGTTGGCAAAATTCAATTTGAGAAACTAAAATCGCTGTCGTCTCATCTCGCTCCCTATCTCACCGTCTTCAAATCGTTATTCCTCCTGTTGGCCAGTTGTAGTAGCTGCGGACAAGTCAAAGGCCGAAAGGCAAAAGGCACAAAAAGCCAAAAGCAAAGCTCTGAAATTCAATTCTGTTGCGCTCGATTGCGTTGCATTTCAATATAAATATTTATTTTATTTATATACCAGTGGGCAGGGAGTGGAAATGGGTACGGGTATGGGTATGGCACACACAAATGGACAGAGCGACAAGTTGCAGCTGACAGTAAAAGATGTTGTGGAGCCCATTTGTTTTAGTCAATGGCAAGCACAAAGTCAGTTCGGGTCCACTCAGCCAGTGGAGTTCCAGTTGAGTTCTTGGTATGCCGGCAGCCCAATTGGGAAACCCCTTTCCCTTTCCCCCCTCTTCCCTCCTCTGCCACTGCAGCAGTCGAATTCAATTTTCGAACTGATTTTCCCTGGCATGTGTGAGTGTGTGTGCATTGCATTTCCAACTGCAATCGCCATAACTTTGGCTTAGCCAAGGGTAACCATCTCGAAGTCCTTGTCACAACAAGTGCCCAACGGTGGCGGTGAGGTGGGGGAAAGCTATGCTGGCTCAACCTGATGCAGTTTGGCATTCGGAAAATGCGATTGCAGCCAAACATGCTGGCCAATTTGTACAGCCTAGCGTTAATTTAAAATCATTTTACATACCAACTAGCTGGTCAAATTGTTCGACTAACTCGAAATAAAGTTATCTATTAGCCCAGGATTGAGAAGAGTCGACATTGCATGAGGGTGGAAATCTTTTGGGTCTTGTTTGCTTTTTAGGCACATGGTATAATAATTTTAGTAAAGATTACCAGCATACTGATTTCTAATCAAACTAGTCTTTTAAAGCTAGTTGATTACAATTTAATAGGGGTCTTTTAATTGAAATATATATTCAAGTGCTCTTTTGTAAATTCAAATAAAAACACATTTTAGCGAAATATTAAAGTGACAATCGCACCTAACAATATATTTAAATATTTTTTAAAATTTTTACCATTCCATTTATCTAGTTGGTTAAAACAAATCAACACCCATCAACTCCACAAGTATCCCCACAAGTATAAGAGTAAATTTATAATACAAAATCAAAGATATGAGTTTAGTAAATAAATTAGGTGTAGATCTGCATATTGGTTAAAACATGTTACGTTTTTATCTAAAGAAACCTGATTTTTTTAACATCTATCTACTTGAAAAAACTTAGAGTTGGACTACTATTAATCTTATAAACGAAAACCTCTGATCACCTTCACCTTGCTGCCCTGTGACCCCACGCTTACATACATTCATGCGCTGCCACTTGCATTCATATATATTTTCATGGAGATGAGTATTTCATGCACTCAGCCGCATTAAGTTCGTAATGCCGTGTGTAATTATTCTTTGTTTAAATATTTCACAAAGATGCACTTAAAATGTCAGCGCAAAAAGTGACGCGCTTTCACGCACACAGTAACACATTACCCCGCACACATGTGCGAATGGCAACCTTTGGCTCAAATGTGTTTTCGCCTTTTCTTTTCGCTCGTCCTTTCATTATGATTTCCCGCTCTCTCACCATTTTGCACATTTGCATTTTTATGAACATTTTGCTGCTTACCCCAGACCGCCCTATTTCTATCCCGTTCTGTTGGCCACCTCGCTCTAACTCCCGTAATGCATGTCCTTTATATGCGCATACACTAAATATACATTATGTGCGTGGGCCAGAGTGGGATGGCAAGTGAGTTGGGGAAGAGTGAGCTGTTGTAAGAGTGAGCCGGCATTAAAGTGTATTAAATTACTTAAGCCGGCGGCGAGCAACAACGAAGACATATGCTCAACTTTTAAAGCATAATTTCTCAAGCATAAATCTTTGTGGCTTTTCGCGAACAAACAAAAATTAGTTGCACTCGGCGACAGGCGAGGAATCAGAAAAAGTGCAGAAACAGTGTGGCCAGAGCAAGAGAAATAGCAGGCGAAGGCAACGGTAAATTATGCCCCGCAATATGTCAGCATGTTGCCATGAAGAGACCAAGAGGGAGAAAGGAAATGAATCTAGAAGTGGGAGCGGTACGGACAGATGGTGGCTGCTGCACCCATTGCGTTTGTCACACTGCGGGGGTCACGGCATTTCCCGAAGCCTCACTCCCCCTCCCATGCTTAATCAGAAATTATTTGAAAATGTAAAGTCGACATGTCGACGCACGCACAGCGAGTGCAACCGCAGCACCCCACCCAAGTCCCACCCACAGGCCCGCCCCCGCTGGCAGCTGCAATTTGCACACGCCACGACCCCGTGACCCACTTCGTGCGGAGCGAGAAAGAAATCTGCAACAAGGAGCCAAACAAAAGCCAGATGGAAAACAAAAACCGCCGCCAAAGAATGGAAGAAGAGCCCCAAAGACGCGCACCCAACTTTCATAGACTAATGCAGACTTGGCACCATGCTGAGCGCGACTGGGAAGAAATCCCTACCAAGAGAAGCCCCCATGTGGTGGGTTGGGTGCGGGGGAAGAATGCCGGGCAGGAGCCTGAAACACTGCCAGAGTCGTGGCTCATTTGTTTGGCCGAATCGCACACAAAAGTAAGTCGCAGAACAAGGCAAGACAACTAGAGAATTGCGTCCCAGAATGCCGAAGATTTCCCTACCCTTTAAATCCTTTACCGTGAATGAATATTAGATACCCCAAGTTTTACCATTAATAATTCGATTCTAGTTAAGGTACATAGTTTAGAGTAAGAAACCATTCGTTATCATTTCGATTTTTATTACTTTCGCTCATAAAAATTGTATAGCGTGCTTTTTGGCGACAGTTCATTAGTTCTTCAAGCAGCCGATAAATAAATACACTTAAAATAAATGTAACTCCGAAAACAGGAAATTCGTAAATTCTAGGCTTAATAATTCTAACATCAATGGCGTTTTTTTTAATCTAGTCCCTAAATTAAGGAAAATCTTTCAAAAACTTAGGCCAGCTAACTTTACATTTTTTCTACAAATTATTTATTTATTATATATTTTTAATTCAGCATGTTAATTTATGTATTGTTAGAAGTATTTCCCTCTTCATATATGAACTAACAAGATCTGCTTCTACTTTATACAAAAAACCACATGGTTCAGCTTCTATACTTCCTAATATACTATTTTGTCTTATGCTTCAACAGACTGGCTTTCTGGTATCCTTCCCAATATTCCCTTTCAAAGGGTATCGTTTTCTCATATTAGTTTGCTGTTGGCGAAAGCATGACAAAAGAGGAACCTGCGCCGCCTTTATTTTCATGGCATTCGCTGTGATCCATTTCCACCGCGACTTCATCTTGAACTAGTTGGCAAGTCTGAGTCCTGAGTCCGCGCTGCCACTCCCACTTTTCCCCCGTAATAATAAGTCATGTTAACCGAAAACCGGGCGGTGTCTTTTTGTTGCTTCAGCATCTTCGCCTCCGTATTTTTTCCAGCGCGTGGCATCAACAAAAAACTTTTCGCGCACAATCAGTTGCGTTTCAACATGGCACTGCATCATTGTTGCAACTCCTGCTGTTGCTGCTGCTATTGTTGCCTTTGCTTATAATTTACTTTTACTTGTGCGCTTTGGCTTTGTGCAGCTCGTGTGTCGTGTAAAATATTTGCACAACAGGGGAAAGGAGTAGGGGAGAAACAGGCAACACGACAATGGCACCAACATTAACAAGAATTATTTTTCTGGAAGGGACATGCCCATATAGTCAAGGTTTCTGCTGCCATTGTTAATCAGCAGCTGGTAAACAAAAGTTTCATTGAATCTCGTCAGAAAGGGAGTGCAGCCAAGAAATGGGAATTAAAATTGTTTGTCGGTTTTTTCTTTTAGAAAATATTTTTCAAAACCTAATCAATTGGCACAACAAAATAAAATAAAATTTAAAGCCATATACGAAAAACGTAGTTTTTGGATCACATTTTCAAGATTAAATCTTATTGAAAAGATTTCGGGGCTAAAAGCAAAAATGAAAGCTATAGTCGAGTGTGCCGACTATCAGATACCCTTTACTCTGCAAACTAATTTAAAAAAAAATATACATCCAACAGATGGCGCCACTTGCAAGGTCAGGTATATTTATCCGCTGGCGGTCATTGACAATGTTGAACTCACTTTTTTAATAGCTTTTAAATTGTTCGAATTTAAAAATCTTCGGTGTAGATATTGACCGAATAAATATATACCGATCAAAAACTTTCATCTGTCATGTCTCTACGGAACTTCGCTATTAGTGGTCGTTGGTGGACGTGGCTAATTATTGAAATATATCCGTCCATATGAACGTCGAGGTCTTGAAAACTTTAAGAGCTAGAGATTTTGCATTGAAATTGCTCATCTAATGATGTAATGGCAGTGGTATTTCAATAATTAGCTATTCATCGTGATCACGAATTCATATATATATGTATATACGACTACACTTATTTCCTATACGAGTAACGTGTTCACCTATTACTTTAATGCTATGAAATGAAATAAAACAATTCCCAAATTAAAAACTACATTTGAAATGTCCCCCAAATCAAAAAAGATCAAATAATATATTATTTACTGGGCACACTGGTGGGTGAGTGCTGCACAACTGAGATGTTCTCTGGACCAAAATTGGCATTACAGATTTAGCGTTTCTTGAGATTTGACCTCGTGGTCGGGTCTACGAGGGAACCATGCGCCTCAGCAGCCAAGAACGTTTGCGGGGGAGCCTAAAAGTGGGCGGTAGTTCGGCATCCTTGCGGCTGGGCTGTTGCTTCCTCACGTGTCCGTGGGTCCTCTCCTCGCGAACAATCCTCTTTGGATGGAACTTGGCGTTCCACATCCCGTCCTCGGCGAACAGGGATGGGCATCCGGCAGCCAACTTTCCGGGCTCCGAGGCACAGATCGGGGACTTGCGCAGCATAGAGGATACAAAGCGTTTCAGACCCATTTTCTTTAATTTCAACCGCAAGTGTCGGCTAATTTTGTGAAAAATTTTATTCTTTTAAAAGTCGGTAAGACGTAAAAAGTGCTCTGAGAATGATATCCAAAGTATTAAAATGAATAAAGCGAAGTGAAGTATGTTTCATTGCCCATTGACTCGAAACGTTTTCAAAGGATTTGAGCTGCTGAGTCGGGACTTTCGACTCGTGGAACTCAATTAGGCCGGGGGCACCCGCTCAATTCGATAATCGATTAGATAGCCCATTTTTACGGCGAACTGAGAGCAAGAAAATTGCTTAGCAGCCAGAATTGTTAACCAAGTCATAAATACATATCTGTGCATGTGTGTGGGGTCTGGAAACTTTTGCTCCTGCCACCTCCAAAGGCCCGTCCCAAAATGCAATGTGAGCGCTTTGCAAGTTTTAGCCCACGACCCATTCTCTGCCACATCCACATCCACATCCAGCTAGTCGGGCCACGAAGCTAAAATAATTGATAACAGATTATGTTTTACAATCTAAGCAAGGAGAGATATAATACGAGCATTTTAATGGCCACATGTAGCGGGGCACACGTAGAGAGCCCCCAAACCCGGCCCCCCTCTTCGGCCCAAACTCCGAGTTGCCCGCAAAACGTTTGCAAAACTTAATTATTTCGTTTTGACCTTTTTGTCTTCGTGTGTGTGTGTGTGTGAGTATGTGTGAGTGTGTGCGAGTGTGTGTGAGTGTGTGTGGTGCGGTCGTGGGTTAGGACGGGAAGTGCGCAGAGATGGACAGTTAAAAAAGTTATTTATTTTATGGTCGAAAGTTACTTTGGCCTGTTTTATGGCAGCAAGAGCCGGAAGGGCGAGGAAACTCTAGTTCCCCGGTCCATTGCCAGTGCTGAAAAAATGGCTTTTTAAAAGCTTAAAAGACAGTTACCACAAAATAGACAGCTAAAATTAAAATGAACATGAAAGAAAGCTAATTTCGGCAAGCCGAAGTTTAAATACCCTTGGCTGTTACAACGAAGCTAGGTTGATTTTCCGATACATTTTTCAATCGTTTCTATGGCAGCTATATGATACATTCGACTTATTTTTATATCAACGTAAAATGCATTTCTCAAATCGTTCAAAATAATATAGCTCGGAGTATATGGGTATATTTTAAGAAACAACAATGTTATAATTTTATTTCGATTAATGGCAGCTTTATGAAACACCTGTCCCAGTTTTAAAAAGCTAAAGCCATATATCTGAAATTAAAAAAAAATACCAGAGTATACTCGTACACGCTAAAAAAAAAAAGAAAGTGATCGTGATTGTTCCCTCTTCTCTATTGATTTTAATATTAAATTAACTTTGATAACTTTGTTTTTTTTTAGCATGTATACTCTGGTATTTTTTGCAATTTCTGAAACATGGTTTTAGTTTTTTAAAACTGGGAAAGGTGTTTCATGATATATTATCTAATCGATTCGTTCCGACTTAAATACTCCTGCATCAGAACAAATATTTTTTTGCAATGTTTTATCCTTATATCTCAAAAAGTGAAGGTCTAGTTTGGGTAGAAACGATCAGACGTACATGGCTAGATGGACATGATCAAGAATACATATACTTTATAGACTCCGAAATGTGCCCTAAGCTTTTAAACCAAAATTGTTTGTAATTGTTTGTCATAACATAAAAACAACCAATATTTTCAAAAATAATTTCAACTTAAAAACGCAATGATAAAAACTATATTAAGATAACGTTTTATTAGACTTATTAAAAGAAACCTTAGAAAGCTAAATAAATAATGACATCACTATTGACATAGCAATTAAAAGCGAAACTAGATTTTCCAAGTGAATAATTTTTCTCATCTTTATTTAAGGCTGGTTTCCTTCGACCATCACTGAGTTCATGTCTTGACTCCGTGTGGCCACGTGAATTCACTGTAGCGTGGATCATAAATCAAAAACGAAAAGGGCACAAACGTGGAGCAGAGCTCCCAAGTCATTTTAGGCATGGATCGATATGTGGGAACCGCTCTTCCCTTCCTGAGGATCCACCACGGTGACGGTGCCCCGCATTATCGACTGTTGGGTCGACTGGGCCTGGGACTGCGATGGCGATATGTCCGTGGCGTTGGCCTCCAGCATCGGATCGTCCTGGTTCTCCATCGCCCGCAGCACGGAGTCCTTGAAGAACACGGTCTCGTCGATCTTGCGCCGGTACAGCCCGGTCGGATGCTCCGGATCGAACACTATGTCCGGGCGGATGTCGCTATCGGTGACCAGGACCCGGGCCCCGGGAATCGGGAGGAACTTGAACAGTCGCTTGCGCAACTTGGGCATGTAGGTGACCCGCTGGTGGTCGGGCACCTGCGTCAGCCGGCTGGGGATCAGCTCGGGCAGCTCGATGGGATGGTCCATCAGTCGCCTCTCCGGCGGCAACTTCTGCTTGATGGCCTCCAGCTGGCGGGCGGTCAGCTGCAGCGGTCGCTCGCCATCCTTCCACCGCTCCTGGCCACTGTTGAAGGCGATCTTCTTGTTGTTCTTCAGCTGCTTGCGCATCACCCGCTTGGCCGCGCAGTTGTAGGTGATCTTGGGCACATAGGGTGGCACCGGGTACGTCCGGATGGAGATGGGATGCCGCTGCGGCTGGCTCAGCATGTTGATGTACTTGGCGTCGGCGAACATGTTGATCGGCTTGCCCTGCTTCTTGGAGGCTGTGGGCGCCTTCTGCGGCTTCGGCCTGTCGTGGCGTCCCATTTGAAAGACGTGCCGGTGGCCCTGCCCCTCGACGTGGCGCCAGTCCGGCTCGCAGAGCTGCTTCCGCCCGATCCGCTCGAACGGCTGGCGGCGGAACTTCAAACGCTTCTGGTCGTCGATGAGCAGCTGCAGCCCCGGCACACTGGTCTTTCCCGCCGGACAGGGACACACGTTGGGGTAGCTGGTGCAGTAGCGACCCGGAGCCGGCTCCATGCTGATGTGGCGCCGGATCAGGCGGTTGGGCTTCGTGGGCACGCAGGAGAGCCGCAGGAACAGGTGCGGATTGGGGCGAGCCGTCTTCGTCACGGGCGCCGCGTTCGCCTCCAGCTCAAAGATGTTCGTATGGGTGTCGCATGGACCTGCGTCCTTGGGATCACGCCAACAGCCCGACAAGTTGGAGATCATCGCGTGGGTTGTCGGCCGCCGATCGCGGGCATCTGAAAGGGGAACACTCTTAATGTCGTTTAGATTACTTTAAATTTGTTTCTAATATTTAAAATAGAGACAAAAAGAGAGATTTTTAGACATGGAATGCAATTTACTCACTGTAATTAAGAGAAATAAATGAAAATTTATTGGTTTTCTACCACATTTTGGAACAAGTGTACATTGAAGCCCATATATTAAAAAAGTGCTTTGTGTGTTTTGACCAGGATACCAGTTGTTTTATAACCCCTTGTTAATTAAATTATAAATTGGTATGTAATTTAGCAATAAAAGAACTATTCATTTTTGTACCTTTGCCGGAGGTATTAAAATGTCAGTCAAAAGTTTACAACATACACGTAAATATACTCAAAGATAAAGTATTTTAAACAACTTCAGAAAAACGGTTTAAATTTTATGCAAATTTATCAGAAAATCGACTTAGCTCCATACACATCAAAATCAAAATTAAGTAGTTTCATGGAATATTTAATTGTTGTAGGAGATTGATCAACTTCTAATTGCCGAAGATTGCTTTTTGTTTCTGTTGGAGAAACTAAAATTAAATTTTGTATCAAGTCGATACATTGCCGATTTTAGTTGGCTACCTAAAGACGGTGGTAATATTGCGATCACATTTAGGAACTATTCGGTATTTAGTAAGTATTCGATATGTAGTAATTTATTCCCATTTCATGTGTTTCACTTACTGGACAGGAAGATGCCCTTCTGTAGGTTCTCGCGCTTGAACAGCCGCTCGATTTCCGCGGGAAGTTCGTAGAAGTGATACGGCGGAGGCTTTATTGACACGCGGCTGTGGTTCGTGTGTGGCTTGGCGAAGACGGAGCCCTTGGTGCCCTTCAGCCGGAGGAACGGCTCTGGAAGCACTCCGTAGTGATTCGGGGGCAGCTGCCAGCCCTTCCATTTGGTCATGTTCCGATCGATGTGCAGGCGTCGCCGCTCCGGATACGGATTCTTTGGCGAGACGTCAAAGCCCGTGATATGGCGGTAGTGATCGAAAGTGGCCTTGCTGAACGCCTCTTGGCGGTTCTCTGGGGAAAGGTCTTAACATCCCACCAGTTCTGAAACTCTAAAAACGCTTACCCTTTTGGCAATCCTCATTGTAATGCTGGCCCGCCAGCTTAAATTGCTTATTCAGTCGCGGCAAATTTTCTCTCCTTATGCGATTACCTGGTAGAAAAGATGGAACCAGTTAATAATCCTGGACTCATAAACTCCTTGAGATCCATCCTACGGGACACCATAAAAAGCGGCAGGCTCATCCGAGTGGCCACAAAATTCTGGCGGTCCTCATTATAAATCTTCACTGGCTTCTTCTCCATGCTTGTGGTGTTTAGGTTAGTTCTTAAATATATACATTTATTGAACAGAATCTGACTATGTAGGAGGTAAGTTTTGAACGAAAAGTTTGGTAATAAATTAAGACAGATACGTTTACTACGATGTATACACATATTCCTAAATAGATTGATGCAAAGGAAAATATAAAATTACTAAAATAAATAACAAGTTATTTATGGCCTTTTGTTAATATATGCTAAAAAAGGAAAAGGTAGATTTGGATGTGCTAAAATCCTATCTATCTATCTGTCAAATTTATTGTTCCATTACCATCCTTTTTTAGTTCCAAAAGCAACATTCTGACGGCATGTGCTGTTACATATTTATGAATATAATGAATTCACTTGGAATACACTTTACCAGCGTATTCATAACCAATTCCATGTTCAATTTATTGTTTGTTTATCCATTTGTAAGGACAACCAGAGCCATCAATTCAGTCCAATTTAAATTGCAGACCATTCGACAACCAAATAATTCGGTTACTTTACCCAGATAACTCCCATCGGATGGATGTTTGTAAATATATCACCCAGCCATCACTCCGCCCCCTCCCCCTCCCACACATATAGTGGCCACATAATTAGCGTAGCCAAGCGAACTGATTAACTTGCATTCAACGATTTTCAATTGAATTTTGCAGTTCGTTGATTTGTGCCAAAAAAAGAATGCGACTGAATACAAAAAATCCGCAACAAAAAGTTGTGTACGAGTGGAATGAAAACGGAGACTGCCGTGCAATTTCAATCAGCCGCGAAGGGCGGGTAAAAATGGGCGGGGAAAGGGGGCGGCAAAAGGAGGCGTGACCGCAGCCGGAGAAGCCTGAAGCGAAGCACTGGCTTTTTGCTGCACCGAAGAATGGGAAAATATGCAGCCGGGCAAATGATGAATGTGAAATGTGCCATTAATTAATTTGATTAAATGCAGGCAATCAGCCGAGCGAGGGCAGCCCAAGGGGTTCCGGTGAAGTGGGGCGATATCGAGAAGTGGGGGCGGTCGGGTGTTAAAAACGCCAGTTAAGAATACGTCAGCCCCAACATGCAACTTATGACAAGGGAAGCGCAGACAAAAATCAAGAATCAAATTTATTTGATTAAAATGGGAAAATGTCTGTTCGCATGTCATTAATACACAGTGGGTGAGTTAACAAGGGTAGTACTAATAATATTTTAAATCACAAGAATAATTGTTTTTACCTCATTGGGTTTACCACTCAATAAAAAATAGTACAAACAAATTTATTAATTATATTATTTTATTTTTTACATAAAAATTAAAAATTTGTCATTGCGATTACCTAAACATTTTTTTAATTTATCTTTACTACATTTAATAATTTATTATCGTTTAACAAATTGTTTTGTTTTAATTTTTGCATGAATTTATTGTTAACATTTACTATTACTTTTAAAAAACACTTTGGAATTTAGCCTAATTCACTAAAAAACATTTCAATTTTCATTACGCTTTTTCGGCGTCTGCGTAGGTTCTTATGACCTTCGGCTTGAGATCGTCCTTGCCGCCTTTTCCGCCCTTCCCGCCTTTTGCCTTTTTGGCGGCCTTCTTGGCCTTCTTCGCTTCCCTTTTAGCCTTTTTAGCTGCCAATCTATCACGTTTAGCCTTCTTGCGCAACTCCACTGTAAATATATTAAAAATACATATATTTTTATGTTTATAATCCAAGAGTCTAAGATACTAAATAAAATGTTTATAAAAATATTTGGGTTTAATTAAGTTAATTGGCACCCAATAGGGTACTTACCTTTGACAATCCGGGCGGTTGCCAAATTAACTGGCATCGGGGCGCACTTGAAGCCCGCGGGCGGCGCCTTGGTCAGACGGATAAACCGGTTTCCGGTGGCATAGAGCATGCCCAAACAGGCCTGAGGACGGATGCGACTCTTGGGCCAGTTGGTGAAGTAGAGGTCCTTCAGCTTGATCTGCGTCTTTTTCACGCCCTCGATATCCCGCCAGTAGTACATCTCCCGCGCTTTGGTCTGGTCGTGAATCTTCCAGCTGTGATTGGGCGGGTACTTCTGGTAGCTGGTCATGCAGCTGGGCCTGTCCACGAAGAACCAGACATCCGCATTTGGGTAGAACTTCATTTTGGCTGCTAAGTCTTAATAGCGATTAAAATTTAAAATTTAAGCAGAAATTTGGGGTTTTTTTGAACTGGTTTTTCGAAGAAAGATTCTAAATATAATGAGTAAAACAAAAAAAATACCTGTCAATAGATATAAACAGCTTTAAAATCATGGATACCTTGATAAAGGTATACAAATTATAAAAGACTAAGAACAGTAAACTCCATTGCCTGCATAATTATACAATAATTAAGTTCAGCAGGTAAACTTGTGTTAAACATAAACTTAAATATTGAAAAGCTAAAATAACAATTTGGCACAACTAAAATGTAAACCAAAAAAGTTAAAAAAAAATAAAATTAATTAATGTAATTGCATTTTAATTTGTATTCTTGATGTGTGCGCTCCTTATAATAAAAACTCGAACATTTAAAACATAAGGGTTAACAGTGAGTATGCTAAACTCTGTAAAACTCCCATTGAATTTGTTTTAATAATAACTTTACCTTATACTCGTAAAAATAATATATATTTTTTTTTTATTTGGGTGATGTGTTTCCTAACATTTTTTTATAAATTAATGATTTTTGCCATCAACAACAAGCACCAAAAAAAGAGAGAATAAGTTAAAATTAGTTATTTTCCTCTAGTCTTATCTGCTTAAAATGTATTTAATTCCGCCTGCGAGAATTAAACTTAACTAAAGCAGCAAACTACCGGCTAGTTAATGCGCTAGTTACTCTCCGCCGTAAAAACTAAGCAGGCACTTGCTGCTAAAAAGTTAAGCTCGTTAGGAGAAGGAGGAAAAGTCTCCTGACTTGTCACACTAAAGCGACAAAGGTGATGTCGAAAAACTGTCAATTAAGTTTAATTATTTTATGCTGCAAGAGAGTGGAGATGGAGGTCCTTTCCACACACACACACACAGACACACTAACGCAGGGACACGGGCAGCTAATGTGCAAAAGGCGTCTTATGCAAACCAAAAGGGATTGAGGATGGGGGGGTCGAGGTTCGCCGAGGCTAAGCAAAGTCAATTATCCAAGCAGCTTTGATGCAAGTAATTGGCATAATGAAATTTCCTCTCCAGCCAACACGACAAGGACAACCGCAAAGAATAGAAGCCGCAGCAGGAGCAGTGGCAGTAACCATAACCGTATTAGCATATTGGGGAGGGGGGTTTTCGGATGGCCCGGGGGTTAACTGACAAGCCGTGGCTTTTTTAGTTCTTGCCCTGCGTATTGAGTAAATATTTAAACACTCCGCCATCTGTCGCACAATATTAATAGCATGCATCCGGGCGCAACTTGAACTCAACTCGACTTTTTCCCTTCTCTTTTGGCCAAGAAAAAAGGACGAACAGTTGCAGCCAGTGGCCCCAAAGTGCAAATATGTTGCGGCCAAAGCCGCAAAAACGTTTAAATATTTTATAAGCCAAAGGCACTTGCCAGCCCGAGTTGCAACTGAGCCAGAGCAGCCGAAAGAGGAGAAGGAGCAGCTAACTGCTGCAGTTACCAAATCGTCAACAACTAAGGCAGACAGGACATATCCACACACACACATTTATCTATATATATATATATATCTCAGTCTAATGGGAATCGGTTCGGGTTGGTTGTTGAACAGTGGAGGGTATATTGGCTGAGAAAGGCGGCTTAGTGCAGATCTATTTGGTATTTTCCGTCGCAAGCTGGAGCTTGTAGAACCTTAAATTCCTTCGGAATTTGTCCACGGAAGCCAGAGATTTGTTGTAGATATCCAATGAGTTTTGGATTTTCAACTCCAAACAATGTTGACAAGCATGTTTCTGGTGAAAATAATTTAAATAATATTTAAATGTACGGTGCTTAAGTTATTAAACTTTAATATTTTAAATACGTATATACTTTTGACAGAAAAAAAAATAATTAGAAAACAATTGCATTTGACAATGCAATTAAATTACTAAGAAATTGGTTTCATTGGTGGAACTTGTTTACAGATGCTTTTATTTCCAAAGTATTTTATTTTTTTAATTTCAATGGTAACTGTAAAAAATTTTATGATTAAAAAAACTTTCATTTATAAATAATTTAAAATGAAAGTGTCTACTCAAAATCGAACTTTTACATCCTGCTGGATGACCCCAAGTCGGTATGATCTTTTCCTGTAATCTCTCTAAATACCCCGACTCCTTTCAGTTGATTCTGTTGCTATGTTGCCCAGCTCGATGGCATTCCCCTAATGCCATGAATTTTCGTTGGTTGCATTTCAGGGAGCCGGCAGCCCGTCACCCCCTCTGCACCACCACCAAACCAAGGGGATACTGCACATTGTCTTTGGTGGTTGCGGTGGTGATTGTGGCGATGGTGGCGATGGTGGTGATGGCAGTGATGGCGGTGCTGGTGGGGCTGGCTGCATTGTTGCATTGTTTCGGTTGCATATGAACGACAGCTTTCCACACTTTTTATCGCTCCGCTCTGCTACTTATTATAGCATTTTTCTCCGCTTTCTTGGCTTTTGTGCGCAAATTTCCATGGGGAGGCTGAGCCGCGGAGTTTTCGAGCTGTTGAGCTGATTTCGCCGGGACATAATACGACACTTGTAAAACATTCAGTAACTTAAAGCCGAACGCCGAGTCCTTTCACTCCCACTCCCACCTCTTCAGTCCCTCTGAAATTATCGTATTTCAATTGAATTTCTCACATGCGATTTGCATAATTGAATTTGGTCTTGCAGGGCCGCCATCAGATGGTGGATAATTTATGGGAGCCAAAAACCAAACGACAACTCCGGTTTGAGCCGCTCATTTCTGGATAATTATGCCGCCGAAGATGCGTCTGCTTTATTTTTATCGATGCGCATTAAAAGGCTTTTAAAATTTATTGATATTACCGACTCTATTAAATTATGCCACCACCTCGGCGACTGAACACGCCGGCTCTTTGTGTTTGTTGGTGGTTCGAGGTTTGAGCTCCGAGTGCTGCTGTTTTTGCTGCCTTGTTGCCTTTACAGCCTGACTGACTGACGCCTGGCGATGGCAGCAAATTTTCCATGTCGCCAGTGGCAGCACCAAACAGCAGCAACAGCAACATCAGTGCTGCGTCCGTTGACTGGCAGCAAAATTGGCAATTCCAAAGCATCAACGACGGCGACTTTTGCCATTGCCCATGGGAGGCTGTGGGCGGCTGGTGTCGTTTAAGGCGTGGCACGAGGCTGGCGCAAACTCAATTTGTGTGAAAAATACTTTTAGTTACTGTGCATATTTTAAATGTTACACAGCGGCAGCCACAAAAGCAGCAACAACATCAACAACGCATCGCCATCAGCGTGATGTGAATTTTGTTTTATATGTATTAAAAAACAAAATTTTAAAATTATATTGCACACAACGGGGTGCGTGGGAGAGAGGGAGATGGCAAGCGTGAGCGGTAAGCTGAATATGGGATAAATTAATGCATAAAGACTGGCAGCCATTGAAATCAGTTTATTATGCACACTCACACACACACACATGCACAGTGTCGGCATACGTGTCGTATGATTGATAAATTTGCACTTTGAAAGCACTCAAAATGTATAAAGAGGAAGGCGAACTAAGAGAAGACCCGCCCCACGATCAGAGATATTCCAATACTAAAGTGTAAATAATCATTACAAAAATGTTCAAATCCGCGAACATATCGTTCACAATGAACCTTAGAAAACGATTGTTTTTACTATACATTAAGAATTAAGAAAGAATATTGTATTCAAATAAAGCACACTTGGTCTTCAACAAAAAATTCATTATGGTAAATTTAATTCGTTCATTGATACAACCAGCCCTTATAAAACTAAATGAAACTATGGTATTATTATATAATTGTTTTAAAAATATTGTTTTATAAAAAGTCATACGCCAAGATATTTTATATAAAAGGAAAATATAAGCCAAATATCTTTAATTTTTATTGCATTAAGGGATAAAAGTTAACTTACTACTGTGTAAAAATGACTGTAACTGACTAGTTTTTAAATTACCATGTAGGCCCAAAATAATTAAAATTCATCTCGCATATATGGTTAGAAATAGTCACAAATAAATTTCAAAGGCATTAATAGCTAAATGGTTCTTGCCATATAATTACAATTCATAGTGCATTATTAGCACGCAATATAATTGTAAAAATTCGATAAAAAAGTAAATAAGTATTAGCTTATTTACAAATATATGAACACTTTTTTATCCAGCATTTGTTCGCCAAGTAATTAGAATGCATCACGCATCAAGGGGATTGAAATAGTCACAAAGAAGAGGCAAAGGGAATCACATTTTGGCCAACATCACACTTCATTAGCACAGGTTATCGCGCTGTCTGCTGGCCGAAATGTGTGTGCCGGCTTCCATTGGGAAATTTCGCATGCACATGGCGCAGACATTTGAAAAACGGCCAAAGCAATGGGAAATGGAGATGCCCATGCCGAGTTCGGGAAAACCCCCGAAAACTGTAAAACTCCCAGGCACGAAAAAACTGCAAAGTTCGAAAACAGACGCTGACTCGAGCGGCGAAGGATTTTCGGGGCGAGGAGGTCTGAGATCCTGGGGGCGGGGCAGGATGCCTCTGAAGTGGCAGACACGTAACCCCTTTAGCTGGTGTCAAAGGCAACATACAAATTCGAAGCTCCAACAACAGTTCTAGACCGGCAAAAAAGAATTAAGGAGTCGGGGCACACTGGGCGCCATAAATTATGCAGTGCGCGGTGGATGCTGCAATCTGATGCCCTTCTGGCCCCCATTCCGCCGCCCATTTGCCCCTCCCCTGCGTTTGGCTGCATTCAATTTGAACCACTCCGCATCCCCAAGCCCGCAAATCCCCTTTCCCGGGCTCAATTGCCCGGGCGGAAGTAGCAATCCAAGCTCATCCATGGAATGTGCCATCCAACGGGCCGGGCTGGCTCCTCAATCATCAATCCGCGAACTAGCAGGCAAAAACTGCAACAAGAGTTGGTCCGAACTAGTGAAGCCAATTGGAAAAAGGTCATGGAAATTCGGGCGGAACACAATCGAATTTGCGACCTGATTTGGGCAAGAAATCTGAGATTTCGGGGGACAAAATCCTAATGAGTAAATGCTTGACAGGTTCTCTGTTTCAGCCGCTAATTAGGATCATACAACTTCATACATGTAAGAGACACATAATAGTAGAAAGTGCATTACAATTTTAAAGTTATTATAGTGCCATTCATTATGTGGGATAACCTCCTACTTTTTTCTTTTCTACTATGAAAACGAAATTTGTAAATACAGCCACGCCCAGAAAAAAGTGTATTGTTAACTTATTGCGTTAATTTCCTAACAATACATAAATTAATTAAAACAATGTCAGGATTGAAGCAAACATTTATTGTATATGTACTTTAATCCACCTTAATAAACAATATCGTTTAATTTGCATTTATAGTAATTCAACATTTATTGTTTTGCGGCACACTTTTTTAGAATGTTTGAAAGCTATCAGTTTTTATTACCTGATCTGCAAATAACTTGTTAAGACTGCCCACTCTGTCTCGCTGGGCTTTTAATTAGCTCTCACTCACTTAAGTTGACTTGACAGAATTATGATTAAACTAATATTAATTATCCAAGGCGCCGAGACACTCTAGGGATCCGCCAGTGGAGGCCAGTTCAAGTAGTTAACTCCGCGCGGCGCCTGCAAATGTCATCAATGCCAAAGTGCGAAGTACTCAGGGCTGGAGCTTGGGGGGATAGGTGCTCCGTCAACGCATAATCGAGTTCCCTGACTTTAGGATATATACTTCCACTGCAAGAGAAGATATGTTCTTAAAAATAAAGAAAAATTTTAGATTTTTATACGCACAATGTGTGCATATTTTAATGTATGCAATTCCAAAAATTTGTAATTTAAGTGAATTTTTTAATTGAAACCACTTCAATACGCTAAAGGTGTCTAAAAGTATGCAACAATACATGATGAGCCTGCAAATATGATTAATCAATTACGAAATACGAAAACATTTTTTTACGGCCTACTTTTAGACACCTTTATAAGGGATTTAAAAATCTATTGATTTCTTTGTGCACTCCAGAGTATTGTTTCAACAGGATCATTTATAAAACTAATTTCTAATGGTCTTCCGAAGCAAGGGGTCCTTCAATGGCCATATTATTTAATTTTAATATTCAATATAAAAACTTTGATATGTATTTAATCGCCTCGACCCCTTCAAAAACTGTTATGGACTACGCTGCTGACTGGCCATCAACACATTCTTTTCGCTTCCGTTTCCGATTTTCCTTGGATCCTTTGGTTGACTTCAACCAACGTCTTCATTAGCTGGAATATTTGTCTCCTTTTTGTCTCTCTCTCTCTCTCTTTCTCTGTTCCCTTGAGAGAGAGCAGTAAAGGAAACTAATAATTAACACTTTTTACTGCCAAGAGTCGATAATTGAATTACAGAGTGCAGTCAATGGCAGTTTTAACCCTGCAATTTCATTTCGCCTTCATCTTGTTCTTCATCAGCAGGCCCTTCGACCCCTCTTTAAGTTTTTAGCAGCTGCCAGAAAAATATACGCAAATGCAATCGCTTATACACCGAAAAACAACAAAAACAAATCCAAAGGCAAAGGCAAAAATTCAAATGCAGCAGGACCAACCCAAATGAATCAAAAAAGGGGCGGATAAGGGGGATTAAGGCGAAGGAAGAGAAGGGGAAGGAGAAAGGCGCCAGCATTCGGGATTCTTGCATAAAAACGTTTAATTAAAATTCAAGAGGTTTTGTTTTCAGAAGCTGCAAGTTTTTGTTTTACTTTCCCCCCTCTCAACCCCTTCACCCCATCAGTGTGTGTTTGAACGTCTTGAGTAATAGGTTCCCTTATCCGAGGGGGGATTGTGGGTGGTGTTTGGTGGGTGGTGGGTGGTGGGTGGCCAGTGGGTGAATATCGGGCTAAAGAACGAGGGTCAGCTATGCAAATTGGTGTCTGTTTTGGATCGGCGTTAATTACTTTGAAGTAAAGTGCAAGCGACTAGCAAGTGGAATCGAGAAGCGACAGGCTGGAAAAGAGTAGAAGGAAGATATGAAGGCGATGTGGAAATTAATATGAACACAATAGCAAGAAGTGCAATAACGATTTTGAACTATGCCAAAAACAAGTTAAGATACTTACATCAATTTACATCGAAGTCAATTACATAATATTACTTTTACCATAACTAGATAATATTAATGGCTTTTAAAAAATTTTCCAATTGCTTCTGTTGACTGTAAATATATTTTCCAAAGAAACTAGGCTCATAGCCTAAATTGTTCCTGAAACAGCTCAAGACCATTAATAAAATTTCAAAAACTCCTTCTTGTAAAACAAAACTACGGTAGTTTATAGTTCCAAGATTTAACAAGAAGCTATAGTCGGGTGCCCCGACTATCAGATACCGTTACTCAGGTAAAGGGAGTGCGGGGAGATGGAGATAGAAACTTTGATCACGCATAACTTTTAACGAATGGTCCGATTTGAAAAATTTCTTCTACATTTCGATAGGTATTGGTAAACACAATAAAACTGCATTTTACTTTTCCGAAATATTAAAATTTTAAAATCGTATAGGTTGTGGGCGTTAAAGGGGGCGTGGCACCTTTTGAAACAAACTTGCGCTGCGTAGGAACTCCTAGAATCTACATGCAAAATGCCAATCTTCTAGCTTTTATAGTTTCCGAGATCTCAGCGTTCAACGGAAAAAAAAACGGACAAACGGAAAGACAGACAGACGGACAGACGGACAGACGGACATGGCTATATCGACTCGGCTAGTGACCTGATCAAGAATATATATACTTTATAGGGTCGGAAACGCTTCCTTCTAGCTGTTACATACTTTTGCACGAATACAATAACCCTTTTACTCTACGAGTAACGGGTATAATGATAATTTATATATGGCTTTTGTTCAGAATTTAAGAAACTCTTATCGGTTAAAATCAGAATCAATGATGAATGCAACATTTTGCCTGTCCTTGATAATTTTCCATAAATCCCGAGTAAAAGTAAGGAATCCCCTGAGAATCCTTAGCTCTTTTGCACCCTGTCTCGCTCCTCTTTTCCTCCCATCGACACTTTTGTGTGTCGATTGGCAAAGCAAACAGGGAAGTAAATTTGAAAATCCAATTTGCATTTCCATCAATAATAACGGCCGCACAAAGGAATATTAGACGAAGACGATTCTGCCCGTCTGCCCCGCCTGGTCCCTCTTCCCTCCCTCGATGCGTTTTGGGACAAACACGAAGAGCAGAAGGGGCCAGAGGGGGGAGGGAGCTGAGGAAGGAGCCGTCAAAAAATTTACCAATCATTAAAAATACTTCCACTTCCGTTTCCTGTGCGCACCATTTTCTAATGCGCCGCCTTAGCTTCCGTTGCCACACAGAGAAAAAAACTTTTAAATATTAGTTCCATATGGATACTTAAATTTAATATTTAAATGTTTCAGATCGCTCCATAATAGTTTTAGTCATTGGTATCTCAAATGAATCGCTTTAAAAAGTTATGTGATTAATTAGGTTTTTAAGTTAGATTGTTAAAATAATTTTTTCTTAACGTTTAAAAGATTGCCTAGGGCACTTAGATAACTAACTTTGGTTTTATTCCGTGGTGGTAATAAATATTCTTAATTATTTCAAATCGAAACTGTTTTTATCTGTTGTGGCACAAAAAAAGGTTGTTGCTTTAAAAAGCTGTTGCTTTATAGGGTTTTTTGTTCATAAATTATTCAATGTTATTGTCTCGGTTGTTTTTAAGTCGGCTTTTTGTTGTTCAGCAAATTTCTATGGAGGCTGGATTTGAATTGCGTTTAAATTGGCATGCAACAGTTTATTGATTTGACAGAAGTAAAAAAACCAAAATTGATATCAGTATTCATCTTTCTTCCCTGTGCACTGAGCCTCCCTCCTCAGTCCAAGCCTCCCATTCAGCCCCCTCCAAAAGCTTTGTTTGAACAGCTAATGCTGGCCACGTTCCGTTGTCGTGGACCGGCTCTGGCCTGCCACAGTTAGTCATCTCGCGCTGCTTTATGTAATTTATATCCTTGCTGCATTATCCTTTATTTACTTTACTTTTTAGCATTATATTTCCCGCAGTTCTTCTTCTCTTTGGCTTGGACCGCTCCACTCGTGGGTTTGCCTGGCAAATTTATGTATAAAAATGAGCGAAATTGCAGAACACATTTTTTCCATTACTGAAAATAAATGTCTGAAGGATGTGCCAAGGCCCAGTCGACGCAGCAGGACTCCTGCCATTGCTCCAGCTTCATCTGCTGTCTTAGATAGAAAAAAATCGCTTCTTACTGATGAGCTTCAATGAATTCAATCAGAATTCATTTGAATACAGTCCGTGCATACCAAAAAGGCGAGATTAAGTGGCCAAGCCGAGTCGAGGAGTCCAAGTCGAAGTCGAAGTCGGAACCGGAGTCGAGTGAAAGTGTGGAGGAGTCAACTCCTTTTGAGTAATATGCTTGTGGCCTGGGCGGAGCAGAAGTGGTCCAGCTTATCCCCCACTGCACTCCCTGGATCCCCGGACATGACGCTGACGAATAAGTAATCAGCGCTAAGTTGGTAATTGAATGCCCTGCCAAGGCTTCCTTAAAGTAATTCCTTTTCCTTTACCTCGGTCAAGTGCGTCTCCATCGCAGGGCGACAAAAGTAAGAACTGAAACAAGACCTTTCCTGAGGACTGGGCTGGATGATGTCAGGACCCTCCAAGGAAGACACCTGCTGACAGTCACTAAAAGAGAGGAAAAAGAATTAAAGGCACATATGCAGCAAAGTGGGCGGTGGAATCAAGGGCCCAAGGCCACCATTCAAACAGGGGAAACAATAAGCAGATAAAAACAGAGCGAACCGGGCCACTTTGTTGCTGAAAAGCCATCCAATACTCTTTACAAGCTGACACCCCAAATTGTCATCTAAATAATTCCAAATACTTAAATGTTTATTGAGATAAAATATTTTAGGATTGTTCATAAGAATTTTGACAAAAATTGTTTCTGTATTTAATGTAAAAATACACTTCTGACTAAAGAAAAATAACTGCTATTTTATATAAAAAAATAACCAAAATTATAACTCATATTATTGCTGCAATAAAGTCTTAAAAACCGCTTAAAAACTTGTGAGTCTAACCCTCTATCAAGGTACAAAGATTTTAAACTTTAAGATAACAAATTTCAGATACCCAAAATAAATAAATATTTGTAAATAAAGCATGTTATAAAAACTTGATTACAAAAAATAATTTAAACAGTTTAAGAACAGAAATTGGTAGAGGGCTTACAAGTTTCTAAAATATTGTAATTGAATGACAAATGTATAACATAGGAAAAAAAATTATTATAGCTTAGTTAAGAATAAAAATATTGTGCTTAACACAAGACAAATCAAGACAAATTGATTCTTTTCAGGTGGATATCCTCTAAGTATAGACTAAAAGTAGTTCGTCCTCATTCTGGCTTAAATATATTTCATTAACCGGAAATAGGCATATTTACCAATTAAATAAATTGCTAAAGCTTTCAGATAAGCCGAGATACCTTGAATGGCGTATGTTATTCCGAAGAAGCGGAACAGACAGAATCCGGCAGACATTGCGTAACATGAAGTCGCAAAAATTATGTACAGAGATTAAGAAAGTAAACCGTTATCTGCCAACGCCCCCGGCCAAGAAAAAGGGGAGGGGCGGCCAAAAATGTGAGGAGAGGGGGCGGAAAATTGGATGGAGGGGGCGCAATCCGTGTTGACAGTTTCCGCTGCAGGCGATTCACGCAGGGGCGGGGGAAAAACATAATGAAATTATGTATTTTCTGGATATTTCGTGTGTGGCAGATGAGCTCGGCTACGTAGGAAAGATTTCCTTCTGTTTTATGTGTGTACGAGGGAATGAATCTTAAAATTTCCTACAATAATAAAATAAGCGAACAAACAAATGTGGGATGTAAAAGCAAAAGAGACCATAAATGAAATGAAAAAGATTAAAATAAAGCTGCTCATAAAAAGATGCACATAAAATATAAATTTCGACATGAAACAAGATTTTAAATTATATGACATAGAAAAAATGTTGTGTTTCTTCAAAAAGAATAATTTTAATAAAGAATATTTAAGAGTTCAATTTCCTTTACAATACAAAAATTTATAAAATTTAAAGATTATTGTATTTCCAAGAATGAAATTCCTATTAAATTAGGAAATCACTTTCCTGTCTCAAAGCCAATTAATTTTTTTATTAACCACAATATTTCTTTTAGCACCGCTGACAAAACCTTAAAGGTAATTTTTTTCTGTAATTGTGAACACAATTTAAGGTAAATTCCTTAAGGCATTAAAGGTATTAAAGCTGACATTTTATAGAGAGTTATAGACTCCGCGGAAAATTGGATAGATCCGCCATGGAAACCCTTAAGCTCCTTTCCGGATGATTTGGAAGCCTTTCAGCAACTGGCGAGCCAAACGAACGTGATGCCTGAGTTTCGACCTCAGGTATCTGCATGTTTTGTGGGCAAGTGGAATCAGTATCCTGATATCCGATTGCAATAGGTGTGGGGGTGTTGTTTCCGTCTTGCCTCGATTGATTCCGATTCTAATTGTTTTGGTCTAGTGGTAATCGCCTTTTGTCTGTGCAAATTACCTGAGCCGTGGCAAAACTTCAACCCCCAAATGGGCAAATAATTATTCGTGCACACCCAAATCCCCCAAAATTCCCCCGGGGCCAACGAAAGTAGACGGGAAGAAAGAAAAATTAAGCAAATATCACGTCGTTCACATTTGAACTTCAGACAAAATCAAAGACAAGCTGGGTCTTTGGATACAATGGAAACTTGGCCACAAGTTGAATAAACGTTGTGTAACAGAATATTCCCTTCTTTAGAGTTCGAACGATTGTGTGTATTTGAGTGGGACCTGGTTTGATTCAACTTCGCTTTTAATTACAGAAAGGGCTCAATAGCCCGGCAATGGAGTTTAGATAGCCCGGAGAAGGTTCACCAAATTGGTAGTGGATGCTGGTGTTAATAATGAGCTGGCAAAACCAGATCAGAATTGGTTGAACTCACAGGTGTATCTGAACCGTTTAGGTCTGTCTGTTTGTGAAGTAATCCATATTATAAGGTATTTTCTGTCGATCGATGACCTCAAAATACACTTTAATACCCATTGGTGTAAATTAAATAAAATTTATTAAAAACATTAGCTTTTTGTTGGTGTCAACATTTATTTATAAAGCTTAATATATATAATTGTATAAATAATTGTATAATGGAAATATCATTGTCCAATCCAATAATAATTCCAACATTTCGGCGGGGTATTTTCGTAAATGCTTTTTCAAAAGTTTGTTTTATTTAAATATAAATTCAAAAATACATTAGGAAATTTATTATTATAGTTTATAGTTTATTATAGTTTTTTTCCGTGCAGCAACAAAAACAAAAATAGAGTTTGCAACAAACAGGCAAGTTCATTGCTAAATCATCGAGTGCAGGCAACTCGTTTTAACTTCGTTTCAAAAAAAGAAAATGGGGAAATCCCCCAAACGCACACACAGAAAGGGGAAAGTCAGTTTGAGGTTGTGTGTGTGTGTGTGTGTGAGTAAATTGTAGAGTTGGCGCAAACGAGTAAAGAAATCGCTCATGCAAAACTGATTGACTGTAACGAAGAAACTGTAAAAAGAAACACGAAACTTGTTACAGTTGCTGCTGATTTTTAGACCCTGCCACGCCCCCGTGTAACCGCGTTTTCGCTGCCCGCCCCCTTGGCTGTCTGTTATCTGTCGGCGTGTATTTATGTACATACATCCCCTCACATATGCAACGTATTCATTTGCCCCCGCTTCCAGAGATCCTGCTCCTGCATCCTCCGGTTGCTGATTTTTATTGAAACGAAAATATCGTTGGCTGCGCTGCCCTTTCCTTTTATGTTCGTCAGCTTCCCCCCCGCTCCTCCTTTCGGGGCACAACTTTTTTTGTCGGTTGCGCACTTAATTGAAAGGAATTGTTAATTCACAGGACCCCAATCCATTCGCTCGATTTCTCGCCTTTGTGCGTGATTGGTTAGTGCTGTAAGCGGCGGTAACTGTACTTCTGCTTCCCGACCTCCAACTCAATTATTTTTATTTTTCTTGTCGAAAAGTAATGCATGACGCACTCAGAAACTTTGAAAATGTTTTTTATATTATTAATTTAAAACCAAAAAGAAAATTAACTATCATTTGTGACTCTTAAACTTATTTAAAAACATATTTTATTCTTTAAAATGTTGTTTTGGATTTATACCTTTAAAAAAGTCCTTATAAAGGTTTAATCTTTATTTTTCGAGTGCTCACTCAGTGAGAAGAAGTGTACATGTCTGTTGTTACGCGTTTTGTTTGCCAGAAGGCGTCTGTCAGACGTTTGTCAGCCCCCTCCCTCCAGCACTCTTTGTCGTATTTATTCGTGACACTTATTTGTCATTTTTAGCATATATAAACATTGTGTGGATTATAAAAGGATTATAGCCCCAATCCCCCAGCGTAATCCACTCTGGAGCACTCCCCACTACGCCGTAATAATTGCTCACGTTCTCGCGCGCTCTCAACGCCTCACCCCCTGTGGCTTTTAAAACCAATTTGGTAAAACCGTCCGACCACCAACAACCAAGTCAACCAGGTCAAAAAGCTGCTCCAAGATGTGTGTAATTAGACGTGACTTTTCCTCGAGTTCTTGTGAAGGGTTTCGGGGTGGCCAGGAGCCGGGGGCCAAATCGGGCCTTAAAGCCTTCTTAACGCTGTTGTTATTTAGAGCTTAATTGTGCCAGGACACGGAGGCCCGGGGATTAGGGATGGGCGCCAATTATGGAGAAGGGGTGAATGTGAATGTGAACTGCCCTTAAGGTTCAAGATGGATTAAAGTCCGCTTCAATGGCTAATCCATGGGGCCGCCGCCCCTTAGCATTGCCCCACTCAACCGCAATTAGCCGGGCAGAAGCTCGATATCGACACATTAGCATCCCCTGCGTACCCGGCATAATCTGATTATCAGCCACCCCCGAGCTCCCGGCCAAAAAGTGCTAATTTGTGCACGGAAATCACGCCAGGAGCACGGATTTCCCACCTCCGTCCGTGTGGGTGTCACCTTCAGCCGACGGTTTCCCTCTTTGCCTTTGTGCAAATTGAAAATATGCCAAATAATTACACATTTTTATGTGAATTTTTCAATTTATATGCCGTCAAATAAACGCTGCGTGCACATCACAGTATTGACATCCAGTTGGGTGGGAGTTACGACCCCTTTCCTCATTTCCCCACACTTTTCACAATGTCGTTAGGAATGCTTCTGGCAATTTATTTATTACAAAATAGCTGACCTTGAAAGCTCTGCCATGGCTTCGGAAAAACTTCAATAGAGGGAGCCACCAATCATAATGTAAGTAACCTCTATAGGGACTGTTTTGGGACATTTTGGTAGGAATTTCCCTTTAATTCGGTTGTGTGGTGAGTATGGGAATGTTAACATATCTGTACCGCTTACACTCACAGTTCTGGGATTTGCTGTTGGTGTGGGGAGAAATATATTTCAGCCTTGAACAATGCTCATGGTGTCTTAGGTGAATTACTACTATTTTTATTGACTTAGTAACTGACACAATGACTAGCAATCGCAGTAAGAGTTTTATTGTCAGGATTTGCAAAAAGGAGCAGAAACTGTGAATGCATTCTTCTCAAAACTTCAAATTGCAAGTCAGTTTTCACTGTCATTTAAATGCTCAAGCGAATTGTTTCTAACTTAGAACACATCAACTACTTCCAGTGGACAGAATTAAAATTAATCCCTTTCTCGGAGTGTAAAAGGGTGTTATCATTACCTTTCCCAAAAAAAAACAAGTTTCAGAAAGCGTAAATTTTTTCCAAATCAAACATTTTGTTAAGAAGTTGATAAGTAATTAAGGACACAAAATGTTTTGCCTCGCAGAATTAGTTAAACCGGACGCCTCAGAAAATCAAAATTTAGTGCACATAAAAAATAATTTGATAGATAGAGAATCGGCATTTACTTAAAAAGTCGACACTTAGGACCTGTCTGTAATAAATTAAGTCGAACCGCCCAGTAAAATTCAATTGTTTTATACTGACTGTTATTTAATGCGTTTACAAATATCTGGGTGTGTTGTACTACACAACATGCACTCAAAAAAACTTACAAAGTTCAGTGTTAATGAAAACCCTACGCCAAAAGCAGGATGTCAGAAACCAAGATCCAACCACCTCCGGGTGCTTGGCTGGTTATTGTAATTAGTTATGTAAGCTGACAAATGCAGTTTTATACATTTTAAATGTACAAAAGGGGATGATGGGATGCGGAAATGATTAGGATACAACATAAATGAGGGAAAAATAAGATCAATTAAATGAACTGAATTATGTGGGGAGCATGGGCAATAGGAGAATTAATGAAATGATTGAGACGCGGGGGCTCTCAGTTTAAGCGCTGAGTGACCGGCAGCTTCTTGCGTCGTCTGCGCAATTGCTGACTGCGATCCCAGTACTCATAGTAGCGTTCCTGTTTCAACCACTCCTGATATTTATACCACCACTCTTCCCACTTGATATAGTCCTGCAACAAAGATATATACCAATTAGTATCTGCTTTAGACTGCAGGTAAAGTCAAACGCTACCTTAAGATCCAGATCTCTTAAGTAACCACGACTCTTGTAGTACTCGTAACGGACGCGCACATCGTCCCACGACAGCATTCCCGACGGTGCTGTGGTGGCCAACTCCTCCGGAAAATGCCCGGCCGGTGCCGGCGAATACGAATAGCGACGCGGCGGCGACTCCAGACCCTCTTCAATCATCACTTTGAGGGCCCCACCCGCGGAGTCTTTGGTGATGCGCATATTCTCCATGTTGCTCCGATCGATGCTCCACTGCGCCATTTTGCCGAACCGCTCCGAGAGCGTCAGCCGCGTCGTAGCCGAGAATGTGGGCAGCGTGCCGACCTCGTCGCTGTCCGAGCCGTTCGAATCGTCCGAATCCGAGGAGGAGTTCGCCGCGTTAGCTCCGGTGCCACTGGCCGTCCCGCTCGGATGCTTTTTGCGTTTCTCACCTTCAATTTTGATGCGTGGCCTTATCTGATGGAAAAGAGATTATAAATATTAGATCAGAAATTCGATTTTAAATGATTATAAAATACTTTGGGGGTGTGAAGCAGATAACATTTAACATTTTAAATAAACTTAAAACGTTTTTGTATTCAAGTTTTATAATTTTTTGAATCAATAATTTTAAATGATATGCCTTTGGAAGTAGAGACTCAAAATTTTGATTCATATTTCCAAGAATTTAAATTAAACAAAAACAACAGATTGTATTTATTTCCAAGTTTAAAACGATAATAATTTATCTCATAAAATATTTGATATATTTTTGTCTTGTTCTATTGGAAGCTATGGGATGTCTTCGCGTACTCACCTCCTTCTCCTTCTTTTTCTTTTTGGCCTGTGCCGCAGGAGCTCCAGTTGGCGCTGTTGCCGGCTCTGGTGGCTCTGGCGGACGGTGCTTCAGACGCGGATCTTCCGGCGGCGGAGAGTGACGCGACGACCGCGCGATCTTCATGTGGGCATCCGACGAAGAGCCGCGATCGTGGCTGATGTGACGCATCTTCGCCTGGCGGTACTTCTCTATGGCGGATACCGACGCGCCTCCACCTCCGCGCACGGGTGGTGGAGTGCTGGGGCGACCATGGATACGGCCATGTGACTCCGACGGAGGGGGCGGCGGCGCCCCCGAACGATAATGGCCACGTGGCTTGGGTGGCGGGGAACGCGGACCGCGGGATCTGCGATAGTGGATAAAAAATGGTTAAAGCAAATGGAGACAAGGCAAGGCACACTATTGGCTTACCGAGATCTATGACGATGACTGGGCGAGCAAAGGGAGCAGGAATCATCGGAGCTGCTACTCATCGAGCTGTTTGAACGCGAACGCATCGAGTGCTGCAAGAAGATTACAAATTAATGTATATTTCTGAGAAACCATTATATTTGTATTTTCTTTTGAAGTTTAAAAAAAAAATTTTAAATCTTGAAAGTTTATTCAAAAATGAAATATCAAATTCATATCTGACTGAGTCTTACATTTTTCGTAACGTTTCAACTTTAAATTTTAAAGCTTTCTTTAAGCTTACCATAAAAACAAGAAATCGAACCTAATTGCATGTTAAATAAAAGTTAATTTATAAAAATTTGTGATCAAATTTGATAAGGAAAGGTAATCAACCTGTGTTCCTTATTCCTAATTTGATATTTTATATCCCTACAAATTTTTATTTCGTTATTTATAAAATCTATTCCTTTCTTATAGTATTTACTATCTCATATAATTTGTTTGGGGCACCCCTAACAAAAGTTTAACCTTAGAGTCCCCCTTGTTGGTCGACTACTTACCCTCGGCGGTGGAGATGGCGGGCGCTTGGAACGCGGCAGGATGTGGGCGACGGCGCCCCGTTTCTCCATTCCCGACGACGAGGGCGGCGGAAGCGGAGGCGACCGTCGTCGCCCCAACGGAGATCGCGACGCGTTGGGCTTGCGTCGCAGCGACGAGGAGGACGAGCCACCACTGGGTTCCGGCGGGGACCGGGGCCGTCCGCCGTGGCCATTTCCGGGGCGACGCATGAGGGCGTCGTGGTTGCTGTTGGGCGAACGCGGCATGGGCGGCGAACGCGGACCGCCGCGGCGGTCCATGCCACCGTGCATGGCCATCGGCGGCGACCGGCGACGCGGGGGCGGCGAAAGCGGCGGCGACTTGCGCAGACGCGACCGACTGCGCGAATGGGGCGAACGGGAGCGGCCGTACCGCTGTGGCGGGGGCGGACCGGGCGGCGGTCCGCCGGTGGGCGGATATCGGCCGTAGGGCGGTGCTCCCCCCTCACGACCTTCGCGGGCGTCGCGACCTTCGCGCTCGCTCTCACCAGAGCTGCTCTCGCCCTGAATGTACATCTTCTTGTAGCCAGTGTGGCGCCATCGATTCGGGTCCTTCTCCTCGGCCTCGATCAGCTTCTTGTCCCAGTAGTCGTTGGTCGTGTTGGCGCGCGCCTTCTTCATCACGTTGTCGATCTCGCGTCGCTTGCCGGCGGGTAATGATGGATCTGCAAGGTTGAGAGGTAAAAGGTCAGCTTCGGTGGGCAGTGTTGGTTGGTGGTGGGCGGTGGGTGATCGTTCCGGGAAGCACTTTTAGGGGCCTGATTAGGGCCCTCAGACATCGCTAATCCCGGCGAGGCAGGGTTTATCCCACATCTAGTTGCTGCTGGTTGGTAGAATTCAGTTTTCAGGTACCTGTTATGCGGGCAGCTGTCGGCTGCCTGTCCATGTGCAGTTTGGGATTCAGTTCGGCGCGCCTGCGCGACGCCATCGCGGTATTTCGGTCTCTCGCTCTGGCAAATATATAGTATATCGCGCACGTATCGTATGTATTTTATTGCCCAAGCGATATTGTTTTTACAATCCCCAATCGGTTAGGGTTTGGGTTTGGGCTTAGGTTTTGGCGAACGCGACAACACACTTTACCATTTCAAAAACATACACAACAAGCTGCAAATATATTACAATTGAATGTAGAAAACATTTAAGAGAGCATTAGAAATGGCTAACTGAAAACAACAACATCAACAATATTGAGGGAGCGAAGAGAGAGGGGAAGAGAGCAGCAGAGAGAGTTGGAGAGCCAGAGAGAGAGTTCGGAGCGCGGGCAGCGAGAGAGAGCGGAGCGCAGAGAGCTGAAAACGTAGAGAGAGTGAAACGCGGACACGTCCCGGCTGCCATTTAACCCATATCGCGGCGTAGTCCGTACCCAAATCGGGCGTTTTGGCCGATTTGCAACCGGCATGCGCGTTCTTTTCACATATGCATTTTTCATTTTTTTTTATTGGTTCACGCACATACACAGACACACTCAGGCACCAGTTCCAATATATTTGCCTTGTCAGCAAGAGCGAGACAGGGCGAGTGCGAGACAGAGGGAGACTCCCGACGACAGCAATAAAATTCCGATTTTAAGCCTGGCGATTATGTAAACGATGTAAAACAGGCACTAGACTAATTAGCTTACATTTGTCAACGTTTGCGTGCACGCTTTTCGATATTTCGTGTGGTTTTAGAGTAGAAAATGTTAAACACGGCGTTGCGTTCAGTTTTTCTCGACGGCCATGTTGGTCAGCAGTGTGACCGCATCGATAACGCTAAAAAATACCATCAGGCCCAAATAAATATAAATACATTAGAAAATACATTAAAGTCGCCCTAACGCGTCACAAACGCACAAAAGCCAAAACCATATAAAACATCGAAATTTTGATGTGGAAGTAATTAACATCATTCTATATCTAAGTAAAAGCTAGCCAAAATGCAGCGCGACGAGAAGCTCTTCGAGATGACGCTGGACACAGTCCTTCAGCGTCTAAGCGACCTAAAGATGGCCGTGCTCTCTATGATCCAGAAGCTGGAGCTGGAGTACGAAACCATTAACTGGCCGACGTTCCTGGACAACTTCGCCATAATCTCGAGTCACCTGACCGGTCTGACCAAGATCCTGGCCAAGGAGCAGTGTCCCCCGCTAAGGAATCGTACCGTCCTACCCCTGCTGGTCTCCATGGACCGAGACGAGACCCTTATAAACATCACAGAGGGCCGAGTGCCGGTCTTCTCGCACGACATTGTTCCCGACTATCTGAGGACCCGACCGGATCCCATTACGGAGCAAAAGATGCTGCAGAACGAACAGAAGGCGGCCAACCTGACCAACGATGCAGCCATGAAGCAAGTCACCCAGTACAACAAGGTCGTCTCCCACGTTCTGGACATGGTCAGCAAGGCGCGCGAGGAGTGGGAGATCGAGAGCTCCTCGCGAACCGGCATTCAGCAGACGAGCAGCATGGCCGACACCCAGCTCCTCGTGGCCGCCGTGGGCATGGGCAAGGGCCTCAAGCTGACCAACTACGGACCCGGTCCGGGTATGATGGTACCGCCCTCGATCCGGGCCCCCTCGCCCATGGGCGGACCCGCCATGAGTCCCGGCAACGTGCAGCAGCAGCTGGGAAAGGCACCTTCGGCTGTGAAGACCAACATCAAGTCGGCCAACCAAGTGCATCCGTTCTCTCGATAGCAAAATCCATGGTTTATTGGCTATAATCGCTTCCTTTTGGCGGAATGTGTCGTCGTAATAAGTTACATGTCCCTAATCCTAAGACTATGATTAAGCAAACATAAACATAAACAATGTCAAGTGGTTTGTCTATTGACTCCCGACTCAGACTTCCTTCGTTTCCGGCTGTGCGTGCTTCTCGCTGATGAGAATCTCGTGCAGCTTAATATCCTTCGGCGTGGAGGTGTCCACCAGTTCCAAGCAGAGTGCCCGCGTTTCGTCCTTCTGTTTGTGTAGGCCCCGCACAATCCCGATGAACTTCTGACCCAGCGTCAGCTCGCGGAATCGGACACAGTTATCCTTGCTCCAGACCACGTCTGCTAGTTGAATGCCTGCACGGGAAATTTGGAATGTTAGTGAACTAAAGGCATTGCATTGATTTTCAACCTACCATATAATTGGGCTGGCAGTGCCATTTTGGGCAGCTTCCTTAAATCCGGCTGCAGTGTTTTTAGTTGATCACATGCAACCACTCCGTCGTCGCCCACATCCACGAAGCGAACGTGTATAATCTCATCGTAAATCTTGCGAATATTTACGCTGCAAGATAATCAAAATACGAAAAATCTTAGAAAACTGAACTTAAATTATCAAATAAGTTAAACCGGCTGGAATCAAAAGGCTTTAACCTACAGCTGGCATACACAGAAATACAAATTTATATGATCGTTTTCATTTCGGCTGTGAATGGTTTTTGAATACAAGAGATTTGCCTCTTATTTTTAATCATTATCTGAACAACAACTAACCGATGATAGACGCCATCGCTGTCGGGGGCTGCATAGGCTTCTCCGATGGCCAGTTGGGATGGCTGGACTCCCTTGGCTGAGGGTCCTTTGCAGTGCTCCTGCAGGTTCTTCATCAAAGTCTGCAGCTGGTTGTAGAACTTATAGGGTTGAACCTGCAACAAATATCGATATTACCTTCAAGGTATTTATTTCATATATCTGGACCTACTGCAAAGTGACCGGGATTGACCGAGAGGACAACGCGCACCTCGAAGTAGGCGCCCACTGCTGGAATGGCCTCATAGTCCTTGAGCAGGAACGACGAGAAGGTGGTAGTTCCTAATCTTGTGGATGCCTCCTTTTGTGGTGTGACCGGCGGAGTGACAAGGTCGCTGCTGCTGCTCTGGCTGGAGACCACAGAGCTGAAGCTACTGCGTCTGGGAAGCTGGACTTTGGAACTCAGGGGCAGGTCATCGCACTTCTCCGGACGTATGGAGCTGTGCGGGTGGGGAATCGAAGGTGGGGCGGGGAAAAGCCGGATCGGAAATGGCCGGGATAATTGGTTTGGAGGTTTAAAAAATTTGCTTGCTTTTGGACTTACTGGGTAGTAATGTGGCAACTTATGAGTATATTTTTCAGATTATATACAGAGATGTGAATGACTTAGTGTTAGCTTACAGTAGGTTTATTTACGGGGTTTTTTCGTTAGCGTTGATCGAATTTGTATTAGCGATAGCCTATCAAGTCAGTTCCAGTTTATCGAAAGCACTAATAGAAACAGCATTAACCAAAGGATTGATTATAATAGTTATGTATGAACTTATAGGGCACCGGTCACGATTCAGATGTCGTTGGGTAAGGAGCTTGATGGTGATGTGAATAGATGACATTGACCATAATGATATAGAATGAATACACAATGCACAGAAGCATCTAATAAGAACACTTACCTTGCCATCTCAAACTCCATGCGAAGACCGATGTTCACGCACATGTACATAGACTCCGGATCCTGACCGCGAATAAACACGTTGACCAATGGCTTTGCGCCATCCTTGGCCACAACCTTGACCTGCAAGAGAAGGTAATATTTTAAAGGTGAGACAGAGAAACATTAGAAATATAAGAAAACATGGAAAACCTACCAAGGCCTCGCTGCGTGAAGGCATCAGTCCGCGAAGACGTCCCAGCATCTGACCCGCGATCTCGGGAACGTCATGCAGGCGAACGGGCAGTGCTTGTGGTGGGAACGTGGCCAGCGCTCTGTTGTTGGCCTCCAGTCGGTAAATGTTGGAGATGTGCGTCTTGCGCTGCCGCCCGTCGTCCACGTAGTATACGTCGAAGGTTTCCTCCTCCGGATTCTGTGGTCTGGTCACCAGTCGCCCGCGGAACCACTGCTTTACGCCTTCGACAGACTCATCACACACGAAGACATGGCGATCGTGGAGAAGGTCAGAATAGTTCACTCGGTCCTGTTCGCCCAGATCAGCCACTGTTTGGGCAATGCTGCGCTCCACAAACTTCAGGTCATCGTTGCGGAGCAGCACCATCAGATCGCCATCCTCGTTGATGTCGGACACAAGAACCGGAGTGGTCTTTCCAATCTTCTTCTCGTCACTAAGCGTTGGTGCTGGTGTACACTTGGTGATCCTGCCGGCAACCAGATCGTTCAAATGGATGTCCTCGGCCGTGGAGGTGTCGTACAATGTGGCCACCAAGCATGCCCGTCGCTTGCCCTTCTCCACCACTCCCTGGGCGGCTCCGCCCAGTTCGAGGAACTGCTTTTCGGTGGTGAGAACATGGGCCACAACCGACTGGCCATCCAGCTCCTTTCTTAACACCGGCTGGGCGTGCGGATGATCCTCGAACTTGTCCAACGCGTACATACTCAGGCACACGGCCTGGGGCGGTAGTACCAGGAATTGCGGCGGGCAGTGGAACAGATCCTCGAACTCGAACAGAGCCACATCGCCAAAGTCCACAAAGTGACAACGACACGATCGCTGCTCCTCATCTACAGAGATCACCCGGACACGGTTCCAGCCATCGGGGATCTCAACCAGATAAATTTCCTCTACGTAAGGTTTGGAAACCTTCTGCCGGAATAGTGGTACCGCCATTTGTCGACCCATGTGCTTCGTCAGCTCCTCAAAGCTGGCTATGTGATCGATCAGCCGAGCCCACACCCGCTTGGTGGAGTCGCAGTGGCTGATAAACATGTTCCAGTCGTGCGATCCACTCTCATTTAATTGCCAGGGCAACATCAGTTGCGGTAATACGCTGCTTGTGCTAATGCGATTCGGTTCCGGAGATCCAGGATCGTTGGCAAACAGTATGATCCTCGGATCAATGCCGTGCTCTACGCGAATTTTGCTCGACTCGATGATCAGATCGTACCAATGGCTGGGCAGGTGTTGCCGGAAGGTGCTGCCATACCAGTCTTCCAACTTATGGCCCAATATGCCATGCGGATACTTCAACAGTTCCTTGTACAATCCGTCTATGAACTCCTCATTGCCAAGTGTGCAAACGGATAGCTTTTGGTGCGACTCGGCGTGCTGGATGCGCTGAATGGCGATCTGGGCTGTGCACTGGTAGGCCGTCTCCTCATCAGTGAACTCCTTCGGATAGCTGCTGTACACAGTGCCATCGATCCGCACTGAACAGTGCAGGTGCGGCGGCTTGTTAAATATGTTATATGTTGGTTTCTCGAACCCATTTGCCTCGCAGTATATGTTCAGCGAGGAGACTGCATCAAAGGAAGCATCACTTTTGATGGCCACCTTTGGTTTCGGCGTGGAATTGGAATTTCCTGCTTTGGTCTGGCTGCCATGTACTCTTAGCACATCATCCTTGGGCGTGGTTTTGGCAGCGGATTTTGTTTGCGCGTTCTCGGGCGAAGCGGGCGGAGTGATGGGCGTTCCCGCTGGCGTAGGAGCATCCGATGGCGGCTTCACTTTTAGTCTATGATTAACTGAGCTGCCCGTGGAGCGCACCATTCCGGGGTGGGTCACTCGCGGATGGAAGGACCGATTGTAGCTAGATTCAGGGGTTTTGAAAACGCTACTTGGAACTTGTTGGCGCTGCGGAGCACTATTGCCCAGGATAGCACGTAGTGGCGGTTTGCCTCCATTGAATTTTCCCTGTCCGTTGGAACTGACATGGTTCTGACCGTGACCATTCATGGCGGGTGCCTTGTCGTTTGCAATCGTTACTAGGATGTTCTCGTGCTCCAACTTTGCAGCTCGCATGGCCACCGGCTGTTCGTACCTTTCTTCTTTATCTTTGCGCTCCTTGGACTCCTGTTCCTTGTGCTCCTGTTCCTTGCTCTTAAATTCCTTTCGTTCTTCCTCCTCTTTTTGTCTCTGGTAATCCCTCCTCAGTTTTTCAAAATCATCCGTTCGCTTTTTGAGTTCGTGCTCCTGCTGCTTCTTAAACACAAGCAGCTGTTCTTCAAGCCGCACCTGGAATTCTTCTTCAAACCTGGTCTGCTCCTTTTTGAGTCTGGCCTGCAGTTCCGTATCGAGCTTGGTCTGCAGTTCTGTGTTAAGCTTGGCCTGCAGTTCCCTGTTGAGCTTAGCTTTCAGTTCTTGTTCAATGGAGACCTTTAGATCTTGGTCTCGCTTGGCCCTTGCCTTCAGCTCTTGTTCTCTTAGATCTTTCTCTCGCTTGGCCTTCGCCTTAAGCTCTTGTTCCTTTAGATCTTGCTCTAGCTTTTCCTTCGCCCTCAGTTGTTGTTCCTTTAGATCTCGATCCCGCTTCTCCTGTTCCTTAATCCGGCGCTGCTGCTCTTCTTGCTGCTGCTTATCACAGTACCGTCTGTTATCCCAACGATCCTGCACTTGCGGCGGAGGATGGAACTGCTGAGGAGCTGGTTGCCGGTACACCTGTGGTGCTTGATGCCAATACTGCTGCTGTTGATAATAGCGCTGCTGCTGCTGGTGAGCCTGATATTGCTGGTAGTTGTTGTTGTTGTAGGAGTGGTAGCCGTGGGCGGCCTTTTGACAGCTTGCTCTTTGGGCAGCTGGCGTTAGTTTCGTTATTGATCTAGACTTGCTAGTCTTCTGCTGGCGCACCATAGACGCGATGTGCTCTGTTTTGGCGTTATATTTAGCGGTGATGAAGATCTGTTATGGAAAAGATGTGGAAATTCGTTAGTTTTGAGGACAATGAAAAGTTGTATAGTTTGATTTCAAACGGATAATCTTGTATGATATTCTTTTTCCTAAATTTCTGATACAAGAGCTTAAGTAGAGAGTTCTAGAGGGTATTGCTGCTCAATATTTTATGTGGTTTTGCAAGAGAAGAATCCTATTCGGTATAATCTTCCCACATTTTATGAGGAATTTATATGGTTTTGGTAAAAGCTAAGTTTTTCGCAATTTTTTAGTTTCAAGTTTAAAGTTTCTAAAACTTAAAAAAAAGATATTAAAGGTTTATAAACCTAATCTAGTACATATCTATTTTCGTTTTGCTTAGTTTGAATGTGAGTGCACAATGAAATGTTCAAAAGGGAGCCCCATATTGTATACATTTGCATCAACTTCTGGGAAAGGAAAGTGGCTCCGCTTGGACAGCTCTCTAGTTTGGGTAATCCAATATGCCCCATAAAACTGCAGAGCCAGCTACTTAGCAGCCAAGCCCGTTGCTGCGGAATTGTTTGGAAATCGGAGTCGTTTGAAGTTGAAATACAGTATATGATTCACATTGAACTGAGTTGTTTTACTGGTGCAATCTTTTTTATAGGGTCGCAGCTCCAAGTGGCGAACAGTGGCGTCTGGATATGGGCAGGGCTTTGAAACCCAAGACGTGATAATGGTGTAGAGCGAGAGCTCGGAAATGCTGATACACAGAATACATAATTGTAGCTAAGCGTAAATAAATGAATATCATCATTTCGCTTCGTGCTGCATCTGTGGGCTGTAAAATTATTGATTTGGCAACAATGCACTTGGGTTGGCCGGAAGAACCCGCCCAAAGCGCCCACTTTCGTCTACAGGTGAGAATACAGACTGCTAAACTATAATAATGCAAAAAGTTCAAGTGTAATGCCCAGATGGACTGACATTTAGAGAGAAAAACAGACGATGGCCAACGTTTGTTCACTTTCACCATGCAATCACGCACACACAGGCAAGTTTAAATTGCTGGCCGTTTCGATTTTCGCGTTATATGTACACTTTTGTTTTTGGCTGCATTTATTAAAGCAAAGCGCTTAATCAGCACGAATCGCAAGCAGAGAAAAACACAGCTCAAGAGAAGGCATTTTAATAAATGCATGTACCAAGCGAAAAAACGAAACTAGACTAAGTAAGATCCATTGTTTACACTTTTCACGGTGGAGATGAAAATAAGAAGGCGCCGTTGACACGTTGCCCCTTTGGCGGAGAGAGCGGGCGGAGCGGTCAGAGTGGTCGGAGCGGAGCGGGAAAGAGGCGGCGCAGCAGCAGCGGCTCACCGCACGCGTTCAGCCAGAGAATCGAACTGAAAGCGGCCGCCACCGCTCGCCAAAAGCTCGTCCGTTAGCGGTGATAACAACTTGGCCGTTTTCCAGACAAATGCAAAGATTAATTGATTAAGATAATCATGGTAGGGCATTTAATTTAATTTTTATCGTTTCAGACATTGAGAAAGATTTTATAAGAGCACGGAAGGACCAGCGTTTATTGATTAGGAAGGTATTGATCTTCTAGACAAATCTGAACGATAGTATAAATCATATTTTTTAAATTTTGTTTATTAATTTTAAAGAAACAAATTAAAATGTATTATTTTTAATACAAACTTTAATTAAAGATACAAAACAGAGCCGCAGTAGACTGGTTTTCGACGATGAAATATGGTATAAATTAACTCAAAGCTGAAAATTACATTTTAGCGGAGAAGGCAACAACAAGTTTGAAATTGTGCGATACTACACATTTTTAGTAGTAAAATGAGGCTTTTTTGCGGTTCCAGAGCATAATTACTCAAATTAAGTTTAGGAATTTAATGTCTGTATATTAAATACAAACGTACTTTAAGTTAAATATTTAGCTTTTTTATTTTTAGCTGCCAGCACTAACAGAGAGATACTCTAAAGTTGCGCACAAGAGAGAGAGAGCAAGCTCGGCTGGGAGAGCGCGCAAAGTGGGCGAAAGAAAGCGACCAAAGTGGGTGGAAGAGAGCCGCTCTCTCTGCCGCGACATGCAGTAATTCGCCATAATCTTGGCAACAATTATAAGTAACTGTGAAAAGCGAAAGGCGTAACAATTCAATTGATTGGGCCATGACATTTACATACCTCATTGCCATAGTTCTGAAAGTTGAACTCATGTGTATCCTGGAGCATTTGCTGGAGGCTCATATACCCCAATTTCCGAAAGGGGATCTGCTCGCCCTCAATGGCCGCGTAATCCCTCACGACGGACCGCAATTCGACCGGCGGTTTTGCGGAAGTGATCAGAGCCCTGACCACCTTGCCCACGTGTTTCAGGATCTCCTCCTTTTCCATTGCAATTTGACCCAAAATCTGAAAATAAACAATCGAAAAATAGTCTATTAACCCATTGGGCATGATTAAATTGGTATGGAATGCGTGGCCCCAACGCCACCCCAAACAGTAACAATCAAGCATGCACGGAACAAAATAAACAGGTGACTGGCTAAGAAAATAATGTAAATAGAATTAGTAATAGATAAGGAGTTATCATCACTTTTATATTAACAACTTGAGACATTTTCATAAATTAAACTCAAAAATTCTTTTATTCAAATAGTATTTTTTTTTAAATGCAAGAGCTTTAGTACTTACCAGTAAAACTTATACCAAGATAAATTCTACATTTGATCACTTAAGATGGCTTTATAACTATTTATGATTTTTAGCTATATAAATATCGATGTTACATTTTATTCAAAATTTCTTTCCGTGTGCAGAATTGGCAAATGCAAAAACAGGCGCACACAGATAAAGCAAATAAGGAAAATGATAGACGGATTGAAGAGAGACAGAGATAGAGAACAGCGGCGGCGCAGCAGCAGAAATGACAAAACAAATTGACGACGCGTCAAATTTTAGATTTCCCCCTTTTTTTAATACCGAAATCGATCTCTGAGAAATTCGAGAACTTCCATAAACCATTTTCCTCTCTTTCCGTTGCTGCGCAGATGGACATAGTGCCGTTACTTGCACCTATATGTAGTTTTAAAACGTATGCATAATTTTTTATTTACGATTGCTTAGACTTACCAAAATAAGAAGTAAATTTAGTAAAATCTCAGCTAGATATGCACTGCAATCTGCATAAACGAGACTTTTTTACCATAAAAAAGAAAATTCAGAATGGCGCTGAACGCGCCGATTTAATTCCTTTTTGTCCTCCTTCGCTTTGTCTCCGTTCGTTTTTTTTTTTACTTTTTCTTCACTTTATAATTAATGAACAAATTTGAAGCTAGAACAGAACTCGAGTGTTCAATAATTCGACAAGTTTTTGTCACACAACTAAAATAAAAGTTCCCAGCTGAAAAAGCGAATAATTTTATTGACGTTTCTGAATTTTCGGCGCCCTGACATATAGAGATGGACAGACATCGATGACAACATCGATTGAATCGATTTTTAAAATCTTCGGTAATATCGATATTCCAAAAATAATTGAGGAAAATATGATATTTTAGGTGACTGCGAATTAAAAGAATTGTTGTTTTTCGTTGACTCTTTAAGTCGGAAACATTATTTGTTAAAGTTGTCTAACGATCCGCAGTTGTTTCCGAACTTATGATCCTAAGCAGGATCAAAAATGTGAATAGGCTAGAATGGTTTTTAAACATCGATAACACTTTTGTGTTTCTCCACCTCAACTGTGATGTGACCATGTTTTAATGCCACAAATAGCTGGAAAATACCAAAAGCTGTCTGAGAACTTTGACTTGGTATTTTAAAAATAGGCGGCAAAATCAAATTTTTTTTGAAAAATATATATTTGTGTTGATACAATATTTCAACAGTAATAAACTTCATACGAGTGACTTAATAGAAGACGCCAGCAATGCCGGGGGGATAGCTATTAGGGGTTGGCTGGTTTTTCTGGGCATAAAATTTGTGTTTTTTCCTTTTTCTCTTCCTCTTTTGGATTTCTTTGCTTGGCTGCAGTTCGTCATCCAATGAGCTCTCCACTCGAATGGTTTTTACTTCGGCCTGGGACATAAGGGGTGGATTCCAGGGGACTTCAGGGTCAAGGACATCCTTCCTGGGCACGGGTTTAACAACCACACTAAGTGCCTGGAGATTAATGCGTCTGTCTTCGGCGGGGGCTTTAGGCTCCAAAGGTTCCTCGGGATCGAAGGGATCCGAGGGGTCAATGGACTCTATTGGCCTTCGAGGCTCCTGCAAGGGCTCCAGTCGAGCGGCTGCCTCCGGAGCAGCTTCAAATCTCTTCGGCTTGATGGGCCTCCTTTGCCTCAACTGGTGCTGGTGCTCCTCCCACACCCGATCTCCCAGCTTCAGCTCTTCCTCCTTGGCCAAGGCCAAATCGTAGAGACTTTCGCTTTGACTTGCCGGTCGTATTCCGAAGGAGAAGACCCGAGTATTGGGCTTAAGGTGTTTCGGTTTCTCCAGTCGCTCAGGCGTCTTTTTCAACGATGGTCTCTCTTTAACACTGGACTCGGACTCCAGGTCAAGGTCCTGCCACGGACAGTCGTCTGCCGACTGACCCAGCAGCTCCATCTCCAGGTAGTTGAGGTTCTTCAGCACCGAAAGAGCATGCTGCTTGGTGGCCAAAATAATTTCCAACATCATCTTGGCAGCCTCCGGCTTTATCGGTTTTGGTTTCTTTGGGTTATTTGGGTTGCTTGGCTTGACCCTTTCCTGGCAGGGTTTTGGATTGGGAGGAGGCAAATCCATGGGCTTGGCACTACGATCTTCGGGTGTGGGATCCGGCAGGCAGAAAGTGGTAGGACCACGGGGTGTGGTGCTAGTGGTCGGCCGACGAGTTGACGTGATTTTTGTGGTGGAAGTCGGACGACTCTTTCTGGCCGGACAAGTCTGGGACTTCAGCGGCACATTGGGTTGGTCCACCTTGGAGCTGATGACTTCGGCCAGAAGATTGGCCGTGGCGACAGCCGGCTTTCCCCTTCGCTCCTTTTCCCTGTAATAACCCAACATTCTTTTGATCTCTTGGTTGACTTCCTTTGAATGCTTTAGGGGATCCTCGTTGAAATGCATCCGGGCCAGGGACTGGAAGGGATCTTCGCGCTCCTGACTGAGTCCGTCAAACATCCCAGGGTCATTTGAATCGGTGGGAATTCGGGAGAAGTCGTCTCTGAGCAGATGGGCGGCATTACTTTTGGAGTCTACTAGGAAGTTTTCACTCTTGTCCCTTCCAGAAGATAATATTTTGCTCTTAGCCCCTATCTGCTTCTGCTCCATGTCGTCCAGCCGTTGGAAGAGTATTTCCGGATCGTTGTGAGATCGCGGCTCCAACGGAGTCAGGTCCCGCCAGTCTTTTTGGTCCCTTCTTTCGCTGCTGAAGTGTCGGCTAACCCACGGATCATCCATATCCGGGGACCGATAAACTGCGTGGCTCCCGGATCGTCCGGTCGCGTGTCCAACGCTCGTCAGGATTGCCATTGCCATTAGTAGAAGTGCTACTGCGCTGTGGCTCCAAATCCGCATTGACATTGTTTTCATCAGCACAACATCTTGCTGGAATTATCGCCCAGTTCATGTTTATAAAATTCGTTGTTTTTTTCCAGTCAAATCATTGACACATTATGCCGAATAGTTGGTTTTCTATTATTTGTTTAAAACAAAATCAATATTAAATAGTTCTTAAATGTAACTTCTGGCCATGTTTAACGCTTCGTATTTCTAAAACATTTTGAACTCGAAATTATTAAATTACCATCAGATCTGGCAAATATACTGTATTTGTATTTATCTAGACTTGTATTGATAAATGGAGGTACTTACATATATTCGCACAATAACTCACACACAATATAAAAAAAACCTTGCTTAAAAATTTCCGACTCTTATTATTGTAGGCATTTAGGATTCTCTAGTTACAGAATTGCCTACTTAATTCCATGGAAAATCCATACTGAATTCCTTACTCACTAAATAATTTAAAAAAATAGATTACCTTTCCTACAAAATGTCTTATTAAATTTAAAAAAGTATGAAACAATAAATTTGTTTTGAAACCACAACCGAATCCAGCCATTGCTTTGAATAATGTATTTGATTCTTGATGCATAGTCTAAAATCATTTAGAGATTATTTTCTTAAAAATAGGTTAAGTATTTATCGAAGGACAACTTGGTTTTTTCCATAAACAAAGAGTCAGTCAGGACAAAACATGACAAACTTCTAAGGACACAGCAATTGCCACGTCGCCTTAAAAGAAACAAAGCATAACGGAAAAGAGGTATTGGAAGGTTATTGGAAATCGGTCTGGAAATTGGAATAGCGTTGCTGATTCAGTTCCTTAGGCACAGTCGAGTTTTTCACGTTCAACTGTGCAGCACATCCTTGCAAAATAAGGACAAATTAAAAGGATATATAAGAGAGGAAATACTGAAATTTTCAGTATTCTAAGAGTTCTCGAAACTCCATCCAAATTCAGTGCTACAACAAGATTTCGCGAGTTTTGTACTCTTACTTAAATGACACTCAAACGCAAAAGGCATAAAAACTAAACGTTAATCGGGAGCCACATAATACGTTTTAGCTAAATATCAACCGGAATAGTGCCGTTTCGAAAGCTAGTGCGATATGACTGTCCTCAATATGCACACCAAAATGATAATATTGATTTTATTTTTCTACAACGGTTCCTACAACTGGAGTAAAAAGCTGTAAGAGGTGTTAAAGACCCCTGTACCAATCTCATTTACTTCCTGCGGCAGGCGGCGTTTGATTTTGTGTGTGCCGTCCTGCGAGTTAAAATAAATAAGGTAATGAGCCCATTGGTTCCCAACTCCCTTTATCGATTTTGCCATTCGGCCTTTCACTTGGCCGTGTTCCCCACTGCAGTTCAGGCCCCTGCCCACCACCAAAGTGCCTGCGGTAACCAACACCAACGGCAGACAACAAAGAAATGGTCAATAAAAGTGCGCAAGAGCAGGGCATCCCCGTCCACAGTGGTGGATCGGAAAATGGGACTAGCCAGGACGATTTGAACAAATGGAGTCGGAAAATAATAACGTTATAGTCTAAATACTGCTTCGGTACAAAATATGTTCTGTCAAAGTGGACTCGTTTATAAAGACAGATCAATATATTTCTATATTTGTGGGATACTGCATCCACAATCTCAAATAACCTATGCTGTGCTTTTAAATTGATTTTTACTTTCGGGTAAAGGGTCATTTTTGTGTCCAGATTGGGATTAGAATGTCAATTTTTCATGTATCCAATGGATTAAACAAAGTTTAATTGATCTAGAAACAATTTAGTTTTGCAAATTGAAATGTTTTAAATGGTTCTAAAAATATTTTTTATTTATTTGACAATTAGAAAACTATTTAATAGTGGCTAAATTTCTTTTATTTTATTTGCAATAATATTTCCAGTGTCAATATAGTTGTTAATTATTGGTAATTTAAAAAAGGTCACGTTAAGTAGAATGTTATTAAGATGGTAGGGTCACATTTTAAGGCCCTTTACTGTCTCAAACCAATGCACTTTGTTTTTGTTGCGCTTTCCTCGGCTTCCAGTCTCTGTTCCAATTGGAATTTCCACGGCTTTCCACAGCACATGCGCCTTGGCATCCTGTTGTTTTGATAGTAAAAAGGACAAAGCCTCGCTCACCAATACAACAGGCTAGTGCAGTTGTTTACAAATACGCACGCCAGACACGCGACACGTGGCACAAGGCAGTTCCTGGAAAGCCTCGGGTCATGGGTGTTGGGTGGTGGGAGGTGGAAAGGGAGGTCCCACCACCCCATTTTCCCGTTCCAAAGACCGGCCGGCTAGGCCGACCAGGCGGATGAGCAATGTCTCCCAACGGTGACGTCAGAGCTGCCCAGCGACATTGAACTAGTTTCATCAGCATATTGCCCGCATTTATCCAGTGACGTCAATGGAGAAAGCCTGAGACTAAGCCAATAAAGCAGTTAGCTCGACCTCCGAACTTTGGCTTCCGCTCCGCTGAAACTCATTCAATACCATTTGCTGCCAATTGGTATTGGCCTGCCTCGTAAATCGTCTGCCACACAGCCCTGAGCTTCTTTTGCGCAGCGAATTCATTAACTAATTAACAAATATGAAATCGAACAATAATTTATGTGAAGCATGCCAACTAAATCGATTTTACGTTCCTTCTTTGCAATATGGTTTTACTTCTCTATCCATTTTCAGTGCATTTTTAGGCTCAAATCAAAATTTATTGCCAAATTCCAGACAATATTTTAAAAGCAAAGCCAAATTTGCTTAATATTTATTTGCCAATAAAAGAAGAATATTAAAATTTGCTTTAACTATGCAATTGTACATTAAAATTTAATGCATATGAACATTTTTGAAAAGCAGTTCAGTTGTGATATGAGTATCTGATTTTGTATATTTGCTACTTATTTATCAACCAAAAAAATACATAGAAAACCAAAATGTATTGAGCTCTTAATCGCATAGAAAAAAAAGAACGAGTCACAAAATAAAAAAAAAACAATAACTAAATAAAACTTAAGCTCTCGAATCTCAATAATAAAGGGCCATGCTTTTGTAATTGCAAGATTACTTTTCCGATAACTATATTTATAGTGTTATGCGTTAAAAATACAAACAATCATAAATACATAAATACACGCATAATCTTTGACTTCCTTCACAAAGTGCGTAGTAGCGTGCCTTTTTCGTCGAATTCGTTATCAATCTTTATAACTTTCACGTATTTATTAATCTTCCAAACCAAAAGCTAATAGAGACAAAGTGGAAATCTTTAAAAGTAGGCACTTTTGTGGTTTTAATTAGTGTTCATCTTGCCTGCTCGTATTCAATTGCAGTTTTTCTAGTTTCGTTCTCATGACTGACCTTGTCTAGAGCAATGTATGTACATATTTACATACATACTTTTTACATATGTACATACTTAATTCAAATTGCACCATCAAAAATGTTTGTCTAAATCTCGGCAAACAAAACAAGAATTTCATTACGGCGCAGATATACAGATCTCGACTATATGGCGGCTATATAAAACGGCCCACACAGGCGGCGGAGGTGCATGGTGCAGCGGGCGGAGGGGGCGTGGCAGTCGGCCTGGTTGGCACAATCTGTGAACAACAACAGAAAAGCGCAACAACTTTGGCATTGTTCCGTGTGCTGGGGCCTCGAGAAAAATGGGATCACGAAAGTTGCGCCAAAGGCGCCCTAGGCCTATGAATTTGATAACAGTAAATGGTCGAATGAGTGGATATACCCAATATAATTCACTAATGAGAACTTATATATACCATAGATACCAGTTATCTAAATTAGGTTAAAGATAAGAATAAGATCGTATAAAGCCATCTTTGATGCGCATCCAAGCTACCATCTATTAATATTTAGTGTAGTGGTGCGTAAGTATATTTAATTATCTAGGCGGTTTTCATCACTTGTCAATGGCGACTTGGGTACAGTTTATGGATGTTCCACTGTATTTAATTCTTTTGTTTTCGTAAACAAGTACCCAGGCAAAGCCCATTGGATGCCAATTAGTTTGTGACACTTATAAAATCCTGGGGCGCATAAGCGTTTTGTTTATTATAATAATAAGTATAGTTGGCAGGCGTTCGTAGGGCGCCCTTTTCCCACCCACTTTGCCCCCAGGACGACCTTGGTTGCTTGCAACCAGTTGGCATTTTGATTGGCTGCCTTATGTGGCAATGTCCCTATCCCCCATCGGATTCGCTGAGTATTCATAATGTATCCATGTCAGAATCTGGGGAGTGCATCGAGTCGGATAATAAAAGTGGAGCGCAGGCAGGAGAAAACAAACTCCCGGGACAAATTTTCCACTCCGTCGGTTCAAAAACCCAAGGTTTTCCATGCCAAGGGGACCACTAGCCATAAAAATAAATCTTAAACAACGGTTGACTCAGTGTGATAAGACCTAGCAACTAAAATCAAAGTAAGCAAACAATTGCGTGACAGACTGTTTATCGCGATTTCACCAGACCAAATCAGAATTTATTTTTATTTGTTTATAATGCTTAACTAAGCTGAACTTATATCAGACTTCCCTCCTTTCGTTGCAGCGTTCCTATCCCAACACCAGTCGCCTAAACAATAACACCCAATTTGTTTACTTACGAATCGAGGGAGCAAAACAAAAATCGAGCTCCCCTTATCTTTTTGTGGAATTTTTCAAGCTTTTTTGCGTCACAAATTGAAATATTTTGAGTTCGCGCGAATAAAACAAAGTCGAAACCGAACCGCAGAAACTGTGTCAGTCGCAGTCGCAGTCGCAGTCGCCGTCGCCGTCGCCGTCGACAGAGCTCCGACTTCCACATAGATTCCCCGATCGTTTATATAGCAGCGGACCGCTCTCGATTTTCATCAGTCGCTACGCGTCTCTCGTCGCCAACGGACCTCACCACACGGCCTTAACCAGCGGAAAAACCAGGGGAAATCGCTCGAAAATAGCCAAGTGCAAGTGCATAATATAGAACAGCACCTAGTATCCAGCACCCAGTGTCGAACAAAATCCTCTTCGATGTCGATTAACTCGCCAATATCGTTAAAAAACTCGGACCTGCATTGAACAGGCAAAGGCGACCTCTAAACACAAACAAATTGTGTAAGCCAAAACATTAGAAACAAAGCCACGGCAAAAACCGCAAACAACAAGTTGTTTGCTTTTAGTTCGCGTTCCCCTTATTTTATTTTCCTTCCGTTCGGTTTTCCACGCACGCGCGTCGAGAAAAATATTGAAAATACATCGACAGTTGAAAAGCAACTGTTGCGTCCTACCAACCGAATCGAACCCAAATTATCACAGACTTTTAAGTGGTAACACGAAAACCGCAGAGAATACCAAGTTGTGTGTGAAAAAAGCGAACTAAAACCAAGATCTTAACCAGGAAAACAACAATTTCGTTTATTGGGCTTAGGCCATTGTATGGGTAAGTAATGAAACCAATCAGGGGGATTTTACATAGTATTCACTGGGGAAATACAATAGATTGCTCAGAACTTAGAAATAGTTATGGGGATCAACTAGTATACAAGAAAGAAATTATTTTTAGACAAAATTCTTAAAAAGAGTAGAGATAGCATGCCATTTCCGTATAACAAAAAAGTAATTTGAATACACATATGTAAGGACAGAGATTACTAGAAATGTATTGCCTAAAACCTGATTTAACTACAAGTCATTTTACTGCCTTTCTTAGTTATTAATCACTCTGCTCAAAAATAGATACTTTATTGAGAAAAAATTTGTATAATTCAGTTGTAAGGGAAGAGTCTGTAAATATGAGGAATAATATCGTCTGACTCAAAACAAAGAAGATTACTCAGAAGCACGGAATGATGAGAACAAAATCACATCACCGCGGGTCATAACATAAACAAAATGCTATTTACGAACCCATTGTACGGTTAGAGAAAAACAGGAAAAATAAACTTCATAGACTTCATGGACTACACTTTGTAGTCGGCCACTCTCACATCCGGTGATTCACGTGTAATTAGCGGCAATTGCGCGTGCCTGAAAATATTTTGAATGTGGCACATATGCACATATGTGGAGCCAGAAGCCCGAGCTTCGAGCTCTACTGAGTCACATTACAAACAAAGCAAATCCACGGCGCAGAATGTCTAATCAAAAACATACGACCGAAACCACAACAAGATAAGCGCATGACGCTATTCGAGATTTCGTATAAAGTCACATGCTGTGCCCCCTGACCTCCATTCTCCATTCTCCATTCACTATAGACTTTAATTTGCTGGCACGTGGACCCTTTCTGGCGCAAACATTGTCGCTCTTTATGTGATTGCACTTATTGTGTTTTATTGGCAAACTAACAAATGCTGGCAATCAGCACTTGAACCTCATTTTAGAAGTCCCCGCCCATTTCCTGCCTCACGGTGATAACAAGTACTTGCGTATGGACATTGAATTGTCGAATGGCAATTGTTTATTGCCCGCTAGACGTTCGACGTTCGACTGTACTGCCAGATGATTGGCCTCCCTGGCAACACACTGGCCGAAAAACTAGGGACCAGCCAGCCAGATGGCTGATCTGTGTTCTTGTACCTAAGGGGGACTGGTCACTTGACTTTGAGAAGGGCAGACTTACCTGCGGAACACAGCTAATTACGAAACTGCGGGAGGGATTTTCCCTAATCAGTAAAGGGATCAGTATGGGGTTAGGTCAAGGGTCTGACATGAAAAATTTATAATCTTGAGTGTACAATTAAACTGAGGGACCAACAAGTCATCTGTTTAAAATAGATTTATATAATTGATATTGCAGTGAATTATCATTGTGTACAAACAAGAAATATACAATAGTCTTTTAATGCACCATTTCTCAATGTCATGTTAGGGTTCTAGTTCGTAATCTGTCAGAGAACTTAGAATCTAGATAAGAATTTCCAGGCAGATAAACTCCAACATTCAATATAAAACCTCGTTTTTATTCCGTATTAAAATAACCCTTTTTGCATTTTCTCTATTGGTTCATATAAGATTTTAGTCAAATATTAACATGGTTTTAATTAATTTTGTTATTACATATAATAATTAAATTCTTATTTTCAAAGTAACATAAGCAATACATTTTTATTGCGAAAACATAGGAAGATTATGTTAATAAGATCGAAATTAAAAGTTTTATGTCCGTTGGGAAAATAAGTATGGGAAAGTATTCATATTTTAAAATTTATGGGTATAATGTGTATAGATTAATGTGTAGTTTTAAACATTTTTGGAACTGGAAATATGTATGACTAATTGAGTAGGCAGTGTAGTATCTTCCTTAGTATTAGATTCAGGGCAGTCAGTCAAGTACCGACAAATAAAAACTTTTCTAATCCACTGCTTCCTTTGTCATTCCCCTCCGCCAACAGATCAGTCTAAACCAACGACGAAATTTGGAGACGAGCCGGACCTCCTGTTCAAGCGAGCGCAGGGCCGGATTAGTCTGATCAGTGCAGGAGTAGGAGCCACGCAGGCTGGCCAAGCTGCCCAACCACCGCTGCATTCAAGCCAACAGTTCGCCAACATTCAACTAGACGCCACGCTCAATGACTGCGAAAGTGGCTATGTGCCCACCGTGGGCCGCTGGGGCTCCGAATGGCCGAGTTGACTCGCCGCTGCCACCAGCCACCGACGGGATGGGGGAGCGGCTCCTCCACTGGAGGAGGCCGCTGCCGCCGCCGCTGCCCAGGATCCGTTGCTCCCGGCGGATCAGCAGCTGGCGGATGCGGTGCGCGGAATGGGACAGGGATTGACTACGACGCGATCTGTCGCCGCAACTGAGCACGCAACTGGACATGGCACGGGCGCCATCCGTCGCACACCCTCCACCTCCAGCGAGGAGGACCTGGAGGACGAGGAGCTGGTGCATCCGACCGACCTGACACTGGTGGATGGATCGGAGCGCTACTCCGACATCAGGCAGCTGCTGGCCAAACAGCAGCTCGGGATCCCAATCTCCCATGCCGAGTGGGTCGTGGGCGATGGCTACGACCTGGAGGCCTTCAACCAGGTGAACGGAGTGTGGCCCCTCGGCCATCCGCTCCCTCTGCCCGACTGGGCGAGCTCCGAGTCCGGCAAGGGCACCCTGGTGTTCGACAACGTCTGGCAGTACGAGGAGCTGAACGGGATCGTGGAGACCACGCTGCAGCGGATGCTGGAGGAGACGCACTACAACACGGTCAACCTGTTCGTCGACTTCTATCGCAGCTTCAAGCGCACCCGTCGCTCCGACCTGCGCAGCTTCTTCCAGTTCTACGACGTGCCCATCAACAGGCGCCACCACATGTGCGTATCCCTGGCCTTCGAGATCATGGCCAGGATAGTGCAGCTGTTCCCGGTGCTGGCCAACTACCTGTACGTGGTGTCCTGCGAGGAGCAGGTTATGGACTGTCAAGACTACGTCCAGCTGGACGAGGAGTGCGGTCTGAACTCGGTGGACGCGGGCGTGGAGAAGGAGCACGTGATGGTGGCCATGCGCGTTGCCATTGGAGAACGACGTGGTGTCATGATCCTGGATCCGGGATACCATGTCAGCCGAGCAGTGACCGTAATGCAGGATCAGAGCTATCCCCACACGGGTGAGTTTGAAACCCTAATGACCCCCTTCGAAATGGGTACTAATCTTTAATGTTTTCAGGCTGGTTCACCCAATCCAAGGAGCCCCACCTGCAGCGGGACTATTGCTATGCGTACAGCCAGCAGAACGGCAAATTCGTGGAGTGGAAGGAGCGCGAGATCCGCGGCGAGGACACCAGCTACAAGACCTCGCTGGTGTACGTGGCCCAGGAGTACATCACTGCGATCGACGTGACCGTGCGCCGCAACCTGGTGTACAACTTCCGATCGCTGCTCTCGCGGGATGCCAAGGGTCAGGTGTACGCGGGCATCTATTTCCCGCTGGTGGCCAATTGCCAGGAGTCCTATCTGACCATCTTCTACGACGGACCCAATGAGCAGCGGGTGCGGACGAAGCTGATGTTCAGCGTCTTCAAAGTGGGCAAGGGAAAGGTGAGCAGTAACCGTGGGAATGACGAGGAGAAAGAGTTTGCTAACCCAGTTCCTAATCCCCTCCAGCTGCCGGATTACGTGGGCCAACATCTCAGCCGACTGGCGCCGCAGCTGAAGATGCCGCTGCAGGAACTGACCGAGTTGTGTAAATCCTTGGCCGACGTGGTCACCGATCAGAACTTCATCGGTCAGGTACTGGCCATCAACGACGACATCGGCAACATGTCCGTAGAGAATTGACAGTTAAAGGAGCCTAAGGATGTCGCTGCTACGGAAACGGAAACGAAGATGGAGAAACAGGCGATAAAAGACACTGACAACGCAGCTGCAACTTAGAGTTCCGACCCTTTGAATACTTTGTCCTTTCCACAGTAATATTCTTTTTAGTAGCACCTAGGCACCTCTCACACACCAGCACACACGATTCAAGGATATATTTCAATTTAGTCTAGTATATATTTCAAAATATGTATTCACCTAAACACACGAAAACACACTCTATATGGTAATCCCAATTGAATGATTTAACCGAAAGCGAAACGCAATTTAATCAAAACCAGAAAAGCGCAAAGCTTAGATTTCGACTTTCGCTTAGCTTCTGTTTATTTCCAACTAAGTATATGCGTATGCGCAACTATATAAAGGCAAAATTAGTTTATAACTGGTATCGAGGCAAAATATAAATTGTAATTGTTGTATGAACAAATTTCCGTTTTAACACTTAAATGCACTGTACGATTTCGTTTCAATAAATAAATCAGCTAGCAAAAGAAAAATGAGGTTTCATTTGGGGAATGGTTGTTATTTAAAATTATTAAATAACTAAAATAATAATAATAAAATAATAAAATAATTAGTTTGAAACACAAATTCAAAAATTTGGGATAGTAAAATTTTTTAATTTGTTAATTGGCAATGGTACTTAAATTCATTTACGTAATTATTTAAGCATACAATTTACTCAGATATTTAGAGTAAAATATAATATTTGTGTGTTCTGGACACCCTTACAGTGAAATACATTTTTTCGTAGTTTTGGGTATCCACTGGAAATACAAAATAATGCTTTTAAAACATTTTAAAATTTTGAATTTCGATATTTCATGAACATCTTATCGATAAGTGGGTTAACAGTTTGTAAACTTAAAATAACATAATACTTTAACAGTTTGGTATTTTTTCTGTCAAAACAGTCTATAAACTATATTTTGCCAGAAACTAATTAATGTATTAAAAATATCAATATACGTAATTGATGTGACTCAACATATAATATTTTGAAAAGGCAAATTTTACATTACTAAAAATATAATAATAATTATTATTATCATCAAACATCGAAAGTCGTAACAACAATCGATAGTTAAGATAAGGTGAAAACATCAGTGCATCCCTGGTCCGTCAGTGTATTCTTCGCTCGTCTGCAATTTTGTAATTAAATAGATTCAAATCAGCGTTTTTGTAAGTGCACATACAGGTAAATACACCCCGCCCAATTCCTCCATTTGTCGCTTTACAAAGGTGATGGCCTACATCAGCTGTTTTTCGTGCGATCAGCCGGCGAAAAGGTAAAATTCACCTGTTGGCCAACAGCAAAAAGCCAAACAAAACAACAAAAACAATCGTGAATCAAGTTCTTGGCAGAAAGGCGCGCAATTAAAACTAACGTTTAGTTCGCTTTTGAATTTCTCGCGGAGCGGTTGTGGCAACAAGGGCCCGCTGAATAAACCGGTTTCGAACTCTTTTAACTGATTTTCGAAAACGTGATAAACAACCAATTAACCCCTTAATCGAAGGGTGCCAGTTATTAGCATATATATAGAAGCGCAAGTGCAGTTTCGCCTGCGCCAACTGAATTGAAGGTAAAAATTGAAAACGTTTGCAAGGGCACCGCCAGCAACAACAATAGAAAAAGAAAGTTAACCATATGCAGCCAAATTAAAAACGACCACAGAAACAACAACAACCACGACAGCAACAATAAAACTGCTAAGCTTTTGCTTTTTTGTTGACGGAAGTCGAAACTCTTGACAGCACGTTCGTACACACGGGAAAACTGTTTATTTCGGTGATCTCATTAACGGCTTTTCAATCATAAAAAATGAAAACATGACAGAAACATTTAGTTAGAAACCTATTATTTTTAATTTTTCAATTAAGGGCTATAAAGACAAAATTTCTTAATCCTAGAAAACAATGAATTTTTTAGAATCTTTGAACTCCTTTGTTTAATTATTAAAATAAACATTGTTACATTTTTTCTATACATTTTTTTATAAAACTTTTTGAAAAGTATTTATTAATTCAATTAAACACATTATGTATTATTTAAAATACAAAATAATTAAAGTATATTTTCCAAATGAATAATATAGAAAAGAAAATTAAGTGAAAAATCTATTTTTTTCGGTGTACTATGTCAGGTCGACAATCCCCTTCCCCTTTCAAGAAGCTGAAGAAACCGACCCTCGTTGTTGCTGTTTAGCGCCTCAGTCATTTTCAGCTTTGGCCCCAAATTCACTATTTTGGCCCCGTTCATTGGCTTCGACTCTAAGCTCGGTTCTTCAACTTTCATTCCGCCGCTGTTTAAGTTTTTAATTTGCATTTTACGAGCACACCTTAGCCGTTCTCCCGCTGTCTCTTAATAAATGCGACAAAGTGACTTTCGTCAGGTAGCATCTATCTAATTAAATGAATTGTTTCCCCGCCCAGCTGAATATTAAGACTCGAGTGCACCGCCCAAAGCGAGAGTGTAGTTGGCAGGGCAAATATGCACAAGTCTGTGGCCAAACAATTGAGTCGCTTTATAAGCCCGGCTAACGAACGTTCGAAATTGCTGGGCAAACACGAAAAGTTCCAGCCGAAGAGGCAAAAACTAAAGCTGTTTGAGGGCCAATGGGGCTATGCGGAATATGGAATACACTAACTGATATTAACTCACACAAAATAATATCTGTATTAATCACAAATTGATTATTCAAATACTAAGCCTAAAGGTTTCTCTATTTGAATTAGTTAAATCGCATTTATATGCTACATACAATTTTTATTTTACTATAGAAATTAAAAGGCTCAGGAGCCAAAGATTACTAAAAATTATCTGTAACTTTGGTATAATAGTTACGTTGGCTAAACGTTTAGAAACAGACAAATTAAGTCGAATTGGAAAAAGTATCGGAATATTTTCGAAAAGAAAGACAAATTTTGTGTAGACTTTTCAATAAACCCGTTTGTCTTTATCAATATTAGTAGTCCATTTATTTTAATTATTTATCTGAATAGTCGTTAAAACTAAACTGCAAACAAAATTGCATCCATAAATTCACCCTACAAAGTGCTCTTTATCTGTTAGGGTAACGTATTATAGAGGAATGATAATTGTGGAGGGTTGACTATTCATAGCTAAACCGTGAGACGAATCAATTTTCCGCAATCCCCAAGAATCTACAACGAGTACGGTCAACAGATACATATACCCGCTGGCAGTCGGATTGAGAAATCTTGCTGACTCAGTTGAAGAGTGTCGCAAAGTGCACTTGAGGCGAATTGACTCGCCAATATTGATAATGTTGCCGGCTAATGGCTGTGACGAGCCGGGATCGTTGCTCCTTATCAGCGGGCGCACTTTGCCCTGACCATTCAGAAAGCCGATTTCTTATCAAGACCCGTATTCCCTTTGCAGAGTTCCGGACATACGGACCAATCATGCTGGGCTCTTTGCTGTGGCTCTTTTTCGTCGGCCTGCTGCTGTGCGCGTTCCTGTTCTCAAAGACCACCAAGGAGTTCCCCAAGTCGTGGTTCGAATGGAAGACGGAGTTCCGGTACCAGTACCTCGGCATCGTGGGTCTCGTCCACGACGCTCAGTACGCGGCGCGGGATCGAGTGGGTAAGTGGATACCCCAATTCCCTGATGCTTATCCCACGGCCGCTAATTGTCGCCATTATCCATTAAGCACTTTATAAGCAACCGGATCGCATTGCTGTCATCACGGGAGGCAATCGCGGCATCGGACTGCGCATCGTGGAGAAGCTGCTGGCCTGCGACATGACTGTCGTCATGGGTGAGTTGAAGTTGACCAATCCGCCGGGGAACTTGTTTTGGCCCTATCCATTAGTCGTTGGTCTGTTTATTAATTCCACAAACATTTTACGTGCTGCAGTGCACGTGCTCGGAAAGCATAACTTAACCGAATCACCGATCATCGAAATGCAGGTCCATCTGCACCGTGTCTCCCACCATTGTCAATCCGATCAAGAAATCATGATCCACACGCCTGATTTCATTACCTAAGCAAGTCGCGCACACGATTTCGGGGGAGTCGAGCGATAAGAGTTCGATGACTTTTAAGGGAAAATTTTTATAATAATATTGATAGTGACAAGTACATTCGGGCTACAGATTGTTTAATATTGTTTTATATTAAGGCAGTAAATAGTGTCTTTGATTATACCTTTAAAGTTTCAAAGCAGAATTTACATCTAATTCTATGAAACCATCATCTAATTAATTCCGTCAACAGGCTGATAATTTAACAGTCGACTGTTAATTTTTACATTGGCCGATGATCATATGTGTACTTTACACGTGTAAAGTCAATAGTATACACAGGTTCCGCCGAATAGCGCCAGATGTCGCCACTGTGTGGGCATTTTGTTAAAATGGTGTAGATAACATAACAAGCATTTGTTATCTGAATCAGCATTTCAAAGGCTATTCTAAATTTGTTGAGCAGTTTGTAATACGGTATTTGTAATTTAATTAACCTAGGAAAATATATATTTTTGATCGTCTGTTGACTGTTCAATATGGACATGACCGTTTGTTTCTAAGCGAATTTATCCTTTAGTTTAAAGTCTATCTGATCATCTATTTTCAATTGTATTTTATCGGATATCCTTTAGCCATCATGTCAACGAAGATATGGTATATGCTTAATTATGAATGAATTTCACCAACGAACAGTTTTTCAAAGCTATAATTTTGCTTTCTCATAACATTTTAGTTTTTTCAAAATCCGGCAATGTTTTCCTATACCTTATACAAAACCTAATTTTTATTTTAAAATTAAAAATTGCGTTTTAGTCGAATGTCGATTAATATTCACTGCACTAACAGCAACCAAATGCGTCTACTAATTTCAAATTCCGTCGGATTTCCCCTGGAAACTCTTCCCAAATAAATAATTCTTTAAAATACTATTTATACAAGATATGTGTATTCGCCGCAGGTGTTCGTGATCCTCGAAGCGCTGAATCCGCCGTAGCATCTATAGTGGACCTCAAGACGACCAAGGGGAAGCTCATCTGCGAGCAACTGGATGTCGGGGACCTGAAATCGGTGAAGGCCTTTGCCCAGCTCATCAAGGAGCGGTACTCGAAAGTGGACTTGCTGCTGAACAATGCCGGTATCATGTTCGCACCCTTCAAACTCACAGCCGATGGCTACGAGTCGCACTTTGCCACCAACTTCCTGGGCCACTTCCTACTCACCCACCTGCTCCTGCCCCAATTGAAATTGGCGGGCAAGGAGGGAAAGAATGCCAGAATCGTCAACGTCAGCTCCTGCGTGAATCTCATTGGACGCATCAACTACAAGGACATCAACGGAACGTTAGTTTAGCTTACACACTCTAAGGTTCTTGACTCATTTGGCATTACTTTTTTTGCAGGAAACATTACTACCCAGGAACCGCCTACAGCCAGTCGAAGCTTGCCCAGATTCTGTTCACCCGCCATCTGCAAACGCTGCTGGATGCGGAGAAGTCGCACGTCCAGGTCAACGTAGTGCATCCGGGCATTGTGGACACGGATCTCTTCGAGCACTCGGCCACCACATCGGTGCCCATCTTCAAGAAGCTCTTCTTCAAGACACCGGAGCGGGGATCACGCACAGTGGTCTTCGCGGCCATCGATCCCTCCATCGAGGGTCAGGGAGGCACTTACCTGAGCAACGGCGGCAAGGGTCCCTTCCATCCGGACGCCAAGAAGCCTGCCAAGTGCGAGCAGCTCTTCCAGTTCTCCTCCGATCTGCTGAAGATTCAGCAGTACGGAAACGGCGAATTCTAATAGCATTGTAATACACGTCCTTTCACATTCCCCCCTCTACTGGTGCAACGTACTCTTCTAGATTCCGTCAGTTTTTTTGTAAATCGATTTCTTGTATGGCTTTGTATAAAACTAATTTTTATATAGATATGCAGCTGGTTTTCTGTGTCCGGATCCTAGGAACTACTGATGCTAATCTGGCCGAAGTGCTGTGCTAAGTTTTAATTAACTTGTCTTCGCTTGATTGCCATCGGGGGGCAGAGAATGCAATTAAAAGAGCAGCACAGAGCAGCAAGAAACATTTTTAAAATGCACTCGGCGGCAGCTTGAAAGGCGACAACAACAGCAACAGGCCATATTTGTTATATGTCAAATTTACGAAAAAGCAAACAATTTAATTTTGTGCGCCTCCTCAAACAATGAGCGATTAACATTCAACATTTCGGAGGAATTTTAATCGACTCCAGTTGTGGGCGGGAGGGAAATGGGGGTCCCAGGAGAGGGGAGCGGGCACTCAGGTAGGTGGGCAGGTAGGTGTATCATCTTAAAAACAGCTAAGAAACAACAGCAACAACTCGGCTGTCACTTAAGCGAACTGAGCGCTCAAAGCGAACGGAAAAAAAAACAATCTCATATTTAATGCACATCCAAAAGAGTCTATCGCTATATGAAGAGATAGACCCGGCGATAACTCAATGTGTGAAGCTGCCGATGCGGTGGGCGCTGTCATCAATCAAAGCCTCAGTGGACGACGACGGCCCAGATTCCCAGGCTGTCTTTAATGCGGAGTGGAGTCCCAAATGAACTCATCTTCTGCGGCTCTTTTTGTCGGTTGCATGTTTCGCGAGCATTAGCAGCTTGATTGGATTTCGGCTAACCAAGATCACTGAAGACGCCGGAGCAGGGATAAGGATTAGCGAAATTGGGAGATATGTATAAGAGTTATATTTTAAGAAAACAAAAAATATTCAGATACAAATTGACCACTCAAAGCTTGCTTTTTGGCCTTTTCTAAAGCAAAACGTTTGCATCACTATTTAATTCAAAATATAAATAATTAATTTTATTGATAATTATATTAAAATTCTACTTAAATGTTCCAATACATATTTTTTTTACATGTTATATAAAATAAAATGAATTGTGGCATGTCTCAAATTAATCGTCATATTTAAGTATTTAAAATGGTTTCCAAGTTCGGTTAAAGTTGTTTTTTTAATAGGAACTCATATCTAATAATTGATTTTCCAAAATCGTCGCCCGAAGCTGTTTAAAACTTTAACAGCGTTTTTATGTAAGCTCGGCCATAATTTTTTTATTTCGTTCTAATAATAACCTTGTTAAAAAATTCAGTTTATGCGTTAGTTGTATGTGTTAAGAATAACATAAACAAGAAAGAAAGCTAACTTCGGGCGGAGCCGAAGTTGAAATACCCTTGCAGAATATTCTGTAAATTATATTCTCCAAAATTATTTATATGATGCATTGTTAACACTCATAAAAATCCCAACTTCCTAACTTTAAAAACACCAAAGTTATGGCATTTCCAATCGTTCAGTTATATGGCAGCTATAGAATATAGTCGGCCGATCCTTATGAAATTTGGTATGTCGGATTGATTGGCCAAAAATAAAACCCATAGAAAATTCCAACTTCCTAACTTTACAAACACCAAGGTTATGGGATTTCCGATCAATCAGTTATATGGCGGCTATAGGATATAGCCGGCCGATCCTTATGAAATTTGATAGGCCGGATAAAGTGGCCAAATATAAAAGCCATAGAAAATCACAACTTTCTATCTTTACAAACACCAAAGTTATGGCATTTCCGATCAATCAGTTATATGGCAGCTATAGGATATAGTCGGCCGATCCTTATGAAATTTGGTAGGTCGGATTGATTGGCCAAATATAAAACTCATAGAAAATCCCAACTTTCTAACTTTACAAACAACAAAGCTATGGCATTTCCGATCAATCAGTTATATGGCAGCTATAGGATATAGTCGGCCGATCCCGGCCGTTCCGACTTATATACTGCGTGCAAAGGAAAGAAGGGTGTGTGCAAAGTTTCAATTCGATATCTTTAAAACTGAGAGACTAGTTCGCGTAGAAACAGACAGACGGACAGACAGACGGACAGACAGACGGACAGACAGACGGACAGACGGACAGACGGACAGACGGACAGACGGACAGACGGACAGACGGACATGGCTATATCAACTCAGGAGGTGATCCTGATCAAGAATATATATACTTTATAGGGTCGGAGATGTCTCCATCACTGCGTTGCACACTTTTGACCAAAATTATAATACCCTCTGCAAGGGTATAAAAATGCTGGCAGTGTTTAATAAAAATATTTGAAAACAAGAAAAAGCTAACTGGGCGGAGCCGAAGTTGAAATACCCTCAGAATATTCTGCAAATTATATTCTCCAAAATCATTCATAATGCATTCTTAATACTCATAAAAAATCCCAACTTCTAACTTTAAAAACACCAAAGTTATGGCATTTCCAATCGTTCAGTTATATGGCAGTTATAGAATATAGTCGGCCGATCCTTATGAAATTTGATATGTCGGATTGATTAGGCAAAAATAAAACCCATAGAAAATCCCAACTTCCTAGCTTAACAAACACCAAAGTTATGGCATTTCCGATCAATCAGTTATATGGCAGCTATAAGATATAGTCGGCCGATCCTTGTGAAATTTGGTACGTCGGATTGATTGGCCAAATATAAAACCCATAGAAAGTCCCAACTTCCTAACCTAACAAACAGCAGAGTTATGGCATTTCCGATCAATCAGTTATATGGCAGCCATAGGATATAGTCGGCCGATCCCGGCCGTTCCGACTTATATACTGCGTGCACAGGAAAGAAGGGTGTGTGCAAAGTTTCAATTCGATATCTTTAAAACTGAGAGACTAGTTCGCGTAGAAACAGACAGACGGACAGACAGACGGACAGACGGACATGCTTATATCAACTCAGGAGGTGATCCTGATCAAGAATATATATACTTTATAGGGTCGGAGATGTCTCCTTCACTGCGTTGCACACTTTTGACCAAAATTATAATACCCTCTGCAAGGGTATAAAAACAACAAAAATGGTATGTATGAAAAGTTTGAAGTCTCCATCTTTATTTGTTTTTATACCCTTGCAGAGGGTATTATAATTTGGTCAAAAGGCAACGCGAAGGAACACCCACCCTATAAAGATATATATCTGATCAGGACACCTCCCGAGTTGATATAAGCATGTCTGTCTGTCCGTCTGTCTGTCCGTCTGTCTGTTTCTACGCGAACTAGTCTCTCAGTTTAAAGATATCGAATTGAAACTTACACACACCCTTCTTCCTTGCACGCAGTATAAAGTCGGAACGGCGACGGCCGACTATATCCTATAGCTGCCATATAACTGATTGATCGGAAATGCCATAACTCTGCTGTTTGTTAAGTTAGGAAGTTGGGACTCTATGGGTATTATATTTGGCCAATCAATCCGACGTACCAAATTTCATAAGGATCGGCCGACTATATCCTATAGCTGCAAAAATTGATCGAAATGCCATAACTTTGGTGTTTGTTAAGTTAGGAAGTTGGTATTTTCTATGGGTTTTATTTTGCCCAATCAATCCGACATATCAAATTCATAAGGATCGGCCGACCATATTCTATAGCTGCCATATACATAACTGAACGATTGGAAATGCCATAACTTGGTGTTTTTAAAGTTAGAAGTTGGGATTTTTTATGAGTATTAAGAATGCATCATATGAATAATTTTGGAGAATATAATTTGCAGAATATTCTGCAGGTATTTCAACTTCGGCTCCGCCCGAAGTTAGCTTTCCTTTCTTGTTATTTATCAGTCAGTTGCAAATGGTGACAATTTGAGTACGATAATGAACGGGTGTTCTTAAGGGACACTTAAGTATGTAACCACTGCAATCTTAGTTTCCTTTTATATTCGAGAATCATATTTTAATCAGATTTTTCTTATGAATTTATGTGCAATACTCTGTGACTTTATTCCACTTACTCGAGCACCCATTGACCATTTCTGGCCGGTCAACGGAGGCAAAAACCGCCAGCCATTGTGGCATTCCCCTTTCAACAAGATTCTTGGCTGGGTCCGGCTTCAGTTTCAATTTCGGTGGCATCTCCGGCTACGGCTGCCACAATCCAATTAACCTTTTGACATTTCGCGACAGGCAAACGGCGCGGCCAAGACTTCTTAGCCACTTGGCAATGGCTAATGACCACGAGTAAATCAAATAAACCTGGCTGCGGTTGCCGGTTTATGCGGATGCAACCGATCGCACAGTGCATCGGCGGTAATTAAAACACTCAACGTGCCTCACCTGACAAGCTCAAACGATGCGCCGGCAGCTGCTCTACACAGAGCCAAAAGCAATTATATAATTCGCAATCAATTCTGTTTATTGATCTTAAAATAGTTCACTTTTGACTTATTCTGTAATACTCTAAAATACCATTTATTGTGTGAACTAAGTCAAGCCATAGTTACACAAATGTTATAAAAAACAATGATTTATAAGATAAATAATAGGAATGTACCGAATAAAGCGCTATGTGCTTGCAAAGCTTGTTTAACAACACATATCAAGTTTCATTGATCATCTACAGATTTTTAAAGACTATGAACAAATCCAAAATGGAGTATTTAGGTTTATTGTGGTAATATTTTGTTTGGATTTTTTTTTAAATTTAAATCGATAGAAGTTCCACTTGGAGTATGGATTTAACTAAGTTGTTTATGCTTACTATATTTCTCTAAGTGAGGGCTTAATAAACACATCGGATTGCCTGGCACCAATGCGCATTTGGATTGGGGATTGTGGATTCCTCATTTTAGTTATGGCTTGCTTTTGACACCTGGCCGAGGAAGTTTTCGGAAGGGGATGTTGCCACCGTTGACGTGGTTGTTGTTGTTGCTGTTGCAGCTCCTACGCCCACAGCAGCAATTTGGCCGACTCTTGCCACATCGTTTAGTTTCCACACGCTTCTAAAACGGCCAACGGAGCATAACAATGCTGGTGGAGGGGCAGGTGTTTGGATTGGGGGTGGTGGCAGGCGGTGGGAGGCAGTGGGAGGCGGTGGGCGGCAGTGGGCTGCCCACACGCGCTGATGCTGCCACTGCCGGCGAGAAAAACGTGAGCACATGCGTCGATGGCGTGGGCGCCATAAATCACCTCATGATTAATGTACAGACACTTGGCCACAACCAGAAGAGCTGGCTCGTAGCTGTGAATTTAATTGGAGCAGCAAATTGTTGCTAAGAATTCGCCGCCTGTTGAGTGCAGCGAAATTGCTGCTGCTGCCGCTTCTTTTGTTCGGCGTTTGCATGCCGAGCAGCACATTTAAATAAAAAGTACATTAAGTGGGAGAGCAGTTGGGTTGGTCAAGCAGATGACCAGTGCGATATTAGGAAACTCTGGACAATTAATGGCTCGAGATCCGTGGCATCCATCTGAAGATCCGCTGGGGAATGTTGTGGGAGCGACCCCTGCCCCCAAAAACTCCAGCTGTGCATGCGAATGCGAATAACTAGGATGATGGATATGACTAAGATAATTATATGGCCGCGTTCAACTAAACTCGGAGTGACTGCGAAGTGACTAATAAAGATCCGGCAAAAAGCGCTGTTTAATTTTACGATATTTAATTGCTTTTAAGATTTATGCTCATTTCAGTTAAGTTGGGGTGAGTTAAGGTGTTGTATCTGATTATTTTGCACTAAAGGGATATATTTGTTGTCTGCTAGTTTCGTTTTTAATTCATTATCACACTAAAAATATATAAACTGACTGGGCAGTCCTATCGTTTGTATAGTATATAAAAGGATCTAGTTATACGCGAAGTTTTTAAATTTCTTCTGATCGAGTTTTAGTTTAGCTATCAAGCTATTACACTGGCCAAATAATGTGCATAAAGTCAGATTGTTACAGCTATAGCTGATAATCATCTGATGTTAATTAATCTCAAGTGATCCGTTCTTAAACTAAACTATAGAAACAAGCAGACCTATCAAAAACATATAAACCCATATAACACATGTACATGTATATTTAAACATGTGAACAAAACCCTCTGAAAGGCTATAACAAATAACAAAGGTTTAAAAAAAGATTTCAAGTTAATTTTTACAAAACCTTAAAGTAATTGAGGTACATTTATTGTTACCCTATTTAGCGCTCCAGCTTTATCCCATTATTAAGCAATTGACCCTTCTCAAATGGTTTCCATCACGTATACGCACCGTGGCCAGCTACCATATTTTACTTCCCCCTCTTTGTTTCGCTTATTTTGCCAAATTACTATGCATAATTACTTTGAGAGGTGATCAATCAATTGGACCCTTGCCAATTTGCATATTGACACCTTCTCCCAGCCCCCAAAAAACTCTTCAAACTCTGCGATCGCTTTGCAGACTATTTCTGGAAGCACTTCAATAATTTGGCCCTGCCAAAAAGGCGGCTTGTGAGAAAGAAACAATAAGTACATACGGATATTCGCATTATTTTCGATGCCCTTTGGCGCCACTTTGATGTGGCTTGTGAGATGATGATGGTGGCGGTGCTGGCCCATTTAACGCTCCATTATTATTGTATTGTGTGGCCCACAAAGGCCAAAGTCTCTCAGCGGCAAAGAAGTTTGCCATCGATACCAATGAGTTGCTGGGCTCAAGTGTAATTAATCGTAAGTATTTACACTGCCTGAAGTATCCCGGTGGAGTTTGGGGCATCCGTTTGGATTTGAGGCTTTCCTTGGGAAAAGTGAGAGTATCTGGAGCGATGACATATTGACAGGAATAAAGGAGCCACTAACTCACTGACGGACTTACCGACTGACACACAGGCCAGGCCTCAATTACCCTTACCAATTGTTGTGAAGTCTGTCTGTTGCATAAACCACAGCAAACAAATGGGTTAGGACTGACTGACAGGCGGCTCTCGAACGACCTTGTCCGCGCTTAAAAACTGTATCAAGTAGCAGCAGGAAATTGGGTGACGACGCTCCATCCGTCGCTGCATTTCGTAGATAAAAGTGAATGTTTATGATACTTCAGATCTCGAACTCTTGTGGTAACACAGCCACAGAAATTCCCAACAACAAAGAAGACACACGTACGCGACTGGGCTTGGGATTGGAATTGAATTGGATTGGTTTTTGGGATGGGGTCTGGGTTTCTGTTTGGGCCGCGATTACGCAGCTACGAAAATACCCGTACTCGATTTTTGAGAGCGAAATGCGAGTTAGAAAGTGGGTAAAGACCCTTCGAGAGGCTCCCACCAGTCGCAATCGTTCGAACTTATTCGGATACTTTAATTAAGTAAGCTGCCACTTATGCAACACCAGTTTAGGTTCACCTAATTGATCACACTGTTGTAATTGTTATCTTGTTATTGTTTTCTGGGGAGAAAACCAATTCAATTAATTTCGATTGCAGATCAACGGAACAAGTGCAAAGTTAAAGCTGGAAAGGTATGGAGGAACCTGACTGAGCTCGGATAATTAAATATAAATCCACTTTAAAGAATCCACTAAATACATAAACTGTTAATTTAAAACTAATATAGAAAACAGAAGTTTACTTACCCTTCCAACTATTGCAAAAATAAAATCTTCTATTAAACCATATTATGATTTTTATGGGTATAAGTTTAAATCGTTAGAGCTTCGTCATTTTTTAATACATTTTGTAATCGTTCTATATGACTTTTGGAATAGTTTTATCCAGACAGACTATTTTGAGTAGAAACGGATGGATGGACAACAGAAGGACAGTCGGATAGATGGTCATGGTTAGATAGAATCTTATGGTGATGCTGATCTAGAAGATATATACTTTATACTATAAAGTTTATAGGGTTGAAATCTCCTTTATGGTTGGGGACTTTTGACCGTAATTATAATACTGTCTGCAAGGATATATATAATAAAATTTAAATTTTGTAGTTATTTATTTGATAAAAGTTAAAACTAAAGTTTAAGCAGGAATTAAATCGAAAATTTAACAGAGGTCACTTTGTCTTTTTTAATATATTTGTTCAAAAGATGTTTTGAAATAAGGTTTATTTAAATTAAAATCTTAGAAGGAGGTTAATATAGCTTCAGTCGATATAAATGCTATAATTTTTGTACAATTTAGTATGTAAAGACAAATTTAACAGCTCTAAAGATATTTTGTTGTGTACAACAAAATGGTATGTTGCTAAAACCATTTGAATGGGACAAAGGCAGATGCTTTGGCGATTTCCCAATTGGTCCTCTTGTTCAGGTGGCTTAATTTTGCCGCATCATGGCCACAATTATGCGATGTGCCAATGGTGGGCCAGCCTGCTCCGCCAGGGAACTCCTGGTGCAGCACCAGGCAATTGGGCCTAATCCGAGCCATTGTTGCTGCTGTGGGTGCCAATTAAACTGCTATTTAGTGCCCAGTATTAGGAGGCCGTCGGTTCCGCTCTAATCTTATTTATGCTTATTGATTTCTTGACAGCCTTTTATTGCCAGCAGAGAGATCTGCTCCGACAGGTGGGGATTGGGGACTGGGATGGAGAGCTGAGCCAAGTCGAATGGGTTGTGAAAGAACCGACGAGCCGCCAAATAAAAGACTTTTCGCAATAGCCCCGAAATCATTACGAAAATTCTGCCAACAGCGAGTCTTCGACTCGAAAGATTTTTCATTTAACAAAAATCATATGTCAAACACTCAACAGAAATAGACGCTGCCTTCTGCCTTCTGCCTGGCAGCCTGGTGGCATTCAACACATTCACCTGCCTCGAAACTGAGCCAAGATTGCTTCCTAAGCTTCCTTCTGACTGTCGGCCCAGCTCAGACTCAAAACACAGGCTGAGTCGCGGCCTCATAATTAATCTGCTTTGGCGTCTCATTTTGGTAATTTTTTCTCGATTTTTGTTTTGCGTGTTGCAGCAATGTAAAGTGGAGTCGCACTCGGAGAGTCCCCGACTTTTGATTACTAGTCGAAGATGAAGCCCGAAATTGCATTGGCGCTAGCTTTAATAGATGGATAGATGGGTGCCTTCACGTCAGTCTCTGATTTTTGGGTTTTTGACTTTAGTATTTCTGGTGGCATGCCACTCGAGCAGAAGCGGCGCCCCAGACAACAGCAGACAGCAATTCGGTTTACATTTGGCATCTTTGAGATACACTTGCACACATTTGCCGTCGTCTGTTTTTTCCTGCGTCGGGTGGAAGGGGTGTTGTGGGTGGTGGTGGGAGGCCAGCTGCTGGCCCGAAGACCATTTGCCCAAGAACACAGTCGAGAACTCTTTGAAATCCATCTCATTTGCGAGCGACGAACACTGCTCGCTGTTTGTTTAACTGCCATTTTCACACAGAAGCCAGCAAGTTTAGGGTTTCGACTTTGCGTCGACGTCAAAGCGACAAGGTCGAAAGAATGATTGAATGTCTCTTAGCGCTCATCGAGTGCCAGGTAAAGGCTGAGAAAAGGGGAGCATTTTGCAGTCTGACCTTCACATTTCGGATTTCGAACTTGCTTTGGAAGTTCACAACTGAGAATGGCCAGGGGCGGCGAGAATTGGGGGCAAAACAGTGCCTAACACAGATTAAATCGACAGATATTGCAATCTTTTAACATACGAGAAAGGAATATTGAAAAGCAGCTCATCTCTTTTTAGATTTTTTTTTTTAGAATTGACATATTTGACATTGGCATGTCATAACTAAGCTGTGAGTTTTTTGTGTAATTAGTTAACCGGAAGACTGATTTTTTGCATGTTGACCCATAGATAATTAACTGAAACATGTTATGATCACTTTTGCATATAACAACCAAAACAAATTTAATTAACAATTAAATCTATACGTCTCTATTCCGACTTTTTGGCAAGGGTCAACTTTCGTCGATTGCCTGTTTAAGAGTCTTACCTAGAGATGTACTGTAATATTCTTACAGAACTTTAAAATTAATTAATAATGTAAATATTCTTGCTATCAGTTGGAGTTTTCCTATATTTTAACTAGAAAAAAGTTGTGCAGTTAAAAAAAAGTAGGTCGCCAATCAAAACGGTTAATATATGCAAATAGTCGGATTCTCTTGGTGACATGTGACTAGTGCTTATGTATTACAAGTATAATACTAGTTATACTAATAATAAAGGTAGTAAAAATATATAAAAACAAACAATCAAAAACTTTGATTCCAACATTTCCCTTACCTTACCATTAAGGCAATAAACTGCACTGTCTCACACAATTTCTCAGCCCTCCGCCCGAATTGTGCTCCCCCAAAAATATATGCAATCTTCGGCACCCCTTGGGCCATAAATAATATGCCAGCCTATACGTGCATATCTAATTAGCCCAGCGAACTTCACATTCTAAAAGCCCGAATCTGTAGCAGCGACAGCGGCAGTCTCAGCAATAAAGAAGCGATTTAGAGGCCCATAAAAAGCGACCCATGCAGTCTGCGACCCACAACCACCGACAACCAGCGACAACAACCCACAACAACCCACGGCCCAGCGAACAACGCGAGTCCGGGGAATTGCAACTGCCGCAGATTGCGGTGCCGCATCACGTTGCTGTGACTGGCAGAGCCATCAAATTGTAACAATTTTTCACCTGTCGTCTGGGGCCGTGCATGATTATTATTACATCAGTAGAAAAGCATAAATTCCGAAATTCGTGAGCCGAGCTGCAGATGCGTTGCAAAACATCCCGTCCTCGGCTCATCCTCGTCACCCACTCACAGACACACAGATGTGGCATGGCTTCAAGGAAGCGCAACAATGCGTTTGATTTATGCCCCGAACTGTGGCATCATTTTGTCAGAGTTTATTGAATTCGATGGCGAATCAATTGCACACCGATAAGTACTGAGTTTGATTTTTCCCCCCAGAAAATGCCAAATATTAATTATGGCCATTGCTTTCCTATTAAAAGTCGAATTGGAAAAGCAATTTTGGTTGTTAAAGAAACTTATCTATCTAGTATCTCTTAGTGTGCCAGTACTTCGTTTCCATCTCAGGCTGAATCCCTCAAGGTTGTGGGCTCTTATCGCTGATTTTCTGCCACTTTTGCAACTTGCCATCGCAATAGTGTCCGAAAATTAGGACCACAACTAATCGCGGCCTAGAGAGTCCGTTGGATACCTTTTGAGTTTTAAGGCCAAGCAATTAATTTTCGGCAAGACAATTGCGCCAGTGATGAGGGTGATCTCCAAAGGCGCTCAATTTGACTCCAAATTGATGCGAAATTGCTTTTCGCTCTACAAAAAACAAGTGCAAGCAAGTCGAAACGTTTATGCAATCACTTGAATCATGATCATGGATGTTGTCAGCAGGTTTTTTGAACTTGTTTTCGAAAGAACCTTCCCAAATATGTCCCTTGATCAAAAGCGAACTAAGCGTATGAACAAATTGAATCTCGTAGAAAATAAAAAAAATTCCAAAATATATAAAAGTTAATATTTATTATTTACTCAGAAAATCTTTACTCTACTTACAAAGTTTTTTATTTAAAAAAGTAAAAGTATTTAATAACAATATATTAATAGAATGTGAGGTCTTTATTGTTTTCTTTAATATGAAAACAAATGGTTGTGTGCTCTGTGAAACTCACCTTCTATAATCTCGTTTTCGGTATCCTAGACTTCAAAGTAATTCGAATAAGTCTTCGTGTAAACCGCTCTCCATATTGGCAATTACATGCCTGGCGGCATTTGCTTGTTTTTTTGAGCGGCAAAGCTTTCATTATCCGGCAACTTATTATTAATTGTTGGGGGTAGATTGCTCAGCACTCTGCGATGCGACATGCAAAACAAGAAAGGATGTGCCTTGACATTTGCCACCAGAAGATGAAGATCGAAGATCGACGATCGACAAGCGTTCGGATAATGGTGATAATGATCGATCGCCTCCCCCACTCAAAGACGGATCTCCGCTTTCGGCGGATTGCATTCGTGATAATGACAGCCTCGTCATTCCCATTCAGATGCCAATCGAGAGACAAGACCCCACTGCGGCGAGCAGTTCCAATTCCAATGCAAATGACGGGAATTATGATCTCGGATGGAGGCTCCCACAATTTCCCAGCAGTCACGGCCCCAGCCACATTTAATGCCCACAACGAGACGTGTTCTGCGCGGTAAAAGGCTGTCCAGCTTCAGGTGGCTCAGCTGCTACTTGGGGATCTGACCCGACCTGGACCGACCCACTGAACCACCGATGCCACCGATGCCTCCGCTAGACTCATCTTGCACAATCATCTGGCAGAGTGGCTGAAATCGAAAGTGTTTTCGGTCCCCGATCTCTTGGATCTCCGATGGAACCTATTAAAATTCCATGATCTTTTTGCTTTACTCGATGCTCTTTATTAAAGTTTTCAGTTTGTTTGATTTGTTATTGTTTTCGCTGTTGGTTTTTAATTGTTTTATAAGCAACAGCCACAGTGTGGCAAATAATGTTCTTGCCACCTGGCAATTACAAATTTAGAGTTCGATATAAATTTTATTTATGTGTCAGTCAAGGCGAGTTATATGAGTTTTATGGTTAAAGTCAGTAGTTATTAGTCATAAAAGAATTAATTAACGACAAGTAAATTTTTTTAGTTTAATGACGTGGTTAAAAAGATAACTTTAAGTTTATGTCTATGGGCAACAATACTTGTTCAATTTACTTTATTATTATTTGAATTTGATTATTGTTCTTTAGAAGTTATGAAACTGTGTAAGATATATCGTTGCAATTTTTCAGTGTTCTGATTCAGTTCTTTGAGGCAGCTTAAAGTATTTTCCAAAGCTTTGGAACCACTGTGCACCCCCAACTTGAAGTTCAATTCAGATGAATTACAACCGAAATCAAATTTGCCGGCTCGTTCCAGCGTGTCAGAGTTTCAATGTCAATGCTGCGAGCTAAGGATGAGGCCGCGGAGGTTCAGTGTCATGGCTGGAAACATAGCTACATAGATGTAGATGGCCCAACCTTTTCTGCGCGGATCGCAACGAGATCGCTGGGAAGGCGGAAGTCGGATCAAAGTGCCCATCGATACGGCAACGTGCGAGAATCGTAAGCATGTTTGCTCGTCTATTAATATGTGTGCTGATTCAGTTTTGGAATCCGAGCGCTCATCGCCCAAGTGCTGATGTGGGTAGGCCCACAGAAAGTGCCAATCAAAGGCCCCGAAGCAGAAACAGGTTGACCCCCACGCAAGAGGATGTACAGATCTACAGATGTAGTCGGAGCTCGAGTTCTTACAAGTGGCGTCAAGTTGATCCACACGTAGTGCTTGGCGACCGGATTAGCCGCGAACTCCGGCACATTATCTCTGTGCAATCTGCGGCATTCCAGGGCCACAGACAATGGACCATTCGTTCATGGCGACCTGGTGGTGAGGAGAAACCCCAAAAACACAAGTCTCCGCCGGGGCACGCACTCATCGAACGTTCTTCAATGGATTGCGGCCATCTAATGTGGCCCAAACCAAATCATCCGGGGTTGTGTAACAATGGCAATCCCCGAACAAAAGGCAAATTTTTCGGTAGCTGCAACACCATCATTTGTTGCCTTGACTGGCAGTGGGAACAATCTTTATGACCGCTGGGACCGTAAATAAATCACAGGACCCATGCTCTCATCGCCCACAAAATGCAATGTTTAGTCACTAGCTTTTATTTGCTTTTGTTACGTGTGTGTATACACATGGAAAAAAGTTTTCCAAGAGTTTAAGGTTCCTCTAGGAAAAAGTTACTGAAGGAATAAGTAAACGTAACTCATGAAAATAAGAACAACATTTACTGGTCAAATTAATGGCAAAAACTGTGTAAAAATTCAATTTTATGAAACATTTTTCAATTTTGTAGCTCTAATAAAAAATAATATTTGTTTTTGTGGACGTTCCGGCCATTTCATGTAAACTATTGATTCTAGTTATTACTCTTCAAATGGCTGTAATTCAAAAACTATTAAGATGTCGATTTACAATTTAGGTATTTTATGTTTAAGGGTATAACTTATGGAAATCCGAAAATACCCCTTAATAACATTTTCAGCTATAAATTGGCTTTTATTTTTAGTTTGCAGACAATAAAATTCTTTCAAATTAGTCAAAGTAGTGGGGATTGTAGTACTGTTTAGACAATATTTTTCTGAGTGCGCGTGTGCCACATCAATCATCTCGGGCTCCCCTGCCTGCCCCTGATTGAGCCCCATCAGAATGTCTGTGTCGTGGTTAGGCCGCCTTCCTCTGCCCCACCGTTCTGTTTCAAGTTTAATTGCTTCGCATACGTTTTAATTATCCGGAGTGCTGAGATCCAAGAGCCGAGTGCTGAATGGAGCACTAGCAGCAACTAATTTGGCAATTTGGCCAACTGCGCCAGTCGGCTGTGTGAGTGTAATTGCTTTATGGAGTGCACTGTGAATGCGTCTTTTATGACAGCCATTGAAGTGCAGAGCGCGATCGAGATCGGGTCCATCGCTCAAATGCCAGAGGTGAGTGGATCCGCGGAGGATGAGTGCAGCAGATTCCCAGCTGCGACCTTCGCGTGCTGGAGTTTGCCTAAATGGAATGTTATCAGTAACTGCCGGGACTATTTGTTAAGTTGTTAATGAAGTTTTCATAGATATTTAAAAGAGTTCTATAATCATTAACTGGGTGCCAAACAAAGGCGTCTATTGTAGCATAGTTTAAGGTTTATGATATTGCATCAATGGGAGCTAATTATTTTTAAAACTATCTAACTTTGAAGGCTTACAAACGAATTAATAAATCCATATTCTTGAACTTTAAGTGTAAACATTTCAAAAGTTCCAAACATGTCTTTAATTAAGTTTAACGATATTCCTATATTTATTAGCTTTGTGTGATAAAAACCTTGGATTTATAATTTAAACAAATAATATTTGAGTCAACTCCTAAAATCTATTTAAAAGGGGTCGATTATTTTTTTAATAATTACTTAATAAATACCATAACTATTTTTAAATGCATATAAGTTACGCGTGGCTTTTAAAATTAAATATTAAAACATTTACTTGGTATATTTAAAGCTTTCTCATTGGTAACTTACTGAATTAAGGTTCATTAAATCGCATCTATTATAGAACACTTGCCACATTGTAAGCCAGTCATTTCCTTATATCCATCCCTTCCTTAATGATGCACCCACACCCAGCTTACTCACATCAATTTCAGTTCGCTTCAAAGCGGTTGGAAATGTCAAAGTTTGGCAATTTCGTGTGTGAGTCAACCGACTTTTACTCCGATTCTGGCAAGAGGCAGTGACCTTCGCGTCGGGCGAAAAATGCAGTCGCCGTGCGAAGAACTCTGAGCCACAAAGTCACTCTCGAAAGATCATCATCTAGAGTGGCTCGATGATTTGAAGTGAGGCGCAATTTACATCAAAAGATGCCTTAATTGATTCTGTCCGCGGTTCAGTCCACGGTTCCGTCCGTCCGTCTTGGGGGGCATTGCATCAGAAATGATCGTAGTTTAATTTAAAGTATACGTTGGCGCTCCACTCGTCGGCATTCTAGGTTACAAAACAAACACAGATACGGATCTGCGGATGGAGATACAGATACAGGTACAGATACGGATTCGGCAGTTGTAAGTATTTCAAGGTCCGCCCCTCTCGGAGCTCTAGAGCAGCCATCAGAAATTACAAATCGTCATTGTCTTCGACTTGACTTGGCGCATCATCACCTGGCTGGGTGCCATTAGTTTCCCTCTCCATCGCCGAATCCATTTAGATGGCCTCTCTGTCTGGCACGTTCAATGTAAATTAGCCGATGCAGGAAATTAAATGATTTTTTAATGTGCTGGAAAAATGATTACAAACGTAAAAAAACAAGCAGAGGACGCTGAAAACTGAAAACCGAAAACAGATTTCAAGTTGTTCATGGAGTGCTATTGAATATGAATTTCAGTTTTTGTTTCCGAGACGGGAGTGGAGTGGAGCAAGGAATGCGGCAAAGCCAAGTTTTATTTAATTGTTTTGTTTACAATCCAAGATTCATATTAGCCATTATGAGATGTTATAGTTTTTGTTTGTTTACTTTAATTTTCGCGTTTGCATATTTGCAAACATAACTTCAAATGATCTTGGTAATTACAAAACTTTTGGGGTTTATTTTCTAATTCATTTTTATTGTACTCTGTGGCAAGGTCGAGTATTACTTGCAGAAAAGCACTTTGCGGAATTCGCGGCGAGGAAGAGGAAGCTATTCACAACCTACCCCCGATCCTCCCATCCCTTCCTCCCATTTTTCATTAATTTCCAGCTCATTTGGGGCGGGGCACCGCCTGGCCTTTGATTTTACAACTCATAAACTTGGCATTATCAAATGTGAAAGTCAGCTCGTGCCAAATCGCATAATGAGCGGAGACCATTATAACAAAATGCCTGCAAAAATTCAACAATCCATTTGCTACGCATTCGATCAATGAGCCAAAGACAATTGGCCACAGAAATATTTGCAGATCGTGATGGATGCTACGCCCACTGTTTAAATGAACATGGAATATGGCAATAAAAATATTGAGTTACTTTTCCCCGTCGTCAAGTATTGTGTTCAAGTATTTTTAAAGAGTTCAAGTTTTCTTTGTGTTATGCAATCGACTCTTTAATGGGATAAACAAATATTCGAAACTATTGACAAAAAATAAAAAATGTAATATGTTTTCTGGAAATAAAAATTTATAATTTTAATGTTCATTTAAAATAATCAAGGATATCAACTTTTTTGTTATGTCAAAAATGATTAAAATCATTACTTTTTGTTATTGCATTAATTAAAGAAAATATATCAATTGTTTTAAGACATTAAAATACAAAGATTCAAATATATCTTTTTTGGATGGTGATTTATTATTCAATTATAGTCAAATTAAATTGTCTTTTAAAATGAAATAATACTTTTAATACTTTTTAAGAACATTCTACAGTTTTTTGTCATAAAAATTATATAATTTATGGTAATTTTAGGGTAATCCCATAGCTACAATTATTGTTAACAGGTCGTAATTTTTGGTAATGTTTAATATAATTCCGCATACCCTAATGGTTCTCGAACCACAACTTTATATTATCTGTCTAGTTATACAAACACTTCATTCAATATTAATTGTCTTTTTAACAAAAAAAAACTATACTTTCACGAGAATATTCTGCATTTATTTTTTGTTCTGCGCTGACAACTGAAGTTCAACCGAAAACATGAATCCAAGTAAAGTGACTTAAAACCATAGCATAAATGTGAATTGGCTTTTCAAATAATAATAGCATTATAATTTTAGAGAAAAATTAAAATTGTGATTTCAATTTACATTTAAGTCTTCTCTAATGTTCAGTTTAATTTCAATCTACATATTTGACACCAGAGCGTCTCTTTCCCACCAAGATAACGTATCTGAAAATCGTTTTGAAACGCTGTTTCCCTCGCTGTGGTCACATCTCAATTGCAGCTTATCCAACTGGAATCCATGTCAACGCCAATCCAAACAGCCGCATCTGTGAACTCTGGGGCATAATCCAGCTCATTAAATGTGCCGAAAAACAAAACCGAACAAAACCCAGCGAAAACTCCCACGCACTAAGGGGAAACTAAGGGGAAACAATTTGCAGCAGCAGCATTGCCCGAATTCATGGGGCCTGCAGCAAGTTCGTTGCCTGAGTCTTTTGTTTTTCGCTTTGAGTGAGGCGGCCGCTGCCAGTGCTGCCGCAAGACTGAATACCGAAGCCTGCGATCCGAGATGAAGATGCGTGGCGTGGAGCAGCTGCCTCCGCTCACTTGGCTGTGACTGTGGCTCCGCTGCCGGCGTCGCTGCCCGCCGCATGACTAATTCCATTACAAATAAGTGTTTCTGCCATTACACGAACGGCAACAAATGTTTATGGCCTGCAGCCGCAGGAGCGCGGTACTCCCTCGTCTCATTTGTTTGGATGTCGCCGCACTCATCTTCGCTCATTTGCCGAACACAAGACGAAGCCCGCTCGTCAAAATGTTTGGCGCTTTAATTTCAAAGTAACTAGTTTACTATAACAAACCTCCTCAAGCGATTTCCCTCTTCTTTTCTCGCGATCACTGAGAGCAATCTGCTCTTCCTCCGCTCCGTGTGCTTTGCATTATTTTGTAATGTTTTCAAGTGCTCGTTCGGCAGAGGCACTCTTTTTTTCGACTGCCCGAAAATTGAAATAACAAACTGAAATAAACTGAAAAAAAACACATTTTGGCGCGCAATTTTTCGAAGCCGACGTCGACGCCGCAGCGTTAGCTGCCGCTCATTTCTAATATAAATACTGGCCTACGAAATTGTTTCAGTATCACAATCAAGTCAACCATCTTCGCAAGAAGAACACAGCCAGCAGAGCAAGTTAACAAAAACCGATTTCGTGTGTGCCAAAACCCCAAACAAGTGACAACACAAAATGAAGGTATACAATATAGCCAACTAGAACTGTCAAGTGTCAAGTGGTGTGCAGTGTATAAGGAGTCCTCGCAAAAGGACATGGGCAGCATAAGTGAAGGATTCAATTAGAAAACCTATTCGGGATAAATAGGAGTACTTGCAGTTTGGGAAACATTAGGACACGATTGCCAATAGTGTATTCACGGATAACAAATATCAAAAGTATTGAAGATTAATGAAGGAGTGAATCAAAAAGTCCGATAAAGCAAACATTTTAGTTTCCTTTTTATTAAAATTAAAGCGAAGTTAAAACCCTTTTTAATCCTTTTAATAAGATCAAGTTTTTTTATCTGAAAATATTATTTCGGTATTAAAAAACATTAGTATATGTTGAGGTTAGCCATTTTCCTAAGGATACAATTTCTCTTAATTAATTCCTGAAAAACAAAATTATTTAAATCATTTTTACAAGGCATACCAAATATCAAACTATTTCCTCATCTTTAAAACTCGATCACAAAGGTGATAAAACATGTTCGAAATTAATATTCATATTTCTTACCGACCAATCAATAGCCCTCATTTAAAATCGATTTTTGGCAATAGATCGATCAATCAATTAAACAACTCATCAAGCTAATGAAACCTTGATTGTCTCATATCACACTTGGGTAGCTAATCGGAAAGAGAAGACAAGAAATATTAATATTTGAGCCATATTAAAAGTCAAGTTCAGCCGGGCGATTAATCAAGCGGAGATCCGCATAATAAATTGCATAAGCGGCATCATCTGGCTAAGATCGCCATCAATTTGTCGAGTGAGCTACTGTTTATTTTTGGCTGGGTTGCGGAATTAGAACACGACACCGATCTCATCCGCCTGGGAAACAATTGCTGCCAGCGATCCCAGTACATTTCTAGGGTGCGGGTTGCAAACAGAAAGGCTTGGGTCATTTTGCAATGCATAAATTAGAGAAACTTTAAGTGGCGGAAGAAGAACTACTGGACATGCCCAAGTACGGCAGTCTGGAGATGACCAGGCGGCGATAAAAAGGCAGACAAAAGCGCAGCCAAAGGCAGTACGAAGCGTAGCGCTGTAACGCCAATGAAGCATGAAAGTCATTGACGGCCCTGTGCCCAAACACTCGGGCAGAAGATCTTTTGCACAAGATTCGGAAATACGTTGTGCAAGCCCGCAGCGAAGAGGTTCTCCCACAGGTTGTCCGCGCCACACGGCGTATACTTAACATTCAGACGCATTGCGCAAGCGCGAGATCAGCCCTTCACTTGCAGCCCAGCTCAGTTCAGCTCAGCTCAGCCAAATCCAATCCTATCCGAGGTTCACCTGAGACTGAGACCCAATTACCGCAGATTTGCATATGCCCCGGCTAAATGCTGTAAAGATGGGAAAGACAATGCCCATTCTGGGCCTGCTCGCAAGCCATCAAATCCGAACAAAAGATTGTCAAGCGGATCGCAGCCCGAGCAGTTATGGTTATGAGAGTTTAATGAGCTGGAAGCCAACCAGCCGAAAACAGTAGCACAAGACAGTTTCACATGGGAAATTTCGCATTCGGGATCAGTGATGGGATGGGGAATCGATTTCTGGTACTGGTGTCATCATCAATGGTGTCTGATCTTTGAAGACCTCAGTCGGCGATCGGTAGGCCATCTGGTGGATCTTGAAGCCATAAAGCCTGAAAAACACAACCATATTAGTTTTCAATTGTTAATACTTTGAAAAACATTTTTCCATTAGTGTAAACATAACGGACTTAAAAGTTAATTCTTGTTTTATTATCCTTTTTAATGTGCCAATTTTAAATGAACTTGAAGTTCTATTAAGACTTTAGACATTACCCAAGCTTAAAAACTCTTATAAACGGTATAAATTTCACAATTGGTAAACAAATTTAGTGCTGCAATACTTTCAAGAATTAGGAACTGGGGGCCAGTGGTCGAGCTCACCTGGGCACAAACTTCTGCTTCGTCCGCTTGGGCCGCGCATCGGGATACATCATGAAGAGCATGTGGGGGAATCCGGTGCCGAAGAAGGCCCCGTCCAGGTTGGAGTGGCGCGCCGCCTTGGGGATGTAGACGTCGTTGCACTTGGGGCAGTAGATGCGGACCATCTCCTCGCCGGGATTGTCGCTCAGCCCGATGGGCAGCACCGCCTGGCGCTGGCAGAAGGCGCGCGGACACGTGCCGAAGGCGCCCTTCTGGTACTTCTCCAGCATCAGGTCGATGCCCCGGTTGGTGAGGATGAAGCGGGCGTGGATCAGGCCGTACAGCTTCTCGGCACTGGCCTCCAGTTCCGGCTCGGCGGGCACATCCGAGGCCGAGCCCGAGTTGAGATCGAGGATAACCTCCAGCGCACAGCGGTAGTTCGACACGTTCGAGTCCAGGAAGTTGAGGTTGAACTTGTCGTGGATGTAGTCCTCGTCCACCTCGCAGAAGAACTCGTTGCCGCGCTGCTTGCAGAACCAGTGGATCCAGGCGGTCTCATCCGAGTCGCTCATGGCTGGCGTATCAGAACTCGCGACTTTCGTTGTTGCCTGACTAGGGGGAACCACACTAAAGTGCCTAAAAGCGTTTAAAATTTCGAATGACTGCTGTCTGGACGAGAGTTTTTGGGCATGGGTTGCTACTTTCGAATGGTCCTTGCTCTACCCTCTTGTACTAAGAAACCCAAATATCCCTTTGCAGGCCTTTACGTCTATTGCGCTGCTCGTGTGCCTGGCCGCCTGGACCCATGCGGAACCGCCAGTGCCCCAGAACCAGTACCTGCCGCCCAACCAGTCGCCCCAGGCGCCGTCCAACAACTACCTGCCGCCCACGCAGGGCTTCCAGTCGCCGTCGAACAACTACCTGCCTCCCCAGCGGACCGGCGGCAACGGAGCGCCCAGCAACAGCTACGGCGCCCCCATCGCCCCGCCCCAGGGTCAGTACGGTGCTCCGGCGCTGACGGGAGCCATCTTCAAGGGCGGAAACGGGAATGGCAACGGCAACGGCTACGGACAGCGGGATGAGGAGCAGTACGGACCGGCCAAGTACGAGTTCAAGTACGACGTGCAGGACTACGAGTCGGGCAACGACTTCGGGCACATGGAGTCCCGGGACGGGGATCTGGCCGTGGGCCGCTACTACGTCCTGCTCCCCGACGGTCGCAAGCAGATTGTGGAGTACGAGGCCGACCAGAACGGATACCGCCCCACCATCCGGTACGAGCAGGTGGGCAATGGCAATGGCAACGGAAACGGAAACGGCAACGGACGCAATGGCGGTGGCTACGATAGCAACGCGCAGCAGGGCAAGTTCAACGGCTATTAAGAGGGGGAGAGTGGATTCCCGACTTGGGTCGACCCGCAGCTATACTCGTCTACTTCATGGGATCGCTGGCCGAGTATTAAACGCCCATCCAGCCAGAGCGCCAGCGATCGCAGTCAGTCTATCCCTACTTCTGCAACCCCTTAGTGGGACGGCCGCCATTTTGCCATAGACAGGCGCGTTCCTTTCCGTTTCCGTTTCACTTCCGATTGTACCCCCTTTCTGTCTCTACGCCTGGAACCCCTTGCCGTTTTGTTTTGTTTAAGCGCCTTCATTTTGTGTTAGTCTACGCACACACACACACCAACACACCACTCACACACACCATGACCATAACGCATTCATACATACATGCATAAGGATTGTATTTAGTTTTTAAACGAAAATGGAAATTCGAAAGTGAAACGAACTTATGAGATTTTTGTGTATATTTAATAATTATTAAATGAATAAAGAAGCATTTTTGTATAAAACAAAGTCAAAAAAAGGCCAAAATGTGTTTTTATTTCAACATTGCTCAATAACTTGAAGATTATTATAACTCTAAAAAAGTTGTTTTAATTTTTTTTCAGCCCATTTAGCATTTAAGGATTAATTGTAATGCATTATAATTTAGCAGTTTTATATAGCAAACATTTATTTATAAAAAATTTAATTTATATGATAGTAATTGAAAATCCCTCAATAAGGTTTTAGAATGAAAGGCACTGCATTCCTTTGAGCACTTTATAAAGTATCTATCTAGACATTTTTAAAGCATCCTCAAGTATCTACTTTAAGACCCTCTCCAATTGTCCCTGATTGTTGTAGCGATAGACAGGATCCTTTAGCTGTCCCACAGTGGAGTAGCTCAACTGAGCCGTGAAATCCTCATCATTGTCATTTTGCTGAGAACTGAAGGTAACTCTCTGCAGTTTATTATCCTGAGAGATAACGAAGTATCGGCCCTCTCTGGTTTTCGACTGCTGGTTGTCGGTGGAGTCCCTGGGAGTCACTGGCTCCTCATCGTCTGGATAGATGATTTTAAAGCCTGGATCAGGAGGACCATACTGGTTAGCCGGACGGGAAATGGGCGGGATCTCTTCCTCGGGGACATCCAGTGGTTGCGGGGGCAGATAGTTCGATTGAGGTTTATCCACTGGAACGATCTGGTCCACTCGGGCCTTGGTGATTTCCACTCCCTGACTGGAACGGATAGGAGGCACGTACTCGTTGGGTAAATTAAACGGAATCCGTGGATGCCAACCAGCTGGGGCATATGGTGCCCTACGTCCCACTGGTGAAACTAATTCACCACGCACAATGGCCAGATAGGCAATCAATAAAAGAAACTTTAAGAATGATAATTACAATTTCACATAAAATTTGGTTGATAGAATTACAAGTTATACCTTTGTCACCATTTTAACGAACGTTACAATCGAAACTGCGGTGCAATGCTCGGGACTCGATCATTTTTATATTGAACAATCGGATCCATTGCACTCTTTATCATGCCGGACACGCACCCTGTTCGTCTGACACCAATTGGACTGCATCTGCTCCATCTTCAGGCTACATAGTCACGTATCTAACCGACAAAAATAAAAAAGAATCGACTGCCTACAACCTTGACAACGGATGAGCGAATAATTGGCAAAGGCTCAAGTTTGGTTTTGCTGACCGAAGTTACCTAACGTTTGTCAACTTAAAAATGGTCATAAAAAGTGAAAGGGAAAGTCAAATGATTTTAATTAATAAAAGTGGAATAAGAATAGTTTTGCACTACATAATCTTAAATGTAATCTAATTTGATAGATTACTGATTAATCATCATAATAGATTCAACCTGTAAGTTTAATATTAAGAATGCCTTTGTATTTCAATAGTTAAATTATAATGTATTAAAATATATATGAAATATAAATACATTAAAAGAGCTACTACAAATAAAAGTTTTAAAAACACGTTACTTTTAGGGTACCGCATTTCGTGTTTTAAGTCTAAGCAATATACAGCCACACCAATGTCAGCGGGATTTTAGGAACTAACGCTACCATTAAGCACTAAACAAGGCACGGTCACACTTCGAACGGAATGTAAAGAAAAACTACAAAAATTTGACAATTTTTTTTATTTATTTAGCTAAAGCATTATAATGCAAGGACCTAAGTGTTAATTATGTGTTGTCCCAGTGTCTGCGAGCAATATGCGCGTGCTTGTCATGCCTAACACTAGCGAACCAGCAAATTATATGTGACGAAATTCCATAAACAATTCAGCGTGCGCTCGGTGGTAATATAGAAATCCGGAGGAATGAACCCCCCACTCAACCCTTTCCCTGCCTTCCAGACATGCGGTAAACTGCCTATTATGCGCCAGTGGCCACGGAGCCCACAGGAAACCCAAAAACCATGTGGCCCAGCTGCCGCCTCCACGCCGCGCTGCTCATCCTGGCAGTGCTGGCGTGCCCAACTAGCAGTCAACAAGTTCCTCTGGCCTTAGCCAACTTAACTAGCAACCAAGTGCCTACTGATCCTGGCTTCATGCCCCTGCAGCAGTCGCCAGCGAGCGCCTTTTTCGTGAACCACAACCAGCAGAATGCCATGCAGTTGCGGCACAGCATGGAGGGGAAGCTGCGCAACATTCGCAACATGGAGATGAGGGTGGCCAAGATTCAGGTGGGTGTTATCTATTCTTATGCGTTGGTAAAGTCAGATTTCAAATCCCCAATCCTTGCAGGAAATCTTCGACTCGATGCACCTTAGCAGCTCCAATGGAGTGCCTCCCGCTCGCCAAGTCCCGACAAACGACAGCAACAACCAGCCCAATCCCCAGCTGGAGAGGGATTTGCAGTTGTTCAGCAGTCGTCTGAGCAAGAAGCTGCAGAAGGCAACCCACTTGGTTCTGGAACTGCGCGAACTCTTTCTCTACAACCTCACCAAGGTCAGGCAATACAGCTACGACGACGAGGATGAGGAGTCGGAAAGCGAACTGGACCTGGAGATGGAGTTGGAAGATCTGCATGCCAGGAACACGGCTTCACCATCCACCGAGCATATGCCACTCTACTTAAATAGCCAAATCGAGAACTGCCAGCCTGACTACGAAGCCGAAGTTGAGTACGGCTCTTCGTCGACCCAATCAATTCATTACAACAAACAGCAGATCCAAATCCTTAATTATCTGAAATCGGATGATGCACGCGCCCCCTTCTTGAATGAAAATAATGCGCGTTACCTGGCTGTCAATGGGTACATATCTAATCAATTGGTTCAACTTAAACGCAGGCTTAGTCGCAGTGATGCGGAAAACTCGAGTAGCAAGCCTAGCAGCGGCAACCACTTCAAGCATATCTACTTTCTGTCCAATTCGGATGGATCCTCCGCTAGCCTGCACTTCCGTAAGCTTTACGTGTCGGCCATTAAACAGAAATTTGTGCTCTTTCTCATCGATGTGGGATCCGCTCTGAATGCGGAGTTGTTTGACCTGACAAAAAGCTTTGGTAAATATATTTACTTTTATTGTAATTCATATAAATATTTTAATACACTTATTTGCAGTTCATGAGATGCTCCAGCTGCTGGAGGATACGGATAAAGTTTCGTTGGTTACCGTTTCGAGTGAAGCAAACTTCATGTCCCTGGATGCCTCGTCCGCCGAGGCTAGCCACGGAATTTACAGTGCTACTCGGGCCCACAAGGAGGAGATACTAAACTACATCAACAACCTGAGCCGGGCACAAGCTTTTACGAATCACTCTTTGGGATTTGAGTATGCCTTCGGGTTGCTCCATCGACTGCAGCAATCGGGAATGATTAACACGGCAGAGCAACCAGTGGAATTTGTCTATGTTACGCGTGGTCTTCTGACTAATTTATCTGATGCGATGGCAGTTCTACGGGTGGTGGCAGAGGGTCAACGACGGCTCAGGGCTCCAGTGATCATCAACACATGCGCCGTGGTACTGGATGAAAAACGGATTATGTACGAAAAGCAATTCCTTAACGATGTGGCCACCCAGAATTACACCAAGTACGAGATTGATGTGGCCAATTGGTGGCCAAGTGGGCAGCTGGCATCTCAGATGGCTGGTCGCTTCTTTGTGCTTAGCAAAATGCACGCCGAGACGTCGCTTCCGCAGACAAGTGCGCGGATCTTTGGGCAGCTCTTTCAAGAGCGATATTTGAGCGACACACTGGAGGTGCATCCTCCGGTAGTCGACGCAGAAAGCGGAGGTAAGTTTTAAAGGATTTAACGTATTCACATACTAAATGTTCTCATTCTTGCAGATGTTCTCGTCTCTATCACACATGCAGTTCCATCATATGGGGTTGTGGGCGTAAACTTGTACCTGGCAGATCTGCTAGAGGATCTGCTTAACTATCCCAGTGCTGTATCTAGTGCCAAGCAGGGCAGTGGCTATGCATTTCTCCTGGATCGCTCAACAGGAAACACGCTAGCCCACCCGGCCTTTCCTCGGCCACTCATTCAGCGTGAGACTTCATACCCGGTAAACATCGCTTACCTGGAAAACGCCACGGACTTTTCTAGCCTCATACGGGAGCGTCTACTGCATGAGGAGAGCGGCAACGCCACCACGGATGTCTACGTGGGCAGCCAAAGGCTTCAGCGTACCTACCACTGGCAGTCTGTTCTAGGGATTTATGTACTGTGCCTGGTTAGCAGTGGAGGTGATACCCTGCGCAATATTTCCTCCACGCAACGATTTAACCTGAAGGACACCGTGTCCAACTACGAGCCTGGCTACTACGGGGAGAGCATGGACTTGCTGTACCATCGTTTGGACCTCAATCAGGGCGGCAGCGTCCAACCCAAGATCTGTCGCTACTTCAGGCAAATGGCCACAATGGGTATGTTTTATAGATAGCGATAGGGGACTTTAAAATATATTTAAATGTCCACCTTATTTTCTTGCAGATGCTCCCACTTTGTTCCTCAGTGCTGCCGCCTTCGAGTCTCCGTTCGGATTCCTGCACAACAATAGGCCTCGAACCCAACTGCGGCATGTGGAGTCAATAATGGCCTATCTTCGCGACTCCAGTGGCCTTCTGGCCAATATGGGGCTGCGTCCCAGCATACGGCATGAGGTGAGTGTGCTCTACCAGGCGATGCAGCAGTTACGACGGCGGCACCAGGATGCAAGAGGATCATTGCGTAGCTACATCATCCGACGGTACATGGCCAGTGTGAGTGGCGTGCTGCAGCTGTACCCAGGATGCCTACTTAGCAGTAGCTACGATCCAACTCGGAGACCTTGGTTTCGACAGGCAATGGCCCAGCCTGGCAAGATTGTAAGCACAGCTCCGTATTTGGATGCAGGAGGAGCGGGATACATTATTACCATTGCACACACCATCTTTGAGGGCAAGGCCCATGCGCTGCACTCCGTCCAGCAGGACAGACCAGTGGCAGTGGTGGCTCTGGACGTTCCTTATGCCTTCTACTATCGTCTGATCCTGGAAGGCACTCCGATCTGCCAGTTGCCGCATATGAAGTGTCTGCTGTTCGAGCACGAAGGATATCTGCTGGCCCATCCCAGCATGTTGCAACCCGCCACGCCCACAAGAAATCAGCGGCGTCCACACGAGCACCTCACGCACAAGGAATCGTACTTGGCCAACGACGTGCTCAATCACGGCCAATTGGTAAGGAAACTGGGCTGTGCCAGTTATCAAAACCGTACTCTGCAGCGTTACTACGCATTCAACACATCACTAACCACCATCCTGGGCAACGTAGTGCACGGCGAACGAACCAAGTACGCGATTGCTCTGATACGGGGTAGCAACCTCTTTGCTGCCGTACTTAACTCCAGTTGCGATGGCGGAGCCTTTTGTCCATGCAGCACAATTGACCGGGAGTGCCTCAACTGCAAGCGAATGGATCAAACGGACTGCGAGTGCCCATGTGAGTGTCCCATGGTGGGGGACAGCAGCTCGCCATCCTCTCTCGTCTACTTTGCCAATTACACGCAACAGTTCCCCTACTGTCCTCCACCAAGTGAGCATTTTATTGCACTGCCACCGACCACACAGCTACTCAGTGCCCTGCCCAGTTGTCCCGGATCTGCAGGCACCTGTGAAACGTACTCCACGCAACGGGAATGCCTCGGAGTTATGGGCTGCGAATGGTGTCAGCAGGATGTAGACGGAAACAGTTTTTCCACCGCCTTCTGTTCGTCGCAGGCAAGCTGCTTCAATGGAGTGCTTGCATCCCTCACGCCCTATGGCGAACTGGACGAGCTGGAACTGCTGGCTGCTCACAATCCACAGAGGGAGCAGCACGCCTACTCCGCCTTTGGGCCGCTGGGAGGAGCCATTGTGGTGCTCGCCATGGTAATAGGGTTTGCCATTTACTGCTACAGGCACAATCTGGATGCCCAGACGCAGGAACAATTCTATGTGGATTCGGTGCAGGAGGAGAACTACGGTCTTCCGTTGTCCCGATTCAACTTTGACGATTGCAAGGCGCATGATGAACCGCCTCTAGGTGGAGGCTATGACCACGCATCTGCACAACGGCAGCTCATGCATCCGGCGGATATCTCGCCGTACCATGTTTCCAGCGGCAGTAGCTACCGCCGGCCTCCCAACGGGGAGTCGGACCATGGCTACAGCACGATGACGCCGCACGAGGACAGCTCCGACCAGCAATGCTTCACGCTGGCGGAACCTCTCCTGCTGCACGACAAGCGGCACAGCAAGTCGGACACCATGTCCATATCCACCTCCATATCGAGTCCCACGAATCGGCAGCAGTCCTCCACGCAGCCCAACACGCATCCGTACTTGAGTAATCAGCCGACCTCGAAGACGGAGCGCTACAAGCAGGTGCAGGCGACGCCCTCGCCATGTCGCGGACCGCCAGCAGGTGTGGGTGGTGTCTACGGGCAGACCACGTTGCCCCTCGAGGGGGATGAGTCCCGGCCACACTACATCCTGGCTCCCGTCACGGTGCACCGGCATATGGAAACTGCCGAATCGTAGTCCACATAGCGTTGTTAAGTTTTAGAGCGTAAGATGTCCGCTTGTTTGCCAATTTAGTTATGTAAGTTTCCAAACGGGCAGTTCAACTGCCGCCAGTCCAGATTGAGGGTCCGCATTCCAGACATGCTATGGCCTTAGGCAGCTCGCGATGGACTCCAGTTCCGGCCCATCTGTATCTATTAGGGCCTCTGAGTACGGGTCTAACACCAACTATTAAGTGATGACATTGTTTCTGCCATTTTTGATCGATGTATTGTATTGTATTTTAGTGTAATTTATTGCAAAAAGTATTACTATATTATGTGCACCTATATACTTCCGATATTTTTAGCATTTATTTTATAAGCACCAACAACAGAAATGTACTTACTTGTCTGATTGTAAGATACTACGTCGTATACCGTTTTTTGTAATAGATCCTAAGTACACAAAGTTACTAACTACCGATTTTAGTACTACACATCTATAATAGCAATGTACGTTTCAAATAAAATGTTTAAATTTTGCAAGAAATCACAAGATCTTAACCTTGATCCAGAGCGATCCGATGAATCGATTGAGTTGCCAACTTCTCGTCCTCCGATCAGCTGGCCGAACGTTAATGAATTTATTTTTACACATATACAGTTTATAAGCAAGGCAGACGCTGCTCAATGGGCAATTTCTCAGCTGGTGGTAGTGGCCAAAAACTGCCAATTTAAAAATAACAATGTCTGGCTAGGGGTTGTCAGGTGCTTTTTAAAGGAAATATATTCGAAGCTGACTAAAAGACTGTTTAATTACATAGTTTTCCTATTGTATTTGTATATTCGTTTTTTACCCGATACTAAACCGTTAGCAACCGGTTCGTTTTGGACACACTTGACAACCCTGAACAGAAGCTGCTAGCTCTCACTTTTCCATTGCAGCCATTGCATTTGGTTTTCTGGTCTGGCGCACGACGAACGTTGTTTTGGGTCCCAACATTTCAGCCCAACAACAACTCTATACTTCAACCATATTTCTGGTCTATCTGCACTTCACTTCCTTCGATCCCCTGCACTATAAAGTGAGTGATCCGTTTCGTTTACCTTAAACCGTTTTGTTCGCAAATGTTTTCGAAATTTTTACAAAGTGATCTGATACGTACTGAGAGGGAACTATTACGCAATGCATAAAAAGTATTTGGCGAACAAGAAAAAACAATAGTTATGTAAAAATCATTGCATCTATAAAATCTTAATTTGAGAATAAGGGATATTGTTTGGGAATCTAAGTGCAACTATAAGCAAGCACTATTTAAAAGCAGAAACATTTGATTTACTAAAGAGGATATGATACAAAAATAACGGTCTATTATAAACGTTAATGTTATTTTGAGTGGTAGATTTTAATGAATAAGGCAGGCATTACAAAGCTAATAGAAAATTCACAAAAAAAACTATATATTATTTTTGGCTTATGAACTTTGAACAAAAGATTTGCATAAGTATTAAATAAACATTTGTTTATTCAATATGAAGAGGATACTAAGATACACCTAAATATATTTTTTAGAGGTAGATGTTTTTGAAACCAATTCGGTTACATCATGACCTTAACCTTAATGCTTTTTAAATTCTTGAATCTTTTGTTTTCTAGAAGAGAAGGCACCATGTTTAAGTCCCTCTTCGATGCCGCGCAGAACTCAACGTTCAAGTCGCCATTCACCAGCGTCAACTGCCAGGCTGCCACGCCTGCCTCCGCCCCCACATCCTCCGCTGTGGTGACCCCCGCCCTCAAGGATGTCACTCCACGCCAGTTGACCCCCAACCACAACATCGCCGCCGCTGCTGCTATCGAGGGTGGTAAGTAGAATGACGACCTGGAAAATTCCTCATCGGTCCAATTATTTAAATATATACTAAGCATTGAGGAAGACCAACTTAAGTTCGAACATGAAGTTATATTTATGATATTAAAGTTCGGTTGTGGATCGTTTCCGATTTATTCATTCTCTACGAACAAAATACAAACATTTTCATTCCAAAATACCCATTTAATACCCAAGCAGATTGTATTAATTTTTTCTGTTTTTTGGCTGACCACAAATAAATGATTAAACTAAACTTTTAAAAGATTGGGTTGGTAGACCGTAAAATTAAATTAGCAAAAAGAAATAAAATTGGAATACTGCAGTTGCTTACCAATTTTAAAAATGTTTTTAAGTTATTACAAAAATAATCAAAAAAAAACTAGAGCTTAAGAAAATCATTAAATATATTTAATATTATATTATTTCCAGGCTTTTTTTTAAAGAAAGCCGAAGACCCAAGTTGTTGTTTTATGTATTTGAATACATTAAGATCCATATCATTTCCTTAACTTAAACATATTTTCTGTAACTGAAAAACCAGATTAATCAATTTCTGTGTCCTATTCTGATACACCCCAGACTCCTGCGAATTCGGCTCCAACCACTACTTCCTGCTGTGCGGCCTGGGCGGCATCATCTCGTGCGGCTCCACACACACCATGGTGGTGCCGCTGGACTTGGTCAAGTGTCGCCTGCAGGTGGACCCGGCCAAATACAAGAGCGTGTTCACCGGCTTCCGCATAAGTATGGCGGAGGAGGGCGTCCGAGGACTGGCCAAGGGCTGGGCCCCCACCTTCATCGGATACTCGATGCAGGGTCTGTGCAAGTTCGGCCTGTACGAGGTCTTCAAGAAGATCTACGGCGATGCTATCGGCGAGGAGAACGCATTCCTGTACAGAACCGGACTCTACCTGGCCGCCTCGGCCTCCGCCGAATTCTTTGCCGACATCGCACTGGCGCCCATGGAGGCGGCCAAGGTCAAGATCCAGACCACGCCCGGATTCGCCAAGACGCTGCGCGAGGCCCTGCCCAAGATGACTGCCCAGGAGGGCGTGACCGCCTTCTACAAGGGCCTGGTGCCACTCTGGATGCGCCAGATCCCATACACCATGATGAAGTTCGCCTGCTTTGAGCGGACGCTGGAGCTGCTCTACAAGTACGTGGTGCCCAAGCCCCGTGCCGATTGCACCAAGGGCGAGCAGCTGGTGGTGACCTTCGCCGCCGGCTACATCGCCGGCGTGTTCTGCGCCATTGTCTCGCATCCTGCGGACACAGTGGTCTCCAAGCTGAACCAGGCCAAGGGAGCCTCCGCTTTGGACGTGGCCAAGCAGCTGGGTTGGTCTGGTGAGTAATGGCTTCGGGATTGCCTGTGGCTTTTTCATCTCAAAGTCTTTCTTATTTCAGGACTCTGGGGCGGTCTGGTGCCCAGGATCGTGATGATCGGCACACTGACTGCCGCCCAGTGGTTCATCTACGACGCCGTCAAGGTGGCCCTGCGCATGCCACGCCCACCACCACCAGAAATGCCCGAGTCGCTGAAAAAGAAGCTGGGCGTGACTGGCGAGCAGTAATCCAACTACAAGCCAACTGTTTTTTAATTTAGAGCGAGCAGAATGTTAAACGAATTCAACTTGATTTGTATAGATAAACCACACAATAAATAAAAACCACACAAAAACGGAATGCTCTTTGAATTAATGATAACTGGAAGTCTGAAAATACGATCTTATTCGTATTATATAGAATGCATTAGAATTTTTAAATTCGAAAAAAAATTGATTCAAAACAATTGAATTTATTTATGGGTAAAAACTTAAATATAAATGGAACCTTTTTTATTCACTCTACGTTTTTAATTATTGCACACCGAAATAAAAAATACGAATCTTTTGTGCATTTATTTTAAACAATAATTTGTAATAAAAAAACTAAGTGAATTGGTAAAAAAATGCATTCTAAATTTTAAATTTTTAAAATAATTTTAAAGTGGAGGCGAATTTAACATTCAAATAACCGCCAAAGCTCGAGCTTGTAGTTCGGCATTGTGCAACACTGAAGAGCTGGTACTGCCCAACACCGAACAGCTGTGCATGTCAACAAACAGTGGCAAGAAGAAGCAGCACTAAACACGCGGTCGGCGGGCTGCAGTTAAATTCAACTTTTAAATAATTAAATACTCTAACTATGGTCCAGAATAAACAGAAAACCGCTAAGTTACCAAAGCCCCCAAAGGCAGTGAAAAGCGCTGCCAAGGAGGATGGAGTTTCCAAGGCAGAAAGCTGGCAAAAGGTCAAAATCAAGGGCCACGTGATATCCGATGATTGTGGAGGCTACGAGGGGTTAATTGGTCTGGAGGTCCTCAAAGATTACGATGCAAGCCTGGTTAAGTCCACGCAGAAAAGAGTTAGTTCCCGGAATCCCCCTAGGGAGCGCAAGCTAAAGAAGAAAAAGAGGAAGGTGTCCAAAAGCGGAGAGGAGGACTCCAGCGAGAGTTCCAGTGAATCGGAAAGCGAGGATGAAGTGGTGGCCACTGCCAAGGCCAGTAAAAAAGCTCGTCTAGCCGAGAGGCATGCCCAAAAAATGCAGAAACTACGTGAGAAACGAGAGAAGCGAAAGGAGCTTCGCAAACAGAAAAAATCAAAGGGCAATGAAAACGATAACAGCGAGGATTCCAATGAAGAATATGCGGCAGATCGTTTTGCACTGCTCAGACCACCCCCTTCGGATGATAAAGAAGATATTGCCGAGACGGAAGATTCGGAGAACCAACAGGAATCCAGTGACGAGGAGGCTCCACAACTAGTACCAATCCCCACAGTGGAAGCGGAAGATGTCTCCGCCTGGAACGGCCTGGGAGTGCCTGCTCCCATCCTGCGTGCCCTCGGCGAACAGGGCTTCAAGACACCCACTCAAATCCAGGCTTTGACTCTACCCGCTGCCATCCACGGCAAAAAGGATATCCTCGGAGCAGCGGAGACGGGCAGCGGAAAGACCCTGGCCTTTGGCATTCCTATGCTGGCCGGAATCTTGGAGCTGATGCAAAGGAACGTCCTTTCTGGCATACGAAAGGCGCCCAAGGTGAAGGGACAGCAGCCCGAACCAGCGGCCGATGAACACGAGTTGACGCCTCCGCCGGAAGAACTAGATCATGTTTCCGGAGCCAGTGATGAGGAAAGCGATGCCGAGGATCATGCTCAGCGCAAGCAGACCCCCTTGTACGGCTTGGTGCTCACACCCACCAGGGAGTTGGCTGTACAGGTCAAGAATCATCTCGTATCGGCTGCCAAGTACACGGGCATTCGAGTAGCAGCCATTTTTGGTGGCCTTGCCGTAGCGAAACAGGAACGAGTTCTACGACAGTGCCCAGAAATCGTTGTGGCCACACCTGGTCGTCTCTGGGAGCTTTACGCCCAGGGCAACCACCATCTGGGCAAGATTGAGGATGTCAGCTTCCTGGTCATCGACGAAACGGATCGCATGGTGGAGAAGGGGCACTTTGAAGAACTCAGGAGTCTACTTAAAGTTCTTAACTCGGACGAACAAAAGAAGCATCAGCGGCAGAACTTTGTTTATTCGGCTACGCTGACATTGGTTCATGACCTTCCCGATCACATGCAAAGTATGTTACTTGAAAACTCCATTATTCGTAAAAGTGATATTAATATCATATTGTTAATTTTCAGAGCGCAATATAGGCAAACGACCCAAGTTTGTGAAGCAAACAGTAGATCAGAAAATTGAGAGCCTCATCGAGGAGCTAGGCATTTCCCAACCCAAGATTGTGGACATAACGAGCACACAGCGTAAGTATTCCAAGTCAAACTAATGGTATAGGCCCAATTTACAATGTTGCATTGCAGAAACCGCCCAAACATTGACCGAGAGCCGTCTGCTGTGCCCAATCGATCATAAGGATTTCCATCTTTACTACTTTATTCAGCGCCATCCCGGTCGCACCATTGTCTTCTGCAATTCCATCGACTGTGTCAAGCGACTGGCCACGCTGTTCGGCCTGCTGGACTGCAATCCTCTGCCCATCCATGCCAATATGATCCAGAAACAGCGCCTGAAGAATTTAGAACGATTCCGTGACAGTCCCACTGGTTTGCTGATAGCCACTGATGTGGCGGCGCGAGGCCTGGACATCCCGAATGTGGAGCATGTGATTCACTACCAAGTTCCGCGTACCAGTGAGAACTACGTCCACAGATCGGGACGCACAGCCCGAGCTAATAAGCACGGCATAACCGTCATGTTCATGGAGCCGGGCGAGGTAAAAAGCTATGTGAAGCTGTACAAAACACTGGAAAGAAGTGAGTGATTTTGCAAAACGTAAGACTTTTTACATAAAACAAATCATTTCAGCTGAGGATCTGCCGCTTTTTCCCATCTCGGAGCGATTCCTCGCCGCTGTCAGGGAACGCGTAAATCTTGCGCGGGACTTAGACAAGGAGGAACTGAAACTTAAGCGCGTTCAGAGCGAGCGCGGCTGGATGAAGAAGCATGCCGAAGAAATGGACATGATCATCGATGGCTACAACGATGAATCGTAAGACCAATAAACAAGGCACATTTTTTTAATAACTACAGTTCATAATTTTTAAATATAGTGGCAGTGACCAGGACGAGGATCCCTTTGTCATAGAGCGAAGGCGCAATCGTTTGCGAGTGGAGACAGTAAGAGCCCAGCTTAATAGTCTTCTGGCCCAACCAATCTTCCCCAGAGGATTCAGCTTCAAGTATCCCAACAGTGAGGCAACCCAGTTGGCCACAAGCCACACCCAAAGTGCCGTGGAGACCATGAAGGCGGCCATAGAAGAGCAGAAGCAGGCCAAAAAGGATCGTAACAAACGCAAAAGAAATGCCTAGGACAAACTAAAACTATTTTTATTAAATAAAGGATAAAATAGTTAAAACATTTAGGAATGATTCGCTCAATGCTTTGAGACAAAGTATCGCACACCGCCATCTGTTAATGAACGGGCATGCTTGGCCAGCAACGTGGATACGGACAAGGTGGGGGTGGTAAAGCATCTGGAATTGGAAGGGAAACTTAAAAAACAAACCTCTTGGCTAATTTAAACTTACTCTATGTATGGCTCCATTTCCTCCATAGTCCATCTTTGCTTGGTTTTAAACAAGGCCTTCATGCGATCATTGATGTTGGTGGGCAGCTGCTCCTCGGCCAGCGAACGGATGCAAGGCTGAGCTCCCTCCTTGTCGCAGATACCCAGACCACGAAGATACTTTAACTGGCAGGACATGCCCTCGGGTAACGCCTCCTGCCATGTGCGCATAAATTCCTCGTTGCGGAATCGCAAGCCTGGCTGAAGAATGTTCTGTGCCACAATTCTGGCAACCAGTGATTCATTGTACTCAAACTTTCCCGGACAACGTTCGCTGGGAGTGGTATAAAGGTCGAAGAGCCCGGCCACAACAGCCTCAGGAGCGATGCCCTGCAAGGCATCGATGGTTTCGTCCCTCTCCACTTCGTCCAGAGCCCAGGAGTTCTCGCTGATCACTCCCAGCATCAGGCTAATGATGCGGTACTCGTATTCGTACTCCATCACGCGCATCCGTCCGTCCAGCTCCATGGCTCGATAGTGGTTCAATCCCTCCATGAACTGTGCCCTGCTGCACTGCACTGTGTCCAGGAGTTGGGACAAGGTGAAGAGCAGCTTTTGCTCGACGCAGAATTCGTTTTCCGGGCCCGAATAGCGAGTCAGGTGCAGAAGCTCCCCAAGCTTGCGAAAGCGCGGCTTTATCTCGCGGCACTCGAAGTACTCATGGAACACCTTGAGCACCCGTCGCTGCTCTAGCGTCCGCGGAACCTCCAGCTCGTCCTCCGTGCTGTCGTTAAGGCTCCGCTCCAGGGACGCGTTCGCGTTGCCAGTGCGCGGACTCTTCAGTGGCGAAGTGCTGGTGGCGGCGGCGAACTTAAGGTCCTGCACTAGAAGCAGGCTGTTGGAGATCTCGGCACCCTTCACGTCGTAGGTTCGCTCGTCAGTGCAGAGCACCACCTTCTCATTCTGGCCGCCCTTGAAGTGGAGCGTCTGGCCATCCCGGATCTGTTCCAGCATGTGCCCGTCCAGCTCGAGGAGCCGCAGGTTGTCGGAGTCGACGTCCGCCGAGGGGAAGTACAGAGCCTGGGTGAGTTGGGTCAGTTGGCGCTCGTCCAGTTTGGCGTGTTTCACTATGGCCTTTACGTCCTCCGGCGTGCGTACGTAGCTAATAAATGAAGTACGCCAAATCAGGGGTAAGAAGTTCTTTGGAATGAAAGCAGGGGCACTTACAGCTGCGGAGTATTCTCATCCACCTCCATGAACTCCATTTTTCTGGATGTAAACAAAAACCAATTGACAAAAACAGTGAGCGGGAAAATTAAATGTGACCATAGCGGCACGTCGTTGCCACAACGCTTGAATATATTAAAGGTATTCCGCGCCTGTTTTACTGAGATATTGAAAACTGAGATATTAGCCTTAACCGATGATTTTAACAAATACTTAGTTATGTTCACATAGTTATATTTATGTAGTAAATTCTTTTTATTTTTAATTTTAAATTAAATTACGTTTTTAGTTTTCACATAATATCCGCTTTGGTGCTCTGTTGTTATATTATATATTTTATGATTTATTTATAAAACTGGAATTAAATTTATTGCCAATGGAAGTCGAATAGAAATCTATCCTTTAATGTAATCTCTGGCATTTTGGTTGAATTTTAAAACACCGTCCCCAAATCCGTCGGAGTTTTCTGTGACACCCCTGAACATAACCAAGTCTGGCAGCCCACAAATGTTACCGTATTTAAGTATTGTTGATGTGCTGGTATATTTAAACACAACGGGCAAGGTAACTCTCGCCCTGCAGCTGATCAGTTATTTAACGGCCGAAGCTTTCGCTAGAACGTTTCGTATTCCAGCGGAGTGATTTCGAAAGCACGCGTGTGTTGTTTTTGCCCGTTGCCCTGCACTTGCGCTCACTTTAGAAAACGCTGACTGCGGGAAAGGTCATTGTGTCGGGCGGTCAATCGCTGGTTGTGACGTTTGTGAAAAATCAATTCAGTCGGTGACGGACGTCGACCTCCGTTCTGTGATAAGCGGAGAGCCCTAGTATCATCAACATGCCCGTGGGAACGTTCGACGCCTGGGATACGGCTGTCCTGATCAGCATCCTGGTCATATCGGCCCTGATCGGCATCTACTACCGCTACACGGGCGGCAAGCAGAAGACCACGCAGGAGTACCTGATGGCGGACCAGAGCATGACCACCTTTCCAGTCTCCTTCAGCCTGATGGCCAGCTTTATGTCCGCCATTTCCCTGATGGGGGTGTCCAACGAGTCCTACGAGTTCGGCACAATGTTCTGCGTAATCAACATTGCTTACGTGCTGAGCACGCCCATTGCCGCCTACCTCTTCCTGCCGGTGTTCTACAGGATGCGGACCACCAGCGTGTACGAGTACCTGGAGCGGCGCTTCGGCCAGGCCACCCGGCTGTCGGCCTCGCTCGCCTTCACCGTGCAAATGATTCTTTACATGGGCATTGCCCTCTATGCTCCGGCTCTCGCCTTGGAGGCTGTGACTGGTATTCCACGGTCATGGGCCATCGTAGTCATCGGACTGGTGTGCACTTTTTACTCCACTCTGGGCGGCCTTAAGGCAGTGCTCATTACGGATGTGTTTCAGTCCTTCCTCATGTTTGCTGCCATCTATGCGGTGATTTTTGTCTCGGCCATAAAAGCAGGAGGATTCGCGGCCATCTGGGAGGTGGCGGTGGAGCGAGGCCGTGTGCAGTTCGATGACTTCTCCTTGGATCCCACCGCTAGGCACACTTGGTGGTCACTCATCATTGGCGGCATGGTCACCTACCTTTCTCTCTACGGTGTCAATCAGACACAAGTCCAGCGGCTGCTGAGTGTCCGCAATTTGAAAAGCGCTCAGTCGGCGCTTTGGTGGAACTTGCCTATCCTAGGAATGCTTAGCTTCAGCACCATCTTCAGTGGTCTGGCTATATTCTACTACTATCGCGACTGTGATCCGGTGCTAGAAGGACGCATCGAGAAGCGGGATCAGGTTATGCCGCTGTTCGCACTGGACACTATGGGTGAGTTTTGGGGAAATCCCTGAAAACTTTGTCTTATTTGTGTTTTTTTTTCCTGGTAGGTCAATACCCTGGATTGTGCGGTCTCTTTGTGTCTGGGATATTCTCCGCCAGTCTCTCTACGATTTCGTCGGCTGTTACCTCACTCTCGGCAGTAACGCTGGAGGATTACCTGAAGCCATTGTACAAGACGATATTTAAGCGTACGCTCGTCGACTCCAAGTCTACGTTGCCCACAAAAGTTGTGGCCTGCATCTTTGGCCTGCTCTGCATCGGGCTGGCGTTTGTGGCAGGCTCCCTTGGTGGAGTCCTTCAGGCCTCGCTCACCATTTTCGGAGTTGTGGGCGGCCCGCTTCTGGCCGTCTTCACCCTGGGCGTCTGCACTACCCGCACCAATCAACGTGGTGTGCTGCTAGGGTTCCTTGCTTCACTGATGGTGTCGTTCTGGATGGGTTTTGGCGGACCAAAACCAAAGCCCGTTACCCTGGATTTCAGCACGTCTGGCTGTAGCAATGCCACCGCACTCTTAGCACATGCCATTGAACTCAACGCTAATAGCAGTCCAGTGGTCATCGAACCGCACTATTTCTGGTTATATCGAATTTCCTATTTGTGGTTAAGTGTGATCGGCTTTCTTATCGCTGTGGTGGTCGGTTATGGCAGTAGTATTGTGCTGGCGCACTTTGGAAAGGCAGAAAACACAGAAATCTACTTGGACAAGTATCAGAAGCAACTGGACTACGACCTATTCGCACCCGTGTTGTCTCGTCGCTGGCGGCGTCAAGCAGAACAACGAAACAATTTGGCTCAGGACGAAACGCTCACCAAGCTCACTCAGCAGTAGTTCCGACCGGTTAAAATTTAGAGTAATTTATTTATTAACAAAAAAGAAGTTCCAGGAGGCGTCGGCTATACAAACACGGTATAAGCTTAGTCCTGTTACAGATGTCGTACCTAAAAGTGCATAACTATGTGACCTTTTTGTATACCTGTGTGAACAAAACTTGCATACAGAGCGACCAAAACAGAGTCTTCCATATACATATAAACAACGATAATTATTAGTTACTAGCCGTGTTGCAAATGTTCACAAGCTGGTCATTAAGTGACCTCGTAGGAATAGTGAAATGTTTTTACAATTATATCTAAAAAGAATCATTTTACCTCAGCAGACTTTTGAAAGCGACAATAATTACTTTGAATCGTGTTGGCCGATTACTTTTCCATGTGGGGCATTGGCAGCCACGATGCCTTACATAAATTATTGATTTAATTATATACTTAATTTTATTGCGATATTTATATTCCTACCTTTTAAACTTAATTTAATGTGTTTACTCAGTTATTCGATATTTACACAAATGCCATCATCTTTCATATACATAATAAAGCGCTAGGTCAGGGTTTTATATATACGCTACAGTGAGCACCCCTATAAATAGCTACTAATTATTTAAAGCATTAATTAAAGCATGGCCCAACATTGTGAATTGTGTTTACTTATATACCTCTAGATTACGCAAATATACTATAGAAACATTTACACATGTATGTCTGTCGTGTCACAATCAATTTATATGTATGTTATATGCAAGCATTTGTAAAAACAAACGGCTGACCATTAAAAAAACAACTGTTCTACAAAATGTGATTGAAAAAGCAGGCGTTTTTGTTTTGGAAACATGAAGCTCGGATTTTAGAATGACTTTGAGGGGCTTTTATTTATGCTTCCCAGAAATCACGGCGAGCTGAGAATTTGCTTCGATAAGCAAATTCGTACGCTATCAGCTAACAAGGGTGTCCAAGGCTCTCCCCACATTGCGTACTCGATGAAAAATCTATTTTGGAACGAATCGCATAACTTTGTGCGCTTACCTTTGCCAATTGACTATTGCGCCATGCGGGCACAAAGTCTAATTGAGGGTAGGAGACAACAAATTGCTTAAAATTGGAAAAGGCATGGGTCATTAAATGGGTTTGTCTGTAAACAAACGCCAATTAAAATATGTCGAAACATCGTTAATAGAACTTGCCCACGGTTGTCTTGTTTGTGGAAAGTTTTCTGATCGAGAGTTCAAAGTACCAATAGAATCGGATGACACACATTTTTGGCTAACTTTCTGACGAAAGAACACAAAGCGACGGAAAATAATAGTTAGACTCTGAGCGACTTCTGTTTACTCTTGGTTACCAACTGGTTTTATTTTATAATACGAGCTTACTTGTAGGTTAAAAACACCACTTTTTTGTTAAATATTTATTCGTACGCAAATCTACAAAATATATTCATAAATTTTCACTAGTTGCTCCCGTAAAAGAGTATCAATAATCCGAAAATGACGGCTGATGACTTGGTAAATTCGCTTGATTTATTTTTTCTCTTTTTGCAACTCCAACTGATTAATTATGCGATTTGTTAGCATTTGGTAGCCAAAGCTTTCACAGATAAATACATATGTGACTATTTGAAGGCCCAGTCAGTACTATACGATAAGGTGCCATTCGGCAGGTTAATATAAGTTTTTATGATTCATAAAGGGATTGCTATTCTATTGATTGTGCTTCCTGACAAATTCCATGAACACATCTTCAAAAGTTGTATGACTGACAGAGTAGTACAAAATCTGCATTTCTGTTTTTAAGTTTTCCATGTAGTAAAATATTCCGGACCACTTGATTTTCTCTTTTGGAATGCAGAAGGTAATAATTCCCCGGTAGGCGTACTTCTCGCTGGGGGAAAAGAGAAGTGAAAATTGTTTGAAAGATAGCAGATGCCTTTTTTTTAAGTTTTATTAAAAATTACTCCTGCGACACGTAATGTCAGTTACAAATAATTATTTAATTGATTGCAACAGTACAGTCATAATCTTTGAAGCCAATAACAAACCCTAAAACTCGTTTTGTCCAACAAAGTTATTCCAAGTATGCCTTTAATCATATTTTGGTGGGACCTTAACATTTTGATAATAAATAAATTTGAGAAAGATCAGTTGATATTTTTCAAAGATCGAAGGAAAAATGTACACATTTTCTAGTCAACTATTTAAAAGGGTCTTAATTTTGTAGGCTGAAGGTAGATTTCTTTTTGAATTATTTTAGTTAAATATACTCTGTGACTTCGATTTTACTAAAGTGCGAACTCCATTTAAGACTATTTTATTCGTGTAATCGGAAAATTGCGGGAATTCCTGGAACAACGTATATGAAGATTATTGTTTATCTGTTAATATGCCATTGCAAAAAAAATAGTTCATTGGTGATGATTTACGTTAAATCTAACAAATATGAATAATAACAGTCATAGCAGCTCATTTAAAAATTCACACCTTTCATCCTTATTTTGAAAAGGGAACATTTTTACGTTTGCAAGAGAAATAGTATGAATTCGAGCATGATATCGGATGCAGGATATATTTATGTTTGTAGCTTAGACAGCTACTTTACATGTAGTCACCTAACATTTGCAATTATATTTTAAAACCAAAATAATTGCTACTGTAGAGCTGAGTTGTCGTATTTTAAAACAAACTATAACAACGATGATTATGTCTTAAATTGAACTCAAAGTTTTTCGTTGCTCCAAGATATTCCATAGAGATGAACACATACCTCACGCTGCTATAGGGATGATCCTTTTTGAAAACTTCCTCCAATCGTTGAAGCAGGATATCATAGTCCTCCCTGATGTCTGATTCGCTTGCGGCCTCTGCCACTGGTTCTAATTCTCTGATGGGTTCCGTCTTCCTGAATATTTCTGTTCGGGATCTACTAAGTCTATCCAAGTGCGCCACCGACCTCCGTAGAGAACCCAGCGTGCTTGCACTTTCAGTCTCACTTGAGTCAACCATGGTAATCCGTTCCCGTTCTTTCTTCACATGGTCCATTTCTGCTGCGGTGCCCACTTTCACCTTTACGAAGATGCCCTTGTCGAAGCGGTACTTGAGGCGCGCCAAGGATCCGTAGCAGAGCAACGAGCCGCGATCCATGATGCCCACATTGGTGCACAGAAACTCGCACTCCTCCATGCTGTGCGTGGTGAGCAGGATGGCCCGGCCGGCCTGTCGGATGCTTTCCAGGATCTGCCAGATATCGTACTTGGCATGCATGTCCACGCCGGCGGTGGGCTCATCGAGGCATATCAACGTCGGCGCCAGGGTGGCCATGGCAATCATCAGCTTCCGCTTGGTGCCGTTGCTGTAGGTGCTGATACGGTTATCTATGTGCTGGGTGAGTCCAAAGCAATCGCCCATCGTCGCCACCACTGCCCCGATGTGACTTCGTCGGAGGCCGTTCACCAGGCACCAGAAGCGCAACGTCTCCCTGCCAGTCATGTACGACGAGAGCATCTCTTCCCGCGGGCAGAAGCCCACGTGTCGCATGCCATCCTTAGGACGCTTCTTCAAGCTGTAGCCCTTGATGTGAATGCTGCCCACCGTGATCGCTTTCATGCCCACGATCATGTAAAAGGTGCTGGACTTTCCAGCACCATTCCGCCCAAGCAAGCCGAGGCACTCGAACCTGGAAAAAGAAAGTAAATATTATGGCACTTATCTTAAAAATTTCTCTAGTTCCATTCGTATCTTATGTAATAATCTGAAGCGATTTGGGATAAAGATTCTCGTAATCCTTACGCTGTGCAAGTTTATTACAAATTCGGCCACCCCCCTGTAAAGCCCACAAATCGCTACTATGGTATACGGTATGCTCGGTCAATATGTACCAACAATTTTCAAATCGAACCATTACCTTACAAGTTATTAGGAAATTAATCAGTGGTCACCACTCACACTAGGCACGGTAAAACCGTGCCGACCGCGGTTTTATACTGTACGTGTCGGCCTCTGTCGGAGTTCTACTGCTCCTCAGCCGGCAAAATCCTAACCTATGATCTTATAATAGGACTTTTTTTCAATAAATTTCTAGCAAAATATATTCCCCATGTTCCCTATTATGTGTTTCACTAACGGATTGAGGTCCAGCGTTAGAGATCGTACTGCCAACAAACTGCCGTAGCGCCTTGATACATTCTTTAGGATGAGGGGGAAGTGCGTATATTGTTTGGTAGTCAAGTAGGCCAATCTATGCCGGATTTGGTTCACTTCTATGTCCTCATTTTTGTGGTTTGGCTCTATTTTTTCGTTCTTGATGGATCTGCAAAGCAATTAGGAATCAGTCAGCATATCAAAGGTGATTGATCGTGTCTTTACTTAATGACGTAGTTAATTCGACGCGGAACCCATGAAAGAAGGACCAGGATCAGATACACTGTTCCGCTGATAATCAGATAATGAAATTCAGTCCAGCTGTAGGTATAGGAAATCACTTCCGTATTCGGTAAGCCGATGTTGTCAGGCACAGAATTCAACAAAAAGACAATAAAGACGATCTTACCAACTTTCATTTGAGGTTCGTAGACATTCAGGACCCTATCCATTTTTAAGATATCTTGCATGCCACAAAACAACGCATAGTGTGGATGAATCGTTAGCACGGTCTCGAGGATTCTGTAGCGCAAGTCGCCCCTCTTGGGATGGATAAACAATGCCAGAATGCCTGAAAATAAAATCTCCTTATAATATGTTGTAGAAATATGTAGTTCTACACTCTTGAATAATTAAACAAATGGTTACCTATCATGTTAATGTACAATATGATGGTGAACATCTTGCCCAAATCATTTGACAACTTGGACACCAGGTAGGAGAACGAAATGACGGCGAACCCGAAGGCGAGCAGTAGGATTGACACGGAGAGTGCCGATCCTGTGGTAAATCCAGCGACCACGATCAGAGGCATGACCATGGCGATAAAGAGCCAATAGTCCCAAAAGAGGTGCGACAGCCAGTAGGTTATCCGGCTCATGCCGCTGCTGAATTGCTGGTGCTGCACGGCACTCTGTCGCTCGATGACCGGCAGCACGGTGAAAATGGTGGTCGCCAGGACGAGGTATAGGAACACGAGCAGGGAGAACTCCACGGAGCTGTAACGGCTGAGGCCAGTCAGTGCCTGGGTGACCGTATCCTGGCACGGCTTATTAACAATCTCGATGTCAATCAGGGCCAGCTCCTGGCCAATGGCCGCATACACCAAGCCCAGGCAAAGCGCGGAGCCGTGCTCTAGGCCATTGTTTGACCAGGCGATAATTGAGTTGTCTTCGTTGTTGAAAGTGACGCCGGCCAACAAAGTCTGCTGCACCATCGTCTGATCCGACTCCATCTGCTCCAGGAGATAGTCGTCGAGGCGAGTGCCACCTGTGGTGCGAATGGTGGCTCCTCGACTCAAGGCGTACTGCCTGTAGCGCACGGCAAATATATTGTCGTCCCCAGGAGATTCGATCACAAACACCGCTCTGGGATAGGGGCTCAGATCCGTGACCGACAGCTCAAACAGGAGATGGCCGAATACAAATATGAAAAGTTCAAAGCAGACGACCAGCAGGCAGATGATGACCGGCATCGTGACAAGCAGGCAGAAGAGCTTCCAGTGGCGCCACGCGAAGAGGCGCTTTCTCTCCATGATGGCCCGCCACTGATTGCAGCACTTCACCCGACCATCGTCCTCGCGCACATCGAAGGAGGGGAAAAGATCTGCGGATCGCGAGAAACGAAACACATACATATGTATAAATTTCGTTGAAGGCGACCAACTAAATATATCATATTAAACAAAAAGGAATGCTACAGTCGAGAGCCACGACTATCAAATACCCGTTCCTCTGTTATCCAAACAAGTATGCCCTACAGATGGCGCTTCATGCAATTCTATTGGAGCGGCAAACAAATAAATGAAGCGCCATCTAGAGCTGACCTATGTATTTGACTATGTTGAACATAATTTCATAACTCCTGAAATAATTGTTCGACTTAGAAATGTTGTGTGTTGATAAATGTTGACCGAAAACCCTGGCTTGTATCAAGAATATATATACTTTATAGGGTCGGAAACGCTTCCTTCTACCGTTATTGGTAGAGTAAAAGAATATTAAAATTATTAGTTTTTACGATAACATGTTAAAGTACATAATACTCCAAAAAGCGATGGCAAAAATCATTTCACAGAATAATATAACTTTGTTATTACTGCAAAGGTATTTAAACTTTAGCTTTCGTTTTCGACGAAAAACTATTATTAACACAATGCAATGTTATAAAATCATAATAAAGGAGAGTAATACCATATGTAATACCTATGTAAATATGTACCTCTACTTCCTCCAACCAGTGAACTACACTTCAGAAAAAGACTAGCGATACAAAAGATTATAAGATAATACGCTTACTGATCAGAGACGACATGGGCGACACACGTGACATCGGGTTAATGGATTCAATCCGGTCCCGGTGCTCCCTCATCTCCTCTCCAATCCGCAGGAACACACTGCCCAGCGTGGGGGCGCACATGCTGAACTCCTTAAGCATCAGTTCATCCAGTGCCCCTTCCAGCTCCAGTAACAATCCCGCATATTCAGGCACATATTTGGTGGGCAGTTTGTAGCAAACGTAAATGCCGTATTCGCTGTGCAGATTGATCTCCGGAAGGCGTGTCTGCAGAAAGTCCGTCACCTCCTCCACCCAACAGTCATCCATCTTGGTGCAGATCAACAGGTAGAACGAGCCCGTGTCGGCCACCTGCGTGAGAAAGCCCGTTGTGCCGTAGCCAATCACCTGGCCGTCGCACAGGACCACAATCTGATCCGCCACCACCTCGGCCTCGTGAATGTTGTGGGTGGACATGATGATGCAGCGACCCTTCCGTTCCCGACGCAGCATGTCCCACATGTTGCGCCGCAGCAGAGGATCCAGACTGGTGCCGGGCTCGTCCAGGAGAAGAACCTGCAATTCGGAGGGAGTTAGACCAGGCGCTGGAGAGCTGAGGCTCGAACCTTCGAGTTGCCGCACAGGCTGCAGCACAGCAGGAGCATCCGCTTTATGCCGTTTGGGAGGCTCTCCACCTTGCTGTCGGCAAAGTCCTGCATGTGGCCGATCTCCAGATACTTATCCGCCTCTGCAGAGGCCTCCTTCCGGTTCATTCCCTTCAGCCGACAGTAGAACTTGAGGTGCCACCTGGCCTTGTACTTCTCGAACAGCAAATCCTGCTGCGGGCAGATACACATCGACTGACGCGCCTTCCTCCGCTCGGTGGCCAGGTCGAAGCCGTTGATGGTTACCTCGCCGAACGTGGGCTCGACGAAACCTGCCAGCAGCATAAAGATCGTCGACTTCCCCGAATCGTTGTGCCCCAGGAACACCGTAATGTTGTCTTGGTAAAAATTCAAATTTACATCACTAACCACTTCACGTCCGCTGTAGTCTTTTTTCAGGTTTCTGGCCCGGACAATGACTTTGAGCCCCGTCTTTGACTCCACTTGCCCCTCGAGATCCCGATGCCGGCCTCCGTATCGCTGCCGCCCTCTTCGCGGGCACCAGAAGGAGGGCTGAACGGGAAAGTACCACCTTCTGCTGCGAATACTCTTCAGTTTATCCACGTAGGCAAGGACAATCAGGCGCCACGAGCTGCCAAACAACATGAATATCAGGATGGTGCCCAAATTGATAAAGTCATTAGGATCGGTATGCTTAAAGAGTCTTTCCCAACGCATCCCCTTGTGGAGGTTCTCGTTTTCAATAAACTCTTGCAGTCCCATGGCCAACGAGCTGTTTAGGAAAAGGATGGCGAAAAAAGCCCGTGTTAAAGTGGGCCTATAGCCCATAATTAAGAGGCGCCAGGGCAGGCCGCCAAGCAGATGTACGATCAGGATGGCCACCTGAACCCCGAAGGTGTCCGAGAAGAAGGTTGAGATCATGAAAGCCGAGGACAAGACTTCAAAGTTGTAGACCAGGAAGAAAATCAGCACCAGAGTAGTGTCGCTCAGCGGATAGAAGCGCCACTTAAGCAGGATACCCATAAATAAGGTGGGAATGGACAGGAGGACGAAGCCCACCAGAAACCAGGACAGCCAGTATATCCATGCTCTCACGCCCAAAAGCTCCAGCAAGGCCCTCACATGTTGCTGCCGTTCCCTTACTATCATCTGAAAAATACTAGTCAGATATCACATAAGCCTGATTGGCTTGGAAGGCATACTTGGGCAAGATAGGCAGCGGATATGGTGAAGGGCACGAAGAGGATCCCGGCTAGAGTCACCCTGTTATCCGAAAACCTACCCTCCAAATGCTTGGGGATAGGGTAGTGTTGCAGGGTCACTTCTGGCAGGAGGGCGCTTTCGTTTTTAGCCCTGATTAACGCCTCGCTCAGTGCGGACTGCACATTTAAGAATCCCTCCTTTTGATAGTAATCTTTTTCCAGGTTTGAATGCTTGAACACGGCCTTGTTGTCCCAAATCAGCTTGGGATTGCTACGCATGTGAAGTGGGAACCGAAGAGCCACCGACACTTTGTCTGGAAGGGACCTAATCTCTCTAAAGCTGTCGTCAAACTCAATCCCCACGTATCCATATTTATTCTTATTTGTGATGGCAATATCCAGCTCATCGGCGCTGTAAAAGGCCTTGCTTTTTTTGGCTTTCAACTCATGGACCACATCCTCGATGACCCCCGCCAACACCAGATTCCCAGGAGAGTAGTAAATGCGCCTGGTTCGTTGCGAGTGTCAGGGTGGCATGGATTATTGTGGCATTCTGTAGGCAAGAAGCTTATACATACGGCACTTTGGTTGTAATATTGACGGGTGGGTGCCTTTTCTCCGACACCAACTGCGGCTCCCGGAACAGAGCCGTGGCCGAATAGATGAGGAACACCATGATGGGCCCTACAATGATAACCACGCTGGTGAGGGGATTGGCCAACTGGAATCGAGCCGTCTTGCAAATGACCAGCCACAACAAGCAGATGCTGCTCTGGGACTTCGCCGGCGAACCACCACTGGACATATTCGATTTTTGATGGATCTAACACGACGACACTTTAGAAATATAACAAACTTCACTTTTACTCCGCACTAAAACGTTCCGGCTTCCGTGTTTTCTTTTATTTTGTTGTTGATGTAAAAATTAAAGTGTAGACTCGGAAATCCGGCAGGGAACGTAGCAGCTTACTTCTTCTTGGACACACCCACGGTGCGACCACGACGACCGGTGGTCTTGGTGTGCTGGCCACGGACACGGAGGCCCCAGTAGTGGCGCAGACCGCGGTGCGAGCGGATCTTCTTCAGACGCTCAAGATCGTCACGCAGCTTGGAGTCCAAGTTGGAGGAGGTCAGCTGCCAGTACTTGCCGTCGATGATGTCCTTCTGCCTGTTAAGGAACCAGTTGGGCACCTTGTACTGCAGGGGGTTGGAGATGATGGTGACCACCTTGTCGACCTGGGAATGGGCGGGAGTGCGGGATTAGTGGGTGTGTCGGGACAAGTGGGACCAGTTCCTCTGGCTTACCTCCTCCTCGGTGCATTCACCGGCGCGCTTGGTGAGGTCCACATCGGCCTTCTTCAGCACAATGTTGGAGTAGCGACGACCCACTCCCTTGATGGCGGTCATGGCGATGCCGACCTTGCGCTTGCCATCGATGTTCGTATTCATGATACGCAGGATGTGCTGGAACTTCTCTGGGATGACGAGCGACTGCAAGGCAAGTCAAATCATTAGTTTACTGCAGGCCAAGGCACGCTTTTTTTTTTGCATTTTTGCAACAGAAGGGATCGCACAAATTCAAGGTGCATTGTCGACTCTGTAGCCAGACGCCCTTCTTTCCACTTATTTTTTGACCTCTTACCATTTTGCCGTTTGTATTCTCGTATTTACTCCTCACTGCAATAAATTAATAGATATTTTGGTTAAAAATTTAAGTAAATTAAACGCGGAGCACACCACTCACCGGAAACGGGAAAAGAAAAGAAGGCCGAATTAATGTGGCTGCCTCAGGCGCAAATCAAGGGCTAAAAAATACCCGCCACGTTCCATTATCGTGCTGCTGGGTATATCGCCGCGTGCTGTTAGGCGCATTCTGTTCCATCTCTAAATGGGCGTTGCAAATGAATACCGCGTACGAGTTCATAACTATTTTATTAAAATTTGTTTCTTATTATTCAATCGCTCTCGTCCAATTTGAAAAGAAAACTTTAAATTAAATTAAAAACAATTTGACGAAAATTATCTACTACTAATCGAAAAAAAGCCTATTTATAGAGCAAGAGAGTGATATATTGTATTATTATCTTTATTTCAGTTGCCGAAATAATTCTTCAAATTATTAAACATGATCCGTTAACATACAATTTTCAAGTCGTTTCCTTTTTGCCATGTTTTTTTTTGGGGTTCACGAAAAATTCATAAAACTGTTATTTTTTCAAAACTATATCAATTTAAAATTATTTATGACAGGCACTTTTTACGGGTGCTGGTGCTAATTTTTTTTTATTTATAATAGAAATTAAATATTGTACACATTTAATAAATATGAATTAATTTTGGGATATTCAAGAATTTTAAATAATGAAAAAATAAAATTTATTTTTTTTTTTTTTTTTTTTTTTTTTTTTTTTTTAAATTTTTATAATAAAAATAAATAACAAATTTACTGAAAGAGGTACCTTTTGGGAGACTTTTGCCAAGAAAAAACACACTGGAGTGCGCTGGACTGAAAGCAAGTTCAAGCCCGTAAAAGTCTCACAAGGAATAGTTTAAATAATTAATTTTTTTATGTTTGGCGATCTATCGATAACAATTAGTAACAAGTTTTGCGCTACCAACTCGCCTCAATCATATTAAGCGCTCATTTCAAATTCTCCGTTAGAGGGCAAAAACTGTAAAACTGTGAAACCATTTAATCGAAAAATTTGATAGAACATAAAAAGTGTACATTCATTAGATATACAACTTTTGTTTAAAATATTATTTGATTAAATGTTGTTTTTTCATTGCCAAGAACCATAAAAATAACGGTTTGGTCAATTGTCCATGTCCAAAAAGGCCAAATAACATGTGTATAAATTTATCCTATAAAGTTAAAAATTACCGGAGTTATGGGTTTTTCGGAAAATTATTTAAACCGCACTTAAAAACGCAATTGAAAAAATAAAATACCAAATAAAATTATAATCGTTCATTTTGAAGTCGGTTTTAAATTCTTAAGAAAGATAGTCAAAATCTAAACGGGCTTTAATTAGTTTCTAGAACTTCAAAATACCAGACAAAGCTCTAAAAATGTTGTAAATCAAAGAGATATAATAAATACGAATCAGAGCCTATTTGATGTATTATTATTTTCAAAACGCAGAGACAAGTTTGCCAGTTATTAAAACACCAGCAACTAGCCATTTGCGTTATGCTGAGCAATGAAAAACCTGTAAAAATCAGAGAGCGCCTGTATGACTAGCAAGTAAACCAAGTTTCATATTTGGAAATTTGGCACCAGTGTGCTGTGTATATTGCCCGTTCTCAGTCGAACCGCCGCTCCATTAAAACACCGGCCAATTTTCCCAGTGCCACTCAGTTCAGTTCGCTCGCAGCATTCGTGGAGTACGGACGTGTGTGATTGCTTCAGAGTGCGGGTTCCGTGCCGGTTTGTTTGCGGAGTTTCCACCACATCCATCAGCTCCTCTTTAATCCACACCATCTCCACCGGAGGGATGCACTCGTGTTCGCGTTCGGGCAGATGAATTAATTGTGGAAAATTGTTAAATTCCAGCTCGTTGAAGCGGCCACAAATCCAATTAAGCGTATACACCATTTGCGGAGAGTTTGTGCATAATTGAGTAATTAAGTTTTCATAGAAAAGGGTTTTTTGACACCGCACACGCCAAAGTAACTTGGGGTAGGTTCAGCTTTTCAAAGACAGTAAAACGAGAGTGGCAAAAACAACAGCAGCATCATTTCCGGTTCCGCTTTGCTAGCTGGTTTCTCATAAGAGTGCATAAAGCACAGAACTCAGCAAACCCAAATCGGATTATTAAGCCTCTGCCACAAAAAGGATGTCTATTGTGGAGAGACTAGGGATTGCACACCCATACGCTCCATCCCCCCTCCGAAGCCCCATTTTCTGCATTTCCCTTTATTGACAATCGCTCTGCACAAGTCGCTGCATATCCGGGCACCGAATTTTCGGGGGTCTTCTTTTGTGAGTGGGTTTTGGGCTGGTCGCTTTGTTTGTTTCCTCTATTTGGCGCAGATATGGGCAGCGTCAGCGGCTGTGGAATTGCATAATGTCCAGCTTCCTTTCCAGCAAGTAGCCCAAAGCCATTTGAAATATAGGAAAATGGGTCTCAACTCTGGGATAAATAAAATCTTAAATCAACAAGAACATTTAGCTATGCTTGAAAAGCTTACAATCTTGTAGAATCCTCGTTTAATAGTTTGTATTTTAATTTTTTTATGGATGGCTTAAAGAAAATGTACACCCAAAAATATAGTTTACCGTTTTTGTGATAATAAATACAATAATTAGTTCACAAATTAAATTCTTAATGTACCACTTGTTCCAATTGACCACTTGTATATTGAAACACATTAACATATAATCAAAGAAAACCATTTTTATTAATTAGCTGTCAAGATAAATCTTACACTTGAATATACTTCTATTAATTGGTAATCTTACGTTAACAAATACTTTTATATAATTGCTTAAATTATGATTTTTTCAGAATTCTTAAACCCCTAAGAACATTCCAGTTTTAACCAAATTACATTAAGAAAATTATTAAGAAGATCATAAACGTTTTTAATCCTTTTTTGTCACCAAGAGAAACAAACCTTTAAAACTCTTTATTTAGCTGTTGAAAAACAAATGACTGAGGGTAAGAGACTGCTGATACCAATCAAAACCAAACTGCAGACACCCACAATCCAAGGCTGGATCTGTCTCATTTGCTAATAATACCCCTAAGTTGTGACCTGTATAATCAACATAATCCAGGCAAAGGAATGGTCAATCCCCATCGTCCGTCCGTGGGAACTGGACATATGTGTGGGCTATGCAAACGATTCGCAGGAATTTCCGAGTGGAGGGGCGGATTGGGGTTGCCGGTTGATTGGTTGACTGGTTGACTGGGCAAAGGAAGTTGGCTTTGGCATCAGCAAATGCCGGGCATTGATGTGTCCATCAAATGTCTCCGCATGGGGTTCAACGAACCCCCAAGAACTAGAATGTCCGATAATAATTGATCGAACGGAAAATAGGGAAGGAGGCACCCACACACGGGCTGAGTCAGGGTATCTGAAGTATCTGGAGTATCTTCAACTTGACGGGGACGTGAATCGGAAATGGGCGCTCTCTGCAGAACGCATTCGGACGTGTGATGAGCCAATTTCACACATGGCAAAGGCGGCGGAATGATAAAAAAAAACAGAGAAACTGAAACCCAAACAGAGAGCGAGCCAAGTGCAATGCCCCGGACTTCTGTTGACGCTGCACTTTTGCCACCTTGTGGAGTCGCCAAAAATAAATGCCAAAAGCCATTTCCACTTCCCATTCCCCCCCCTGAAAGGCGGCTTCCCCGCTCATTATGTTCGGTTTTTGTGGGGGCAGCGTTCCCCCATTTCAAAGGCCCATCCATACACATGCAGACATACAGCGGCGCCGCCATTCATCACCAGATGAGTCCTACACCCTCGATGGAGTTGCGGATGGGGGGAATCGGAATCCTGCTGCTGTTCTGTTGTTCTCTCTATTAAAGTGCCACATTTAAATGCCGAGCCTCATAAATGTTTCTCTCTACTCGCAATGCAGTCACAAGCGCAGCGGCATCAAAATTGATTGCTTTCACATGGACACGAACTCGGTGAGCCCGCTGCCGCCGATGGAGGAGGCCATGGACAGGGTCAGCGAGAAGTCGCACCCGGGAACACCCAATGGCATCGAGATGCCACCGCCGCCAGATGAAAAGTGAGTTCAGATTACCCAAATCCCAGAGCGGCATTAAAATGAGTGGAAATTCCATTGCTTTAAATAATGATTAGATTTATGATCGTCAGCATTGTCCGATATGTCCGATAATAATAACAGTAATCATCAGATATCAAAACAGCCTCATATCATAACATAAGATATTGAATCTCAATCTGACGCGCTTTGCTTATTTTGCATTTACCCTTTATAAATTGACTTACTATTAAGCTTCTATGTATCGTACTTTTTTGTATACCCTTGCGGGGGGTATTTTCAATTTCAGTCAGCAGTTTGCCATGACTGTCTTTCAGTTTTAAATCTATCTGAATAAAAGTGTTCCAAAATTCTTTATTCTATTGCACTAAGTATATATATATAACGCTGCCTTAGGTCATTTTGAATAAATAATAAAAACTATATTACAACTTTGTTATTAAACAAAAACATAAAATGATTCAATATCTAGCTTAAATAATTTGGGTTTTAATATTATATTATAAAAATCGTCAGACTATTTTATTAAGCTGCCTTGGAAAAGTTCAACAAATTTATACAAAAACAAGAGAGAACGCTATAGTCGGGTGTCCCGACTATCAGATACCCGTTACTCAGGTAAAGGGAGTGCGAGGGAGATGGAGATAGAAACTTTGATCACGCATAACTTTTTAACGAATGGTCCGATTTGAAAAATTTCTTCTACATTTCGATAGGTATTGATAAACACAATAAAACTGCATTTTTACTTTTCCGAAATATTTAAATTTTTAAAATCGTATACAAGCGATTGTGGGCGTTAAAGGGGGCGTGGCACCTTTATGAAACAAACTTGCGCTGCGTAGGAACTCCTAGAATCTGCATGCAAAATGCCAATCTTCTAGCTTTTATAGTTTCCGAGATCTCAGCGTTCATACGGACGGACAGACGGACAGACAGACGGACAGACGGACATGGCTATATCGACTCGGCTAGTGACCCTGATCAAGAATATATATACTTTATAGGGTCGGAAACGCTTCCTTCTAGCTGTTACATACTTTTGCACGAATACAATATACCCTTTTACTCTACGAGTAACGGGTATAATCACATAACTTCGTGGTTTATAGTGGCTTTATTTAATAATTAATTTTATGTTACTGCTTTGGCGTGTCGAAGCTAGCTTCCGTTTTTGTTTTATATGATTTTATTAAAGCTTATAAAGATGTTAAAGATATATATAATATATATATATAAACAAGAAAGAAAGCCAACTTCGGCAAGCCGAAATTTATTCAGCTTTGCAGTTGATGAACTGTTTATAAATCTCGACTATATTTCGATTTGAATTCGTATATGTTTAAAAACAATGAAGCTTTGACGATTTTCCGATCAAGTTTTTGATCGTTAGTATGGAAGCTATATGATATTGTCATCCGACTTTTATTAAATTAAAACAGTAATTTTCAAATAAAAAAAACGAAGTTATAGTCTTTTTAAATTTATTTTTCCGGATGTTTCTATGGGACTTATATACTACCGACTTATATACTTCTTGGAATAGAAATAATTTTTTTACCCAAATAGCTTTACTACTGAGAGACTAGATTGCGAAGAATCGGACTGCGTTGCAAACTTGTAACTGAAACTTGAATACACTATTGAAGGGTATAAAAGGACTGTAGTATTGACTGTTAATCACATTTAAATTTATTGACATACCAATATAAAACTGCCTTTCTCCAGAATCTCGTTCTTCGCTGGCCCAATCAATCCCCCAGTCCCAGCTAATCAACACAATTTAGTCAGCAGATTCCCCAACACATTTGTTTATCAATATTTAAGTAAATTGTGTCACTTATGCATGGCAAATTCGAGGCAGGCACACAGCCAGAAGAACGGACAGACCAATTTCCCCGGAGGCCAATTTGGAACTCTTGTCTAGCCGACAATTGGCCCCATCTCCGCTGCTCAGCTGCCAGTTGGAGCATCTGACTAAAGACTTGGATGTAGGTGATATGGAAAACCAAAACAGACTCAGGCCAGTGCATCCGTAGTGTGCTTTTAATCGATTTTAATGGCACCACGCGGCGTATGTGTAATGTAAATGGAATAGGACCCGAGCACGTTAGGAATTACCCCAAAGACTAATTAACAATTCCAAAGAACAACGACTGTCGACGCCTACACACCCTTTGAGAGGCGGTGCGGGGTATTGTCCGCTGTTCGAGGTTATTTTTACGCGCCAATTTCCTAATTCACGTATCTTTGAAAGTCGTAAATTTTATTTTAATGCGACCTCGTCGCAAATCACACAAAACCCGGGCACATCCTTCCTGAAACCCGAACACCCACAAATTCAACAGTTGATCGCGTGTGCAGAACTCACATAGTAACTTGGCCGTAAACATTCCGCCCGCAATCCTGCTCCTTCGTCCTTTGGTCCTGTCCTTGTCCAATTTCTGGCACGAAGCTCGGTAAGCTCCAAGTAATTACGAGTATTTTTCCTTCTTGTCCGGACTCAACCTTTTCGCCGCCTCGTTTTCATTTCATTTTCATTTGGTTTTCATTTGATTTCAAGTAATTTTTGGGCGCGTTGCCCGCCCAAAACCCACTGGCTTATGGGCTCCAAGGAGCTGGAATAATGACCCAAAGTCCCAGGGTGTGTTTGTTGTCTGTGCGGGGAGTGGGTATGGGGAATATGAATGTGAATGTGGTATCCAGCGAGTAATTGCTGACCCAGTATTTCACTTAGAATTAGAGGAAGCCTCGCTTCCATAAATATTTGATTGATTCAGGCTGCTGCCGGCAGGTGTTTTGATTGATACTCCTGCTTACTTATTTATTTATAGTCACAAAGTATTGTTGACAAACAGGTGGCCCATTAATTAGATTCATTAGATTCTAGGTGGCAGCTATTTTTGAAGTATTGTTATGTGAAGTATTTTGCTTTAGTTTATTTAAAAACCTATTTCTTATCCCAATGTCAGACTGTTTGGTTCAACAGTTTCCAGTCAGCTGACGATCTTGGTTATCTATTATCTTAACTTTATTTACACTTTTAATCTAAAGTAACAACATTTAAGACCAAAAGTTGCATAATCCAAGGTCGTGGCGAGAAGACACTGAGTCATTAATCTTACTAATCAAAACCCTTATACAAACAATTAACACATACCTAAATTCATATCTCCCACCATTGTTTATATAAAAGCTTTCCGGTTGAAGTCTTAGGTAAAACGATCCTTAAAAGGTTCATCTTTCAGCTAGAAAGATTCTCACTTCGGTTCAATTCTCAGATAAAAAGATACACAACTGGTTTGGATCTCAGCTAAAAGACTTAATATCGGTTGGTGCATCCGATAAAAAATCGTTATAACATTCACATATATGATCTAAAGCCTAGCGAGTTCGGAGCTAAATTTTAGCCCCAGTAAGCTTCGACCAGAAAATTGAAAAATGTTTTCAGTTGTCTCTAGCCGATCGTCGCGACCTGTACGTTGTTGTAGTTCAATCGTTAATAAAATACAGTCAATTTAATTGAGGATTTTCGGGCATTTGTTTGTGTTAGTGCGACTGTTAACAAAAAGAGCTATATAAACAAAAACACAAAAAAAGAAAAACACCTTTATTCTTAAAGTGCTTTGTTTATACTAAACTTTTGTGCCACTTTTCAAAAATTTTTGGATGCTTATTACACGCTACTTGCGGATCTGCGACTTTCTTTGACTCGGAAACTGAGAGTTGTTCGACGTTGTTCGACAAGAATCGAAATTTGCATCTATAGAAAACCGCTTCGATTGAATTCAATATGAACTTGCGGCCTTACAAGACCACATGAATAGATAACGAACCGAATCCGTCATTGTTTTGGGATCGCTTTTGGCCCCGTGTGACTGACAAATTAACGCATTCAGCTTGATTAGCATCTGAGTCCAATCTGGAAAAGTTCTATTTGCGATTAGCGATTAGCGATCCCATAGCCAGACGTCCGTTTTCAATTGTCTCTCGATTGTGGCATTTTACAGAATCGGTATAGATCGACAGCCGAAGCCTAATTACGCGGAAAACACCGACCACGCTCTATAGATAAACGACCTTTAGTTGGGCCATCGTATATAAAGCTATATAGAACCGATCCGTGACGCATCCCCAGCGATTCTACGTCTAGTGGGTGGCGGTGACAAAAAAAATCAGAAAAACCCCAACGAATTTCGGCCCAAATAGCAACACTTGGCTAAATGCGTGATCGCCACTTGGCCAAAATGCCGCGTGGAGGAACGACAACAGCGTAAGTTTTCCACATATCATAAATCCACCCCCCAAGGCCAGACTTTAGACCCAAAAAATAAACAAATTGCGGGCTGTTCTTGAGCATATTTATTTAATTTAAACAATTGTGGCTTCTGGAGAAAAGTACTTGGAGCCTACTCTCGTACAAAGGTACGTTAGATTATCGTGTCAGGTTGGCGTACCGTGAATTCGATTGTATCTGCGAGATACAATTTCGAGCATATGTATATGCTTCGGTCATATTATTGGATCGGACCCCTACTCCCTCGAGATCGCCTTAATTAAACACGCCGCGACATCGACGTCGTCTCCAAACAATTGCCGGGCATTGTAAAGTAACCCCCAACCAGATCAGACCAGTATATATAAATACAAGCATACTATAGTATGCCGTACTCGTACTTCGTCATAATCAACCCGCAGGATCCGCAGAAGTGTGTGCCAGTGTTCGAGTGATTTTCATCCATGCGTGCGACAGCAAATGTTTTAATTCGCCTCGATCCGCAGACTTTTAATTGTGCATTCCGCGTCAGCTCGTTACTTGTTACATCTGATGGTTTCTTTAATTGAATTGTGCCCTGGCTTCCTGCTACAATTTCTTTCCCAGTTTTCCCTTCCCTATTTTCATCTTTCGACCAGTTAGCATTGCTCTACTTTTGAGAAGTACTTTAGCGTTAACCAAGTTATTGCCATAATTAGCCTGCTTTTATGGCGGCCTTCATTTAAGTTCTGGTTTCCCTATTATCTGATTAGTATTTCTTTGTAGTTGATCTAGTCTCGGTTGGACATCTGGCTGTCATGGTCATCATAATCTCTATCACATGACTGAGATAAGTTGGTCCCTACATTTGCTCAAGTTTCAAAAAGAGTTTTCTTATCTGCAGATAAGGAGTGATGGAGGCTTAGACATAATTCAACACAGTATATCTGTTAAATAATCGCTTTAAACTTGATATTCACAGATTGTAAATAATTTGCATACTTCATTTTTGTGTCGTTTTTTTGCGTTGATCTTAAATATGTATGTATACATAGATTAGAGATAAAGTCAAACTTCATAACTCGAACCATATTTGCAACCAAACTATTAGAACTATTTGGAAATAGACCCTTCAAATTGGGGAATATCGATTAATGGAAATCATTTATTTATTTTGAACTTAAAAATGTTGTTACTAAGATTAAACTGTTTTTGAAATTTATATGACTACTCTGTATTGAATATTTTCCAAATATCTGAATTGTGATTTTTTAAAATTGCAATATTCAATATTTATTTTTATCATTTTGATGAATATTCATATTTCACAGTTTTTTTGTATAACATGACAAGATACAAAAAATCCTCGTATTATGATAGATTTTGCAGCTTATATTTGCATAAATTATGCATTCAATTTGCATTTATTAAATGACTTTGGGAGTGTGCAGATTACGCTGACACATCGATGCGCTTTCTCTGTTTATGCGCCTCGCAATTGCAGTAGGTGCCTTCGCAGAGTCAATAGCCTTTTATCCACGATGACCCATTAGCCATGAGTCGCTGCACCTAGGCCAACTCCCCGGCTCCGAAACTCTGAAACTGAGACTGAGTCTGAGTCTGAGCCTGAGGTTCAGGTTCAGGTTCGAGTGTATCAAACAAAACAGGTGGCTGCCAACAAACGAGTTTTCCATAAAACGAAAAGCTTTTAGCGAAAATTTCTCAGCGCAGCCAACAAATGAAAAGTGAAAGAGATACAAATGTGCAGCAAAGCTATAGATACAGATACACCCATTGGTGGCGGCTTGTTTTCCAACAATCTGCGGCAAGTGAAATGTGTGTTACAGCAAACAGCCAGTGGAGCCCCTTGCCACACCTCCCCGCCCCCTTTAAATGTGTTGATAGCTAAATGCCTGCCCCAACCGCAGTACCCAACCGAATCCCGAACACAGAAGCAGCTGCAGCCACAGATGCAGCCACATCCACAGCCACAGCCACTGCGGCGGAGGAGTGCAACTTGTGGCAGACAGCCGTTCATTGACACCGCCAACGGATGCACGGGAAAAAATAAGATCATTGATCGTCTTTAATCTCCTTCAAATTGGGCGCTATTTGCCTTAACAATCATTCTTTATGATCTGATGATTTATCTTTTGGTTCTACCATTTGCACAGAAATTAATAACACAATTTAACACTCTCCAAAAAGTCTTGCATTGGATCTTTAATTTAAATTTAAATTAACGCCCCCATTAATTTAATCAAATAGGTTATATAAATAAATGTCTTGTCAACAGATATATATTAATGATCGGCTTTAATATTTATACCCTTGCAGAGGGTATTATAATTTTGGTCAAAAGTGTGCAACGCAGTGAAGGAGACATCTCCGACCCTATAAAGTATATATATTCTTGATCAGGATCACCTCCTGAGTTGATATAGCCATGTCCGTCTGTCCGTCTGTCCGTCTGTCCGTCTGTCCGTCTGTCCGTCTGTCTGTCCGTCTGTCTGTTTCTACGCGAACTAGTCTCTCAGTTTTAAAGATATCGAATTGAAACTTTGCACACACCCTTCTTTCCTTTGCACGCAGTATATAAGTCAGAACGGCCGGGATCGGCCGACTATATCCTATAGCTGCCATATAACTGATTGATCGGAAATGCCATAACTCTGCTGTTTGTTAGGTTAGGAAGTTGGGACTTTCTATGGGTTTTATATTTGGCCAATCAATCCGACGTACCAAATTTCATAAGGATCGGCCGACTATATCTTATAGCTGCCATATAACTGATTGATCGGAAATGCCATAACTTTGGTGTTTGTAAAGTTAGGAAGTTGGGATTTTCTATGGGTTTTATATTTGGCCAATCAATCAGACGTACCAAATTTCATAAGGATCGGCCGACTATATCTTATAGCTGCCATATAACTGATTGATCGGAAATGCCATAACTTTGGTGTTTGTAAAGTTAGGAAGTTGGGATTTTCTATGGGTTTTATATTTGGCCAATCAATCCGACGTACCAAATTTCATAAGGATCGGCCGACTATATCTTATAGCTGCCATATAACTGATTGATCGGAAATGCCATAACTTTGGTGTTTGTAAAGTTAGGAAGTTGGGATTTTCTATGGGTTTTATATTTGGCCAATCAATCAGACGTACCAAATTTCATAAGGATCGGCCGACTATATCTTATAGCTGCCATATAACTGATTGATCGGAAATGCCATAACTTTGGTGTTTGTTAAGTTAGGAAGTTGGGATTTTCTATGGGTTTTATTTTTGCCTAATCAATCCGACATATCAAATTTCATAAGGATCGGCCGACTATATTCTATAACTGCCATATAACTGAACGATTGGAAATGCCATAACTTTAGTGTTTTTAAAGTTAGGAAATTGGGATTTTTTATGAGTATTAAGAATGCATTATGAATGATTTTGGAGAATATAATTTGCAGAATATTCTGCAAGGGTATTTCAACTTCGGCTCCGCCCGAAGTTAGCTTTCCTTTCTTGTTTACAATAAATTTGTTTTCATATAAACGGACTGCGTTAAAAAAACAATATCATTATTTTGATCTTATTAAATAGGTTATATAGAACAAAAATTTAATAGGATTTTAGGAAATTCAATTGGGCACGATCAACAACAAAAAAAATATAGAGCATAACCTACTGATTGAACTCTGAGAAGTCTTGAGCGTTAGGTCCAGACGCAGTTTCATTAAATCACATTTTTATACCCTTGCAGAGGGTATTATAATTTCAGTCAAAAGTTTGCAACGCAGTGAAGGAGACATTTCCGACCCTATAAAGTATATATATTCTTGATCAGCATCACCAGGAGAGTCGATCTAGCCATGTCCGTCTGTCCGTCTGTCCGTCCGTCTGTCCGTCCGTCTGTCCGTCTGTCCGTCTGTCCGTCTGTCCGTCCGTTTCTACGCAAACTAGTCCCTCAGTTTTAAAGCTATCTGCTTGAAACTTTCCCAAAAGTTGTATTTCTATTGCAGGTAGTATATAAGTCGGAACGAGCCGGATCGGGCCACTATATCATATAGCTGCCATATAACTGAACGATCGGAAAAGCCATAACTTTGTTGTTTTTAAAGTTAGGAAGTTGGGATTTTCTATGGGTTTTATTTTTGGCTAATCAATCCGACCTACCAAATTTCATAAGGATCGGACGACTATATCCTATAGTCGCCATATAACTGATTGATCGGAAAAGCCATAACTTTGGTGTTTTTAAAGTTAGGAAGTTGGGATTTTCTATGGGTTTTATTTTTGGCTAATCAATCCGACCTACCAAATTTCATAAGGATCGGCCGACTATATCTTATAGCTGCCATATAACTGAACGATTGGAAATGACATAACTTTGGTGTTTTTAAAGTTAGGAAGTTGGGACATTTTATGAGTATTAAGAATACATCATATGAATAGTTTTGGACAATATAATTTATAAAATATTCTGCAAGGGTATATCAACTTCGGCTCCGCCCGAAGTTAGCTTTCCTTTCTTGTTTATAGATTAAAATAATTATATTGGTAATTGCTGATTAGCGGTGTATCCAAGGCTATCAGCAATAAAACGTCTTTGTGAAATGGTACAATTATCCTAAAAATGTATATTCTAAAAAAAAGACTTGATAAGAGAAGTGAGATACATCCCAGATAAGATTTAATTTTTGTCTAAGTGCCTCCGATCTTTGGGCACTCACGCCGATCTCGGTCCGCCGTATCCGATGCTCTCCGCCGATGGTGTCGCATGTAAATTGGAGCACCCCATGGCATTATCTTCGCGGTGATGCAAGTGTCGCCGCTTCGGGAAAGCGAGAGTGATGGCTGGTAATTCGATTCGCTTTTGCTTTCATTATCACAACATGGGGCTTGCACTATTAATTTAAATAATAGCTTTGTTTACATTCGATACGTTGTTGCACGAATGGATTTCTTACGGAGCCAGGGAGCTGCACTTGGCGATGATTAAGCGGTTCGTTGGCGGCCAGCAATGTGCCTAATTACCCCGACTGCACACAGTTTCTACTCCAGTTTGCAGCAGGCTGTTTACTTTCGACAGATCAACAGATGGCTGCGGTTTGGCTGCCCATTGTGTTTCTGTGGGACTTCTCCCAGCCCCAAAACTATGCACTATGCTGATGATGGATCCGTAACTCTGTATCTTTTGGTGGTGAGATCATTGCGCCCATCATCAGCCATCGAAACTGTATGTCATACGATCGCACGACAAGTGATGAAATTAATACGACAGACGGGCCGCAATTGGCTGGAAACAATTCACTTTTGACTCCCTCACCCTTTCCCCAGCTGTCAAATCCATTCCGTAGGATAAACTTCACCCCAAAACATCTCAATGGAGAGTACACCCACACAAAACGATTGAACTTTGCAGGAAAAGTAGAGCAGTTTGTATGATAAGTCGATAAGTTGAGGAAGCGTTACGCACTAGTGAACTCGTAGAGCTACTCCACTTATAAGGGAAAATTGGAGATTTGCCAGGCAAATTAGATAATTGTGCGATTTCTTAAATTCACTGTGATTCTACTTGCCAGTCCGTCGGTCTGCTGTCTATCAATTAAGCCGATTAGCAGCACATTCAACCCACAATTAGAGCTGCGTAATCTCTTTAGAATCTCTGGTAGAATCTCCATAATTCCAAGGCACCACCATAAATTGTGTTTAATGAGTGGCAGACCACCCTCCCAAATTCCTTTATGCTCGAATTGGCTTCGGTTCTTATGAATACATAAACCTCAATCCCTTGTAAACTTAGAGACGCTACAAGTGATCAACGGACCACGGTACGGTATTAGATATAGTCCTATCAATATGAAACCAATTGACGGACCCCTTATCGATGAACTAAACCGCCTGATCTTTCGTCGTCCCAACTTCATTAAAAGTCGCAGCCAAAAGTAATTGTAATAGATTGAGCTATGTAGTATTTGCTATCATGTACTTCCCTGTGCTTCCATCTCGTTACAGACGCTATGAGGAGGATCCGGACAATGCCTGGAACTGCTGCTCCTGGTGCGAGTACTTGCTGATCGTCATCCTGTCCACCATCCTGCTGGTGGGCGTCCTGGTGCTCACCCTCTTCTGGGTGATGTTCTACCGGGAGGGCTTCGCCTGGTCGGAGAGTCCCAAGCAGCAGTTCAACCTGCATCCCATCTTGATGATCGCCGGCTTCGTGACGCTCTCCGGATTTTGTAAGACCCTTCGCAATGTCTGGGATGTACTAATCTGATTTGGAACCCTCCAACTAGCCATCTTGATCTACCGTCTGTGCCGGTGCGTGAAGCACATCTACGTGAAGCTGATCCACATGTTCTTCCACGCCGTGGCCATCCCGTGCATCGCCCTGGGCTTCCTCTCCGTGTTCGACTCCCACGAGGCGTTGCAAAAGGTCAACTTCTACAGCCTCCACTCGTGGCTGGGCTTCGTGACAATGGGCATGTTCGTGCTCCAGTTTGTGATCGGCTTCTTCAGGTGGGTCTCCATTGGGCGGTGTCTCAACATGGAATATAATTGGTTACGATTTCCCTAGCTTTCTGGTGATGCTGTGCTGTGAGAACAAGACCTATAGCTGCCGATCCGCCATGGTACCGATCCACGCCAGCTTGGGCCTGGCCAACTTCTGGCTGGCCATTGCCACATCCGTCACGGGACTGATCGAGAAGGAGCGCGAAACCGTCAACGAGGCGGGCGTGAGGTGAGAATTGCCTAATTTTATAGGTATTACATCTACAGATAACTAAATGCTGTTAGTTATGCAAGTTGGTCTATCTATAATATATAGAGGATAAACATTTAACAAAAGAGATGTTAATACGGCTAAGTTTTTAAAAACTCATTCTATAAAAAAGAGCAAATCCTATTGGCGCTATTTATAAATCTTCAATTTTTGTTTAAATTTTGTTATTGCGCATAAAAACTTAAAAAATTGACTCTAAGAATTCAATTGGCGATGCAATACTGCTTACGATAATTATTCCCGTTTATGTAATTCGGTATTTATTACATATAAACATAACATATTTAATATATTTATTTTCATGATAAGCTTAACCATCTAGTCTATCTGGACAAACAGGTCCGACCGTTGCATTAAAAAATCGTTTAAGAGATTTGTTTTTTTCTATGGACATATAAAATGGATACTTAATTGTTCCATGTAAATTTAGAGTTGCAGTTATAGAAAGGAAAACTCTTATTAAAAAAGTATAATTCGGACTAAAATCGAAGGCATAGAACCGATTTTGTCTAGTCAGAAACCTGACTAGAGCGTTTTGGTTTCATTTTCTATTTTGTATCTAAGCTTTGGTCTGGGAAATAAAGGTTTAAAGGTTTTTAATTACATTCCTTTCGTTTTGCAGCCAGGAGAACAAGCTCATCGAGCACTACATCACCAGTGCCATCGGCGTCGCCCTGATCTTCATCGGCATCATCGTGACGTTTGCGGTGCGGCGCTCCAATGCGCCCGCCTCCGCGAAGGTTTACGTGACGGAGCGCATTTAGACGGGCCGCCCGGCTCGTCGGAGTCTCCGACTCCGTCTCCATCGCCGGATTCGGTCCACGGCCAGGACGGGAAGCGAGTCGCAGCAGGTGTATCCGAGGATCGTGAGGGGCTATGGAGAGGTCCCCGGGCACAGGGACTCGGGGAAGCGGATCCACGTCGCCCTTTCGCCAGGCTTAGCGCACAGAGACCACGCTTCTGCATCTCTATCCGAACCCTTTGTAACCTTTTATATGCCAAATTAAATCCTCTTCTTACACTTAGACTTCTCCATAAGGCGCTAATCAAAATCTTTACTCACTTTCAACTCCTCAGTAGATGTGTAGGATTAGGAATCTCAGAAAAGAGCCGACCAAGCAAGCAAATCTAATCAAAATTGACGTGTTCAGCCGAACTTACTGATGCATTAAGCACTCACAAGCATGATTAGCCAGTTTTTTGGTACTATAGTAGAATTTTGATATAAGCCCATGTAACTAGTGTATGTACCGTACCACGTAACGCATTAAATGTATGCACTCGTACTCAAAACTGTCGCATTTGATGTTTTTTGTAATCGTGCAAGTATTTGTATTTCATAATGCGCTAAGCAATGTAAGCTGTAAACCAATTTTACAAACAAATAATAAACGATACTTTTGGCCTGTCATAGGGTCTCATAATATATGGTTTTGCCTCTAGGAAGGAATCGGAAGTTATTGGGTAAAATCGTAAATCTGCCAATATCTTGAAAAATGAAGGTGGTCATTTAATGTTGGTTCTATGGTGTTATTGTAGGAAAGAAGTTATTTTATATTCCTTTAAAAATGTGTTAGTATAAGTCAATAATTTAATAATAATTACACTACAATTTTATTTATATTTGTTATATTAATTCATTTTTATACCCTTGCAGAGGGTATTATAATTTTGGTCAAAAGTGTGCAACGCAGTGAAGGAGGCATCTCCGACCCTATAAAGTATATATATTCTTGATCAGGATCACCTCCTGAGTTGATATAGCCATGTCCGTCTGTCCGTCTGTCCGTCTGTCCGTCTGTCTGTCCGTCTGTCCGTCTGTCTGTTTCTACGCAAACTAGTCTCTCAGTTTTAAAGATATCGAATTGAAACTTTGCACACACCCTTCTTTCCTTTGCACGCAGTATATAAGTCGGAAAGGCCGGGATCGGCCGACTATATCCTATAGCTGCCATATAACTGATTGATCGGAAATGCCATAACTCTGCTGTTTGTTAAGTTAGGAAGTTGGGACTCTCTATGGGTATTATATTTGGCCAATCAATCCGACGTACCAAATTTCATAAGGATCGGCCGACTATATCCTATAGCTGCCATATAACTGAACGATTCGAAATGCCATAACTTTGGTGTTTTTAAAGTTAGGAAGTTTGGATTTTTTATGAGTATTAAGAATGCATCATAGGAATAATTTTGGAGAATATTATTATAGAGAATTCTGCAAGGGTATATCAACTTCGGCTCCGCCCAAAGTTAGCTTTCCTTTCTTGTTTTGTTCAATTTTGAGATTCGTTTTCTTTGAACGCTGACGTCGTGAAACATTTTTGTGGTCGTATGCTGAAATATATTTATAAAGTATACTAATAAAAATATACTTATACCTAATATTAGTGTATATGGGCAAAAATAATTGAGACTAGCCTTCGGACGGTATCCTATTTTAAACTTAAATAACGATAGCATGTTCATCTACGGTCTAACATAAGATTTTGTTTGCTGCTAAAATATGGAAAAAACAAGAAAGGAAAGCTAACTTCGGGCGGAGCCGAAGTTGATATACCCTTGCAGAATACTCTGTAAATTATATTCTCCAAAATTATTCATATGATGCATTCTTAATACTCATAAAAAATCCCAACTTCCTAACTTTAAAAAACACCAAAGTTATTGCATTTCCGATCAATCAGTTATATGGCAGCTATAGGATATAGTCGGCCGATCCTTATGAAATTCGGCATGTCGGATTGATTAGCCAAATATAAAACCCATAGAAAATCCCAACATTCTAACTTTACAAACACCAAAGTTATGGCATTTCCGATCAATCAGTTATATGGAAGCTATAGGATATAGTCGGCCGATCCTTATGAAATTCGGCATGTCGGATTGATTAGCCAAATACAAAACCCATAGAAAATCCCAACTTCCTAACTTTACAAACACCAAAGTTATGGCATTTCCGATCGTTCAGTTATATGGCAGCTATAGGATATAGTCGGCCGATCCTTATGAAATTCGGCATGTCGGATTGATTAGCCAAATACAAAACCCATAGAAAATCCCAACTTCCTTACTTTACAAACACCAAAGTTATGGCATTTCCGATCGTTCAGTTATATGGCAGCTATAGGATATAGTCGGCCGATCCCGGCCGTTCCGACTTATATACTGCGTGCAAAGGAAAGAAGGGTGTGTGCAAAGTTTCAGTTCGATATCTTTAAAACTGAGAGACTAGTTCGCGTAGAAACAGACAGACGGACAGACAGACGGACAGACGGACAGACGGACAGACGGACAGACGGACAGACGGACAGACGGACAGACGGACAGACGGACATGGCTATATCAACTCAGGAGGTGATCCTGATCAAGAATATATATACTTTATAGGGTCGGAGATGTCTCCTTCACTGCGTTGCACACTTTTGACCAAATAATCCCTCCTGCAAGGGTATAAAAATGTGATTTTTATACCCTTGCAGAGGGTATTATAATTTCAGTCAAAAGTTTGCAACGCAGTGAAGAAGACATTTCCGACCCTATAAAGTATATATATTCTTGATCAGCATCACCATGAGAGTCGATTTAGCCATGTCCGTCTGTCCGTCCGTCTGTCCGTCTGTCCGTCCGTCCGTCCGTTTCTACGCAAACTAGTCCCTCAGTTTAAAAGCTATCTGCTTGAAACTTTCCCAAAAGTTGTCTTTATATTGCAGGTAGTATATAAGTCGGAACGAGCCGGATCGGGCGACTATATCATATAGCTGCCATATAACTGAACGATCGGAAATGCCATAACTTTGGTGTTTTTAAAGTTAGGAAGTTGGTTTTTTTATGGGTTTTATATTTGGCCACTGAATCCGACATACCAAATTTCATAAGGATCGGCCGACTATATCCTATAGCCGCCATATAACTGATTGATCGGAAATGCCATAACTTTAGTGTTTGTAAATCACTTCTTATCAATTATGGTTTGTTATGGTTTCTTTTTCGCTTTTATAAAAACCGCGCCATGTGCGTATAGATTTCTTATCATGATTTTAATTTGACATACAAATAAACCAGATGTTGGCTAAACAAATCTTATTCTGCCCAAATATTCCATAAATTTAATCTCTAATTTTTTATGGAAGCGAAAAGAAACCATATGGTTAATTTTTATGTCAAACTACAATCAAATTGGATAACAAGTATTTCCAGTAAAATAAAATAATTTTATAGATTCTGCGCGCTTGGCTGAGCAAAAGTCTTTTAAAATAGCATTCTTTACAAATATAGGTTTGCCCCCAGTTTATGTTAAAAATGCCTGTTTTAAGCGGTGGGCAAACGATTTTTTTTTTATTCTTACTTGTTAGGAGATGGGCAAACATGGTCATATTTGCAGGCAAATACGTTAAAAAAAAATTGGAAAAAGTCAACTTTAATGTTTTCGAAAAAGTTCAAAAATTTTCAAAAAGTCCATATTTTCAAAACTAAAGGCTTGCAAAAAAAAAAAAAGGCAAAAATGGGCCAATGATTAAGCTATTCAAATTTCAAAAATTCGATTTAAGTCGACCAAACTTCTTTGAGCTAATTGTTTTGTAATAACTGCAAGGGTATATAAACTTTGGCTTGCCGAAGTTTGCTTCCTTTCTTGTTTATATTGTAGCGTGCCGAATAATATACCAAAAATCCCTGTTTTTATACCCTTGCAGAGGGTATTATTAATTTCAGTCAAAAGTTTGCAACTTAGTGAAGGAGACATTTCCGATCTAGCCATGTCCGTCTGTCCGTCCGTCCGTCCGTCCGTTTCTACGCAAACTAGTCCCTCAGTTTTAAAGCTATCTGCTTGAAACTTTCCCAAAAGTTGTCTTTCTATTGCAGGTAGTATATAAGTCGGAACGAGCCGGATCGGGCGACTATATCATATAGCTGCCATATAACTGAACGATCGGAAAAGCCATAACTTTGGTGTTTTTAAAGTTAGGAAGTTGGGATTTTATATGGGTTTTATTTTTGGCTAATCAATCTGACCTACCGAATTTCATAAGGATCGGACGACTATATCCTATAGCTGCCATATAACTGAACGATTGGAAATGCCATAACTTTGGTGTTTGTAAAGTTAGGAAGTTGGGACTTTTTATGAGTATTAAGAATGCATCATATGAATAATTTGGAGAATATAATTTATAGAATATTCTGCAAGGGTATATCAACTTCGGCTTCGCCCGAAGTTAGCTTTCCTTTTTTGTTTCCAATACCTTTTGACCGGAGCATCGGATTCATAGCTGGTTGAGTGTTATTCGAAGCGTATTTTCTGAAATAAATCTGAATTTGTGCACTATCTTCAAAGCCATTTGATTTTATAAAAGTATGTTATCGCCTTAGGATCGGTGTATTACTTGTTCTAATCAAACCATTACAGCAGATTTTGGTCGTCACTTCGTGTAATGTGTCCACAGTGACAGGGTCGTATATGTCTCCTGCCCTGGGTTAACGTTTGACTGAAACTATAAAACCCTCAGCATGGGTTAAATATATACTATCGATATAAATAGCCCAAAATATACGTTATTCAATTGGTTATTGTTGCAGTTGCATTGGTAAATAACATAATAGAACTCACGAACGAGATGAAACAATGAAATGAGGACGTTTGCATCACGGATTGGTATTTCTGTTGCAATGTAATTTACAATACATATTATTTCCAATGTTATATTGGAAACCGATCAGAAAAAAACAAAACAGAAAGAATATTGTGGGCAATTGAACTTTTTCGCCTATACGACTATTCGACTTTTCCAAAAAAAATGCAATAGGAAATCCCTACACAAGTCAAGTTGTACGCATTCGCACGGTGCTACAAACATTAGTACGAACTATTTTACATTTATGGAAAAATATTTTGTACTTTTAAATTTAGCTCACTACATAAGCATTTATAAACAAGTGAAATACGGTTCGCTAGTTTCACAAGATGTGTAAAATTTCTATGCTTCCATTTTTTATACCCTTGCAAAGGTTATTATAATATCAATCAAATGTTTGCAACGCAGTGAAGGAGACATTTCCGACCCTATAAAGTATATATATTTTTGATCAGCATAACCAGGAGAGTTGATCTAGCCATGTCTTTCTATTGCAGGTAGTAAATAAGTCGGAACGAGACGGATCGGGTGACTATATCATATAGCTCCCATTTTTAAAAAGTATGACTTAAATGATTTAAATACTATAGAATTTCGGTTTAAGTTTAATTAAAATCGGAAATCTATATCACATAGCTCCTATAGGAAAAACAAAAAATTAAAAAAAATAAAAATTGAAAAAAAATGTATTTAGCTTTTTTTCTATTTATCAAAATATTCCTTTCAGATATAGTAATTATTTACTATACCAGAATTACGCAAAATCGATATAGCTTTATTGTTTTTAGTAATATAGGCATAGAACTCGAAATGTCGTCGTTTTATAATAACTACAAGGGTATATAAACTTCGGCTTATAAAGTTTAGTTATTTTCTTGTTTTATTGGTAAATTGAATATGCATACATACATATAATTTTGAGAAATACCAGACAAGCCTACATTTTCACTGAGTTTAGAACGATAAGGCCATGATTTCAAAATTTCGTTTGTAGGCATTAATGGGTGTACAGGGAATTTACGTTTCCCTTTTAGTTCTTGCATTTATTTTGCACATGGTCGACATTATGTTCTCTAGGGTATAATTATTGGCTCAGTTTCTCTGCTTAAAGAATTTTGGCTTTGACATTTTACTATTTAATCTCTGACCGAACTCCAACGAAGGAGGTTTATAACTCTAAAATGCGGCTGGTGATTTGGTAATTATACTACTTAAAGGAACTCAAAAAAGTAAAGTGAAGTGTCAAGCATTTTTAACTTTTGATTAGAAAAGTTACCAACAATTGTTTATCTCTAGCAGCATTTTCTCTGAATCTGCAAGCTTATGAGTTAAAGTAAATCAATCCTCGTAAACGTTTCCTGACTAAAACTATGTTTTTGGTGAACCAACCTTGGGAGAAGGACTTCGGTGTACAGTAAGTTTTAATTGGTGCCGTTTTAAGGTGACACCATATTAAATCCACTCTTTCGCTCACAGCTAACATCTTGTCTGCGAGGATCTTCTATAATTAGTCCCCACACGTCCTTACCTGTCTTTAAGACCGCGTCCTCTCTTGCTGTTGTGTAAGCCTCTCCAATTGTCTCATTAATTTCACAATGTGTCTGACTGTGAGGATGAACGTGACCATGACGTTCAGTCTGACGGTTAGGGACATTTTGAAAGTGATGAGACAAATGAAGAGGTGTACACAACGGCAAAAGAGGATGCGAGACATAAGTACAATTTCGACAACCAGAGGTAAGCCATACATAATCTTGGAATTTGTTAACCAGAAAGGCACTTAGACTACAACAAAATTTTTTTATTTCAAACAGTCTTTGCTGTTTTGCGAAGCCAAGCACAGATCCCCAACAACGGGGTCAATATCATTACTTTGATAGTCCCCAAAGTTTGTCCACGTGTAGTTCCAGAACCTGGGATTGGCTCGAGGATCAGCAGGTTTATTGGCAGGCGGCACTGCTGTGGAATTGAAGCGCTGCAGCTCCACCATCAATGCGTGCAAAACTTCGGGATATCTTTAAAACATTCATAAGCCACATAATAATAACAAATAAAAAGAATACTTTTTTAGAACTTACTGCTTTGCCAGGTTGAATTGCTCACAGGGATCGTCGCGAATGTGGAACAAGCATGGAGCCGAGAAGGCGGTAGCCTTGCAACTGCCTCCTTGAGAGGATTGGGCCCGACAGGAGACGGTGGCAGCTGCCCGCAATCTCTGCTGATCCGCTCGACTTGGAAGCATCATGAGGCCCTCCAGAGCCCTGCCTGCCCTGCTTTTGGGCACCATCTGCCAGTCGTAGAGACGGGGATCTCGTTCTCCCGCCGGCCCGTACCATCCATCCCAGCTGCCGCGGTAGTTGGTGCCCTTGACCAGCTTCCAATCGCCCACGCTGAGCGCGGCACTGCCCCAGATGTCATCGATATTATGGAGCACGTTCAGACGCGGCGAGGCCTTGTCCTGGACCAGAGCCCGCCAAATGCTCTGGCCATCGATTCCCTTGCTAAGATTGGCCAAAGCCGGTTGCCCACCAGCTGCCTCCAGAAGTGTGGGCAGCCAGTCGACGATGTGCATGGTCTGGTTGGACACCCGCTGGCTCTTTTTCAGAAGAGGCGACCAAATGAGACCCGCAGCTCTTACTCCTCCCTCCCACAAGGTGTTCTTCACGCCCTTCAGGGGGTAATTGGAGGCAAAGTTCAGGTTAAAGCCTTGGGCTGGACCTCCATTATCCGAGGAGAATATAATAATGGAGTTCTCCAGCATGTTGGACTTGCGCAGCTGGTCCACTATTTGTCCCACAGAGTCGTCCATTTTGGCTACCATGGCTGCGGCAGATAATATTAGAATTAGAATCTTGTATATTTAATGAATAATATTGTTTTTTAGGAATAAATAAAAATAAAACAAAAATGTAGCAACAATGTGGATGTCGACCTCTGAGCACCCTTTTGAATATGCTAAAAACTAAGACTTTCGCTCAGCACTAAAAACTTTCCAGCCACAGCATACTTTAATAATTAAGCGATAAAAAAGGGTGTTTCCAACATCACCTCCTACAAAATTTAAACCAAACGCCAAATCTTCCAATAACCCCTAAGCCAATTGGGTGTCGGTTTTGCCCCACCCTTCCCTCTAAATTAATGTAGTAAATAAAGCCACTCACCCGCGAATTTTCGACGTTTATAATGCGAAATATGTCCCATCTTCATCACATCGTTGTCCGGCACTGGCAGCGGATTATACGGATTACTCGAGTGGCAGGCTGCATGGGCCACATACAGGAATAGAGGACCTTGGGTGGAATTATGGTTGGCAATCACCTTGACCGAGTGATCGGTTATCACATCCGTGGTGTACTGCCCATGGAGGTCGTAAGCCACGTCGGTGCCGTTGCGCATGTCCAGCCCCCAAAGATTGTTCTCGACGGCAGTGTGATCATTATAGTCCTGGTGACCCGACCAGAATCCCACATGGCTACTAAAGCCCCGATAAAGGGGAGTATATTTCAGCTTCCAGTGCCCCAGATGCCACTTGCCAGCTATGTGAGAGGTGTAACTTGTTGAACAGATTATGGTTAATGATTGATGATTAAAAATAAAGCAATCTTTCCGACCTACCCCAAATCATTTAAGTACTGGGGTAGTATCTTCTCCTCCAGGGGCAAACCTCGAGGCTCAGCGGCATAAAGAACTGTATGCTGCATTCCTATAAGAAGCATATTATGAGTTACAAATATTTGGAAATTAAACAATCACACCTACCCGTATGTATGGGATATTTCCCTGTCATAAGTGCCGATCTTGAGGGAGTACAAATGGGCGCCACATAGTAACGATTCAGGATGATCCCAGAATAAGCCAAGGCATCAATGTTTGGCGTGGGAATCTCAGCCGAACCATGAAAACCCACATCGTTGAAGCCCTAGAGTTTATTTTACAAAACATGATATTGATTTCCTATGACCGTTTGACTTACCAGATCATCCGCCAAAATAAATACAATGTTTGGCTTTGTGGAAGGTTTTTCCGCCTCACCTACAATCAGATTTGGCAGCGCCAAAAACAGCAGCCATAAACACCGCATTGTCTCCCTGAAAAATCTAACAGATCGTGTGATTTATGCAATCATTAAAAAACGAATTCTAAGAGATCGTGTGATATATGAAACTATTAAATAAAGAGAATTGTAAAATATCGTGTGATTTATGCAACCATAAAAAAACAATTAGTTAAATAATTGATGTGCTGCAGAGATTCCCTGTGACAGCAATTACGAGATCAAGCTGATTTCAATTGATTGATCATCCACCTTTTTGCATTGTGGCATTGATCGTCATCTGGGTTGGAATTCATTTGGTGTGCAAATGGAACTGAATCAGCAATTGCACTCAATGCGACCTCAATTCGGATGGGCCACACTTCACCTGCAGCGGTAGATAATTGATTCCCATCTTGGTATGGGTTCTATATTTATATATTTATTGGTCATAGGGATACCCTTAAGAATTTATGTTATTAAATGCAAATACACTTGTTTGGGTTTTGTTTAAACGATTTCATGCGCCATCTAATTAGCATGTAAATTCCGTTTGCTGCTGATTGTACCGTTAATGGGTCAACAAGTGCCACTCAGTAATCAGAAAGCTCAAATTAAAAAACCAAATTAGATTCGGAAAATCTATTCAGACAGATCGACCAGTTAATACTCTAATAACAATAGCAAAATAATAGATTGAAAGTTCATAAAGGTTATTATGATCTGCCAATCAGCCGATCAAGGAATATTAAATAATAGTTTTAGTTCATAAAGCTAAATAAAATATATGGCAATATTTTAGATCACTTGAGTTTCAATGACATAGTACATTTTTAGAGGAAGTCCATCTATACACTTTAAACTGTTGTTTTGATAGCAAACTTGAACAGAAATTATATAAGCACTAATTTAACAGTATATTCTTAACTCTTTTGTATTAGCTATGTTTACATTTTGAATATGGATACTAATCTGCTTTGTCAAATATGATCTCTCATTTTTCTATTTAGAAAAATCTTTGTTGTTTAAACAATGAAACTATTGTTTATCATAGGTCACTAACCCCTTAGTGAGTTTGAAAAGAAATTCGTTTATGCAAAATCACTCAGAGTCAAATTATTTTATTTTTGTGGCATAAGTAAAGTTCAACTGTGGTTTTGTTTACTTTACTCAATTTTGAATTAATTAGACAGGTAAACAAACCGCTGTCATATTTATTTAACACGAAAACTTGTTAAGGTTGGCTTTAGAGCTGTCATGAATTTTATTTAGTAAATTTTGTTATTTAACTTTTGGTTAACTTTAATTTTTGTACATATAGGCTTGCTTTACTTAGAAATGAAGTGTGTTCACTGCTAATCAGATTATGAGATGTTATTTATTAGACTCTCATCGGTACGCCAAGCACCAACCTTTTTAATTCACGCGCCAAGTCAGACTGAACAAATTCCCCAACAGCAACAGAGGCGCAAACCTTTAACAGTGAAAGTAAACCGCTGTTAAAGATCGCAATCTATGCAAACAGGGGAAGAGGCTTGCGCAGAGCTCTGCCGGCTGTAATTGCATAAAAAGGGGAAACTCTTGCTTTTGCTGACCTCCGACCCATGCCAAAGAAATGGAAAAACATTGCATAATAATTACATTATTTATAGTACACAGGATCAGGTGAAGGAATATCATAGGAAAACTCTCTATAATTCAACAAACAAACTACTTTGAAAACAGGTAGATTCCGGAGAATTTCCCTTAAACCTCCGGGCTGCTGTCAAGCCCGAGGCAATACACTTTTAATGCTTAGTTTTAAGAATTACACCTAAAAGTACATAATGGGAAATAAATATAAGCTACAGGCAAAAATTTCTTATAGAAAGCAACCAAATCACCCAATGCTTTATGATATTAACAGGCCCCCAGGAGAATGGAGGGCGCTTAGAGTATTTCCAGGTCCACGTGACGTATTTCCGGGAATTGCGTCTGTTAAAAAGAAATAAAATCAGTTTTGTTACCTTACAAATTGAGTTAATTTTTTAAAATAAAAACTAACCCGCAGATTCATTTCAATGCGATCAATTTCACCGCCCATCAGGTCCACAATGTTTTCGCCTTGATCCAAAAGAAAGCCCTCCAGATCCTCCACCTTTTCAAAGCCTCGAACGGTCTGTGGGGGGTAAGTAAAAACCGGTAAATAAAGGGCGCAGAACTGGGTCAATATGACGCACCGTAAGCAGCTTGGCCAGATCCTGTTTGTCCAGATACGAACGCGTCAGCTCGCGACCGTCAAAGTCGAGCTCGGCCTATAGAAATACAATTTAGTCTCACCATGGTACTTCAAGAGCACGGTCTCACCTTGTAGCGGACACGGGCGTTACCAATATCGATGCCCTTAACATCGTAAATAGCTCTGATCATCACATCAGCCTCCAAAGCAGAGTTAATCTTTTCCAGTCGCTCGGAGGCGATGGATATGCCCACTAGGGCATTGGCATTTGTGTAAATGATAAAGGAGGCCACCGCACCCAAGAGTGCTCCAATAACCAAGGATCCAGCGGCATCAAAGATGGGAGATCCTGTGTAGCTGCTCAGTCCCATACAAGCTCCGGCCACCATAACTCCAGTTACAGCAGCAGCATCCTCGCAGAGCACCACATTAACACACGGGTCCTTGCCAGAAATCACTGTGGAATATAAACATTGTCAAATATAACCAATTTTTACGATTCAACGAAAAGTCACCATAGTCCTTGAAAGTCATGCTGTTTTCTTTAGCTGCTCGCTTGAGCTCATTGATCGCCACCACCAAAGTGGCTCCCTCTGAAACCAGCGATCCTGCGAGGATGCAGTACACCCAGAACAAATCTGCGATGGGCTCTGGATGGAGAATGCCGTCAATACCGTGGTAAATTGAAAGTCCACAGCCAACGCAAAAGATGCCTACGCCAGAAATCAACGAGGAAACGTATCGCATATTCATATAACCGTAAGGATGATCGATGTCTGGACTCTGGGAGGACTTGTAGATGCCAAAGGCGAGGATGAGCTGGTTGATTAAGTCCGCGAGTGAGTGAATAACCTCCGCAAACATGCTGTGGGAACCACTGTAGAGCCAACCTCCAGCCTTGAAAAGCAAATTAGCCGCATTGCTGAATGAAATCAAATCTTACTAGAATTTCTAGGCTGTTAAGATAAGGAACTTACATAGCAATAGCGGTGGCCACCACTTGACCGGACTTCTCGGATTCTTTCCGGTTGTCGAGCATGACTTTTGTACGGGATCCCATCTCCCTGCGGTAGTCGCGCAGCCGCCGCTTGACAGTGAATAGATCTGCGGAGTCATAGACTTTAGCACCCACATTAACGGTTGAACGAACACAGGGGACATAGGTACTCACTCTGCTGGTACTGCTTACGCTCCACCTCGCGCTTAAGTCGCTCCCGCAATAGGTTTTCCTTGGAGCCCCACACCTCCACGGCCTTGGCCTCCACATCGCGGCGCCAGTAGACGGTCATGGGTGGCTCCTGTTCGTACGGTGATCTCCGCTTGATCTTAGGCAGGCTTTCGAGATCCGCAGCTGTTAGCAAGAAGTCGCTTATGGCCCGATTGGGCGTCACAAAATTACGCTCCAGAGAAGCGCGATAATCAAACCGTGGTCGCTTCGGTGGGAGAACAGGCATGGGAGGCGGAACTTCTATAAGCGGAGGTAAAGGAGCAGACGCAGCTTCTCCTGCCTTTGCAATTAGCGCTGCTTCAGACAAAGCGGAAGTTGGAGCAGGCTGTGATGGCATCGTTTCAGGAGGGTTCATAAAAGTGCCTGCTCCAAGTCCCACACCGCTTGTAGCACCTACAGTTGAGCTACCCCGAAGATTGATAGCCGCAGCGGCTAGTGCCGGCTCTTTCAGTTTAGACACCGGCGGGAGATCGGACTTCTCGAACACGATCTCGTTGATCTTGGAGTCCTCGATGGTGGTGCTGATGGACAAAATGCCCTTGGAGGTCTTCACCTCAAAATTTTTTGTTTGCTTCTCCTTCGGCTGAGCCGCTGGTCTAGCGGTCGTCTCCTTCAGGGCCAGTTCGTCCTTCTTCTTCGAATCACTGCCTCCAGCACTGCAGCGAAACTGCAGAAACATGCCGGGGCGCTTCCAGGGATGCGGTCTAGAAAAGTCGCTGTCATTCCGCCGCCAAGGGTTGCCGGCGTCATGGCGCAAGGAGCACTGGCTGAAGGCCCTTCTGAGCTGCTGGTGACGTCGCTGCAGGAGCTGCACGCCGCGCATCAGCATCCTGCACTGGAAAGGGATTACGGATTAGGTTGAGCTTTTCTATATATGTATACTGTAGGTTACTTACACGGCGCGCTGCGTCACTATCAGACTCTAGATACTGGTAAGTTTTGTTTTATTTTGGGGGTGCTCCGCGGTTTCACTTTAAGCGCAAAACTACGTCATGCGGGAACAAATAGAAAAGGGGGTAAACGAATTGCAGTCGTAACTCCTTCTGATCGAAAGACTCTGTGGAGTTTCCCACTGGGTCCTGGGGGCACACACCTTGGGGCGACTAAGGCGTACTTGGAAAATGGCTTCAAAGACACATTGGCGAATTTTTTTATACTGAAAATTTAACCATCACCGGCTGGCGCTTTTTGGCTGTGCTTTATCTGTTGTTGTGATTTTTGTTTTTCGCCAGAGCGCCTTGGTCACACCACAGGTTGTTATTAGATGTTCTCACTGAACAGAATATTTTGGGATATCGATTGGGATGCCCCGGATGGAGATTTATAAATTCGCAAACGTGGGACATTATTAAAAATTGTATCTTAGTTAGAACTTGTCATGGACAATCCGCTAAAAATTAGTCGTATTTAAAGTTTACCGCCCTTAAAGTAAAACATCTTTACCCTCATTCTTCTAAGAAGTATCTGCTTTTAATTAAGACAAGAAGATGTTGATAAGAATTATTTATTATTTTAGAAGCAGAATTTTAATGCAGTGGGAATTGCTTACTAACTATCCCGGTCTTATCGATACGTAAATCGATAGTTGCAATGAACTTTTGTCAGCACTGGTAGCAACAGCTGTTTTCTGCCGGTCGTTTTATAATCACTTAATTGCCTAGTTTCGCTTTTGTATTTTCCTGTTTTGAAATACAAAATGTCAATTATAATGCAAGGAGTGGCGAGGTTAGCCCGTCAACTTAACCGTCCACTGGTTGCTTCCCGCCATTTCGCGGCAGCGGCGCCATACGGCGATGGAAATGAAGTTCTGGTGGAACGATTGGAGGGACCTCGCCAGGGAATCTCAGTTATTGGCCTTAACAGACCAGCGGCCAAAAATTCCTTTAGCCGTGGAATGGTGGAGACTTTTACCGATGTCCTGGATGACATTAAAAAGGACAATGGCTCGAGAGTGGTTGTACTTAGAAGTCTTACTCCTGGTATTTTCTGTGCCGGTGCTGATTTAAAAGAGCGCAAAGGTAGGTTTTCCTTAAATTCTTTTAATGAAGATGACCAATCTTATTGTATTATAATAACAGGAATGACCCCAGAAGAGGCCACCGAATTCGTAAAGGAGCTCCGAGGCCTGCTCATCGCCATTGAGCAGCTGCCCATGCCTGTTATTGCCGCTTTGGATGGCGCTGCTCTGGGTGGTGGTCTAGAAATGGCTCTGGCCTGTGACATCCGCACCGCCGCTTCGAACACCAAAATGGGTCTGGTGGAGACGAGATTGGCTATCATCCCCGGGGCAGGTGGCACCCAAAGACTGCCCCGCATCCTGTCCCCCGCACTGGCGAAGGAGTTAATCTTCACGGCGCGAGTTTTCGACGGTTTAGAGGCCAAGGATCTGGGTCTGGTCAACCATGTAGTGCAGCAGAACGAAACGAAGGACGCCGCCTATCAGCAGGCCCTTAAGTTGGCCGAAGAAATCCTGCCCAACGGACCTGTGGGCGTACGCATGGCCAAACTGGCCATCGACAAGGGCATGCAGGTGGACCTGGCCACCGGCTACTCCATTGAGGAGATATGCTACTCACAGGTGATACCCACTAAGGACCGCCTGGAGGGACTGGCTGCCTTTGCAGAGAAACGCAAGCCCGTCTACAAAGGGGAGTAAATGGAAATCTGACCACTTCTAAAGTTAAGCTGAAAATTGCATTTATAATTTTATCTGTTACTGTTCTAGAGAGCGGCAAAGCCCAGTTCAATTGTTTTTATATAAAACATTCGATTCAATCGAGCTGCCAAATACCTTAAATTACGCTAATTGTACTTTAACCATTATTTAATAGCTGCGATGACGCATCCCTATTTAGTCATGGAAATGCTAATTACAGCCATTAAATACCACCGATCGAGATACACTCCCATTTGCATTGCATGTTCTCGTACAGCATAGAACTGGAAATTGATGCAAAATTCACCTTGATCGTTCTGTCGTCGAACTATGCGGAAATCGAAATTTCTTGGGAAGCCGTGAGTTAGAAAGTTCCTATTGTCATGCGAGTTGGGGTAATTGCATTGCGAACCAGCCTACAAGTGCCAGTTTTAGTACCTGATGACTGTGCCTTCGTTTGTCATTTGTACAGCAGGTTATTTGCATATTGCTAATATTTATATTACAGGGCGTGCTTCGCCACACTTGTTGTATTTTTGGGGCCCGCTCGAACAAAGGGATTCTGTCACCTGGGACAACAAAAAATAAAACAGGCGCTAAATAAAATCACTTTATGAAGCCGCCGTTTAAGATTTAACCGGTTTGGTGGCGGCAACTCAAGGAAGTTGTCACCCGGATGACTCGGGCCACCCCCACTAGCCCAGATTTTTGTTGCGAATCTACATTGCGTCACTATCTCACCTCCATACATGATCGAAGTCAGCAGTCGCAGCCGTAAATTAAAAATGCGACGCGGGTGTTTGACATCGGGCAAGGTCAGTGTCGTTGGCAGAAGCTGTATACCCGAAATATCGGAATCTAAATCTCAACCGACAAGCTGCGCAGTGTGCATATTAATTAATCAATTAATTAATTACTCAGTGCTCAATGCGTCCAAGTCGAACCGAGCTGACCCCAAAACATGGCGAAAAGGCAGATCCGGAAACCAATTGCGGAAGCAAATCACTTATTTATTGTTTTGACTCGTTATTATAAACGATAATACACACATTGCGGCCATTTGGATGAGAATTTCTCGGTGAGCATTTTTAATTTCCATCAGCTAAAGCTCGATCAGTTGGCCAGAAATACGATTACGATGTGATGTGCCTTGTAATGAGGCAGGAAAGTCGGCGACAAGAGGCCTTAAATATCTTTTTAAGGGAGGGGATTTTTGAATAAAGTTTTTCCAGGCATTTGAGCTGCCGCTTGAAAATCAATTAGATTGATGAGAGGTTTCTCAAGGTTGCGCAATGTATGTATATCAGATGAGTGGGAAGTCCCCCAAGACCCGATAATATCTTAAGTACTTAAGAGCACCCATCCAGGAGGCTTTCGCAATCGATAATTCTCTATTAAGGCGGTACAACTTTATCAGGCTCAACGGAGATTGTCAATACGAACAGCAACAGTAGTAAATGTTTTCCAAATTCAACATCGATAAGAAATCGTGTGTCAATATTGCAGTGGCTATAGAACAAGCACTTGACCCGCTTCAAAGGGTTTTTGGTCTGGTTCATCGCAGAACCTTTTGGTTATCAGTCTTTCAGCGCTTCCAAGGCTTCCACATGTCGTATACGCAACGTGCATGTGTCTTGCGTCAATAAAAACCTTGTTAAACAATACAACACAGCTCGTACATCATATTTTATCAGAACTCTGCAATTAAAGATACACTGTTTACTATCCATAGCTCTGGCAAATTCAATCCAATCAACTCTAGAGACATTGCTGTTATCCCAGAACTTTGTTGTCTCCAGATACTTAATTGCGGCTTTGGCCCTTAAATTGCGAGCACATATAATGCCCCATAAATCAATGACAACTTGCCAGCCATTTGGAGCAATACTGTTTGAACTCGACAAATTCAAAATGCACATCACGTGAAAAATGCATTTAGTTAACAGCATTTGCCAAGCCGCTCAAAATTTTCCACTGTCCCACTGACGCGACCAACTAACTAGCCACACGGGCTAAGGCAAACAAAACCGATCGTTTCATATTTTATGGAAAGACAACAAAACCAGCTAACAAGGGGAGCTGGCTACTTAAAACAAGTCAATCACTAAACTCCGTGGTCTGTCTAAAAGAGAAGCGCCCAAGGCAGCACTAAGTAATTGCTGGAGGGGACTATATGGATGGCGGGATGGTTGGGAGGTCCGAAGTGTCGAGCGAATTCTCGAGTTGCTAGCATATGCACCATTTGCTCCATTTTTTGCCTAGATACACTGAAAAATACAAAGATTAATCTGTAGTTACATAACTAATCTCGAAATTTTAAATATTTACATTTTTAAATAAGTATCTTTTAATCAAAAAATCTTAAAATTAATTTGAGATTAATCATGACATAACTTTATATAAAGTGACGGAATACCAATATATTATTACCGATATTATTAACAATTTTTTGACTACTTTTTCATTTAAAAGAACTATTTTAAAATAATATTAAATAAATTTCTTGTCCAAATAATATCTGAAATGTCTTTGACTACTTTTTCTGTATTTTAGTTTTTCAAGTTTTAGATCAAAGTCATAATTTAATCTAAAATTTTATTAAATACATATCATTTCATAACTACATGTGAGAAATATATTTAAAATAATTATAAACCAATTTTAACTTAAGATCTGTAGTTGAAAAATATGTTGACTGTGTAGTTGCAAAGCCTCTTAACTGTAACAGATGATTGATAGTTGATAGACAGCTTTAGTAAGTTAGGCGGTTGGATGATGGCAGACAGTTTGTCTCTGGAGGATACAGGGTGGTTTGGTCATTACTTCAAAATATAAGTCATATCAAAGAACTTACCACTGATGTCTGCCCCTAAAAGTATGCCCAATCGCGCGGTTTTGGGGATTTTCCTGAGAGAAATGCAATGAGATAAGCTAATACGTTCTTGATCCACACAAATCCAATTCGACAAAGTTGCGTCCATGCTAAGATAAGAACTCCCCTAACAACAATGTCTGGTCCAATCTCTGGGCACCCGGTCAACCTCATCCTCCTCCGAAATCTCCTGCTCCTACAGCCACTCCTCCTCTCACACGGCGTATGAGTAATGGGATGAAGGCAGACTTGTCTGGCCGCCGAATGCCCAAAGCTGAGTGATCTGTAGAAAGCACCCATACGCACAATGGAGATATACGTGTATATATGTGCCCACCTGGCTGAGAGAGAGGCCGACTTCGCCCCACCTGCGTCACGGTAACGTTTATTGTCCAATGCGCTAATTGCCTGAACCGAACCGACTTCGTCTCCGAGTTTCAGAGGGGAATATATCTGTGTGCCTGGCCGGGTTTATAGCCGCTCTGGCGACGCCGTCGCAGCAACAAATTAAAGCACAAACATTGGCTTAATATCAGTCACTAAGCGATCGTCCGACAGTTAACAACAAATCGCCAGCGGGGCTCAAAGTAAAACGTAAACCCTTAAACAGCGCGCGCGAATTTCGTAAATCCTTGCAACATCGCAGGTGTGAAAAATTAAATAATTAAACAACAAATGGTCGCAAAAGTTAAATAGTGTTTAAGTGTATTTGTCTCTGTTGATTGAATCTGCAAATTCTGGCCTTAAATCCGCACCATCGGGCATATCGTTGGCTATCATTAACGCGGCTGTGTGAAAAAGTCACTTTTTCGGCGTCAATGTCGAGGACAAGCGAGTGGATCAAGCCATTAATATAATTTCTTTATAATTTTCAAAAAGTTCACACAAACCAAATCGGTCCAAAGGTAATTATTGTGCTTGGGCAATTATTCGTTTGTTTACATTGTGATTTTCGTGTTTATCATCGCCTATTTTATAAGTGCACTAATTATTTATAATTAATTCCCGCACATCAAATGAGTTATCAGGCAGTTATCAGATGCATGTGACACAAAAATTGGGCTACAAACTGGAAAATCTTCGATCCCAGCCCCCTTCACATTCAATTAGCCAGTCAAGAGCAGAATAAGAAGTGGGAAAAATCATTGCTCCCCGTTTTATTGTTGCGGTGATAAGCCGAATTGGATGCCATAAAAGATTATTGGCTCAGTTTTATCTTGACAGCTACCTTACGGTTCCACTACACACGGTGCAATAAACCTGGCGTTTAGTTCAGATTCTCAAAATAAAAAGTTCCCCTTCCACCCACACGGCTGTCACTCAAATTTGGCAAGGTAGGGCATTATCACATCATCGTTAATATTGTTATTGCCCGAAAACAAATGGGCCGAACAATGAGATAACTCCAAGTTCAATACTACAAAACTGTCAAACTGTCCGATCAATTATGCCGTTCAGGCTCATCTGTTTTGCATATGGAAAGTGTGTGCGATAAGGTCGTACCGAACCGATCCACCTTACCGCGAGAGATTGTACGACACTGAGTTCCTTTTCCAGCCCGAAACTCCCCTTGCACAGAGAGAAAAATTAATCATCTACAACATAATTAAAATATCTTAATTTTGAATTCATATTTAAAACTTCTGGTATGAAACAAATCTAGCTGAAATAAAGCTTTAACTGTTGAGCTGAATAAGACAGATACAAATATTAGATTTGGATTTGTTCAACACGATGTTAAAGTTAATTAAAAATTTGTTTATGGCTATCTCAGATATTTTTTAACGAAACTTTAAAAAAATATTGATCTTAACTGATGGCTTGAATTGTGAATGTAATTAATTGAAATATATGAATGTATATATATTAAAATTTGTAAATATGGTGTTTTGTCAAACATTACTCATATTTCTCTCTGTTTTGGGGTTTAATGAATGGTATTGACAGTCTGTCAGGACGGTCAACGGGTTTTCTTTTTGCCTCTTCTTGCGGCACGTGAAGCGAACACTCAAGCAAAACAAAAGCAGCAAAAAATTAAACAAAGCTAAAGCAAAACAAAACCGAAAACTGGTAACAAAAAGGCAACCAAAAAGCTGTTTTGGCTTTAATGGAATGCATTGACCCAAAAGAGATCCTACTTGAAATTCCATTAAAAAAATCTGCAACCAATTAAAGGTACTCAAGGCGGTGCTCGAGAATTGGCAGGGAGAAATTCCTGAAACCATAAAAACACCTATAGATATAAGTTTTGAAAGACAGTTTATGCAATAGCTGGGAAGGCCGTTCGTTGGGATCGGGGGCTTATGGAAGCAGGTCAGGGTATAAAGCAGTTAATACTGGAGTATATGGCTTTGATAAGACTCAACTGTAGATAAAGATCGTGTATTGTAAGCCATATAATTTTATGGGGAAAGAATTCACAAGGTAACTTTATCAATCAAAACAATATCTTTAAAAAATCCTCTACTGAATTTAGGTTAACATCCGAAAAGCCACACCTTCCCATCACATTTCTCATTTGACGTTGTACTTTATAAGCTTGCCTTGCAATAAAGATTTTATAAATCAGAATATAATTGGTAAAGCAAACATTTGATTCTGAATCTTTCTCGTTCCGTTTCGCTCATTAGGAGAAATCCCCAAAAGTTAAGAAGTCAGCAACTGTGCCAGGGGCTTTAACCATAAACCGGATAAGTCAATAGCCTATTAGCACAATCATAAATCCGAAGCCCAATACCATATTTTCCGATGACGCACTTAACGCGACCTTTAATTAAATTATAATGACGGAGCTAATAAATGTAATTGGCCATAAAACTAATAAGACCCAAGTTTCGGAAAATGGACTGTGATAGGCTAGAAAAATAATCAATGCCCAAATGCCCCACTATGATCAATATCGACTGGGGGTGGTTTGGGCGCGTGATGTCGTATAAAACTCGGGGCCCCCAGTTACTGGAACCCAATTAGAAGTCGATCATAAAGATTTGACGATTCGATTTATCGATCTGTGCACCCCAAATATAAGGCAACCGCTTTGGGTAAACAACAAATAAAGTCCGATCATACATAAATCGTAGGAAATTGAGCGTTTTAAGTTTTAAATGTTTAGTACTTCAATTTATTGTTAGTAGGGAATTGTCGATGCCACAGAATGACGATTTACTCTCTTTATATAAGAAAGCAAAACAATAGTACAGTGAGTATTACTGACCACTAATCTTATCGAGCCACAAGATAATAATAACACGCTCCGCCACGATTAACACACATTAAACGCAATTATTTAATTCCTTAGATCGTAATTTCCCATCGAGAATCTAAATTTCTCAATGAAATAAGTAATTATTCGAAATTTATTGAATCAATACAAAAAGCGACTATATCATTGATGAGTACTATAGATTTTAGTTCTCCCTGATCAGTAAATCATTTAAGTGGATTGTAGTCTTGTCTGCGGTTCGGTTCCATTCGGCTCACTTCGGTTCGGCGGCGATAATGTTATCAATTTATAATTGATTTTAAAGGTAGCTTTTGAGCATTTTATTTCTATTAGCTGCAAGTGTGGCAAGCTGCCTGTATTTGTTGTTTATTGATTATTGTTCCCTGTCTTGCTTTAAGTCGTTATCATTTCTGGACATTATTATTTCGACGTTTTCCGACACTTTTCGGCGCCGTAACCCCCTAAAACCAGAACTCACGCCCATTTTATTTGCCAACCGATCATTCAGTTGCTTTTGGCCAGAGGGCGCGTTCGGTCCTCCTTCCTTTCTCGAGAACTTGTGCGATCGTTATATCCTAGCTGAAGAGTAAGTTTTCGGAAATGTGATGCTACGTGTTCTTATCGCGCCCCGAAAAAATTGAGGATATACGAGTGTTTGCAGTTAACAACAAGAAAGGAAGCAAACTTCAACACGCCGAAGTTAATATACCCTTGCAGTCTTTACAAAAATTAAATATTTCATATTAAGATTTCGATGCACAAAAACAATAAAGCTAGGTTGATTTTCTAAAACATTTTTCGATCGTTCCCATGACAGCTATAAAATATAGTCATCTGATTTCTAATTCTGAAATCGTTAAAAATGGATATATCTCGAAGTATTTAGTTTTATATTATTTCCCTTTTTTCCGATTTTTATAAAAAATGACTATATCCTGGAGTTAATGGATAAATGTTAAGAAACAACAAAGTTATAATTTTATATCCTTTTTCCCGATTGTTCCTATGGGATCTATACGATATAGTGGACCAATTCGGACTTATATACCACCTGCAGCAGGAAGAATCCTTTTTGCAAAGTCTCATTAAAATAGCTTTAAGACTGCGGGCCTAGTTTGCGTAGAAACCGACAGTCGGAGAGACCGACATGGCTGAACAAGAATATATATATCTTATAGGGTCGGAAACGTCCCCTTCACTGCGTCGCAAACTTTTATCTGAAATTATAATACGCTCCACAATGGTATAGAAATAAGTAGTTGTTACATTATATTAATAACACACTTCAGTACAATTTTCGTTAATGCTGCATGACTAAGAAACATTTTATTCTGCTACTTTAAAGTTTAAGTTCAAAAGTTGTAAAGATTTCAAGAGAAAATTAAAACGTGGGCGGCATAAAAACGTTGGAGTAAATACTTGCACGATTTCGAAAATTTTCCATGGTTTTAAGACTTTATGATCGATCGAAGTTAACTGTGCCACGGAAAGAGAGATAAATATCACAGTAAAATCTTATTTGATTGCGTTTATATCAACCCATTATTAAGCAGTTTTTTTTCATACAAAAATTATTGGTATGAGTAGGATATTAACTTTTTATGATCAATTTTAATTAATTCATATTTGTCAAGCAGATTCCAATCGAATTTGTATGGACTTATGGGCAAGAAACTTGGTTAAGGATTACTATGTTATAATATTGTGTTCTATTCATAAATAATTGTCTTTCATGTTGACCTAATAATACTTAATAACTTATCAACCAATTTTATTCATTTTCCCCTTATGAAATTAACAGTTCAATATCATTATTTTCTTCAGCTTTTCGCTAATAAATCCAACACGTGACCTTTCGAATCGTGGTTATTGTACAACGAACATCAAAAAATAGCCCGGGTTTCAACAACATCACAATTTATTTAACAATACCATAATTGATTCATAAATTTTAATAGAAGAGAGTGCGACTTTTAAATAAAACTTTATGACGTTTGCGATAATCTGAGTTCAAAGAACATGGGTAAATTGGAGGGATAAGTGGATCGGCTGCCGCGAAAAACTTTAGGTATAACCCACATCAATGAATCAACTTAATAGGAAAAATAGGTGGTGACTACTATATGGACGCTGATTTAGGGTCCGCTTTTACGGCCGTAGTCAAAGGAATTACAAGCGTTTTTAGGGCACCATAAAGCTAAATTTTATGAACGAAGTGCGATTGTTGTTTATTTGCTCGACCCCACCCCCAGCTCCGTTAGCCATTTCCGATAACGATCGGCCAGTATGTGAAATCTCTTTGGCAAGGCTATTCTAATACTCGAATGTTTCCAAACGTCGATAAGATATGCCCGGCTTGTGCCTAGCAACCCTCGAGCGGATTAACCCAAGCCTTAAATGGCCAACGAAAGCGAATCTCGTGCTTCCTTTCTGCGATAAAATACAGTTCGTGCGCGCTCGATCAACCAAACGTGTTAATTCCATTTAATAACAACCGATCCTGGTTAATTTTTGATTTCAGATGGCAGATAATGCGGGATTTACCCCATCGGCGCCGGGCGAGAACCCTCCCTCGTACTCAAGCTCAGTGGCCACATTGAATGACTTCAACTCGAAGTAAGTATTCCAGATTTTCTGGGCTCTTTTGTGTCCAGTTCTTTTATTAAATAAAAAACCTTCATTAGCCTTAATTTACCATTTACCCTAGCACTTTGCATAAAACAAAACCTTAAGTCTGTGATTATATTAAAAACACAACAAATAACTTTTTACCTCATTTGAACCTAATTTTTTGCTAAACACATATATATAATATTATAATATTTAGAATAAGAGTTCGAAATTTCAACACGAAGCATTTTGGTAGTCGTAGACAAAAATCATATATATAAGTGCAAAAACTAAATTAGCAAACAATAAACCTTAATAAAATTTGCTGTTTCCAGTTATACAGTTATAAAATCACTAAATAACACTTTCCTTTCTTTCTTAAAGATCCAACTTGACAGAGAAGAACCAACAGTCCCTATCGGAGGATCCCTACGATCCCTTCGACCACCGCGATCCTAATGGAGCCAGTGCTGGCGGCGCCTTGTCGCACTTGCTCAAGAGTTCCCTGGGCACGGGAATCCTGGCCATGCCAATGGCCTTTCACAACGCCGGTTTGGCTTTCGGCATGGCCATGACGCTGATCGTCGGATTCCTCTGCACCCACTGCGTACATATATTGGTAAGCGGAATGGTCAAGATTTTAGCACCTGATTCAGGCTGTTTACTCAAGCAATTACGAAGACAGACAGCAGGCAGACCAGGTGAGCCGCATAAGCCGCCACTGACGTAGTTTCCCGGGGTATTAAGTAGTTCAAGGTGCCGAATCGATGGTTAGTAGAAGACCTATATATGTATGTAGGGCCCAGATAAGCACTGCAGCGGACTGTCCAATCGTTGCACGCTTCTCGAAACCCAGACCAGACGCCACTCGTCCTTATCGGGGGAGATACAATGTGCGATTGCTGAAGTTTTATTGCTTCCCTTTACGATTAAGTATTTCCGATCCTTGGAAAACCACCAAATCGTAATTTCTAAGAACCAAGCGCACTCCAATCTCCAGACATCGGAGGAACTGCGTGCCAAACATTGCATAAATCAACCAATGCCTCTTAGAATCGCCAAGTCACCGATCATCTACCGGTCATATAAATAAATGCGGACACACATAATAAACCAATCGAGTCAGCAGATTTATGGCGTTAAGATTTTGACAGTCATTTTGGACTTTTCCCGAGCTCCTTTTCAAGTGCTAGCACTACGATCAATTAGATTAACTATTAAAGGTTAAAATAGTAGAACGTGTGTATTATAAATTCCGAGTTAAAACTGTTTAAGGTGAGATAACCATCTACTACGTACTCGTACAATAGTTTCAAGAGCCAAGTGGGTACTTTACCTTAATATACAATTTAATAGCTGCTGTCAAAAAGGTAGTACAAAATGCAGTACAATTTTAAAATCATTTAATTAAAAAAGGTTTTTTGTTATATTAGATGGTGAATTAAAGTACATAACTGACAGAGCTACTTATTAAATTAACAATAATTTAAGACCGGTACTGATAAAAGTTAATATATCCAGTAGGGATACTTTTTAAATCCACTTTCAAAAGCGAAAAATATAAAACAAACAAGAAAATACTCTAGTTTAAAAAAAATTGGATTTGTGTTAGTTTGGTATTTTATTTGCAAATGGTCACAGGACCTATGGTATAAGTTTTTAATACTATTTGCTTAAATCTTGTAATGGTTAATATAAACCTTTTCTTACAGGTAAAAACTTCCCATAACATTTGCCGGGATGCTAAGGTGACATCTTTAGGATTTGCTGAAACGGCCGAGAAGGTCTTCGAGTATGGGCCAAAGGGAATGCGTCCGTACTCAAACTTTGCCAAGTGAGTAGCACCCAGAGACGATTCGGATGATGATCCTGTATGATAACACTCCTCCTTTTTCAGGCAATTCGTGGATATCGGCCTGATGGCCACATACTACGCCGCTGCTTGTGTGTACATCGTATTCATTGCGACATCTTTCCACGATGTCATTAACTACGATTGCGGCATCAACTGGGATGTGCGTATTTACATTGCCATTACCGTGATTCCCTGTCTGCTGATCGGTCAGATCCGGGACCTAAAATGGCTGGTGCCGTTCTCCATGATGGCCAACGTCTTCATTGTTGTGACTTTTGCGATAACTCTGTACTACATGTTTGACGAACCGCTGGTCTACTCCGATAAACCACTGATCGCAAAGGCTGCCAACATTCCGCTCTTCTTCGCCACCGTAATCTTCGCCATGGAGGGAATTGGTGTTGTGATGCCCGTGGAGAACTCGATGAAGAAGCCACAGCACTTCCTGGGATGTCCCGGTGTCCTTAACACGGCTATGATCACTGTGGTCTCGCTCTATGCCGTCATCGGATTCTTCGGCTACGTGAGATTTGGCGACGAGGTCCGAGGCAGCATCACCCTGAATCTACCAGAGGGAGCCTGGCTGGGAGATACTGCGAAGCTCCTGATGGCAGTGGCCATCCTCTTCACCTTTGGGCTGCAGTTCTATGTGCCCAATGAAATTCTCTGGCGCAAGATCAACCACAAGTTCAAGCCCGAAAAGCATAACATTACACAGATCCTGCTGCGCAGTGGCATTATCCTGCTGAGCGGTGGTGTGGCTGCTGCCATCCCCAACCTGGAACCCTTCATCAGTTTGGTGGGAGCTGTGTTCTTCTCGCTGCTGGGCATCTTTGTGCCCAGTTTCGTGGAGACCGTTTACCTGTGGCCCGATCGCCTGGGCGTGTGCAAGTGGAAGCTGGCAAAGAACATCTTCCTGGGTGTCTTCTCCATTCTGGCTCTGGTTGCGGGCGCCGTCGCCAGCATCAACGAGATCATCGAAATGTATAGCGGCGACGATTAAGGTTTCCAGCTGTTCACCCTTAAACCAGACACGTAGTATTACACTAGATGCAGGTAGCTTCCCCCAAGGGAAGCGACATGAAAGACGAGTATGAGTTCAAAAAGCAGGCAAAGCCGACATTCACTTCAGACCCAACTTACGGCCATGTTGAACATGGTCAGGCGGCTCGGATGCCCATATGCCGATGCCGTTGACTGCATGAACAAGATGATATTAAGTTTAAGTGCCTGTTACACAAACTAAGCTGAAATTCATAGAATTTATAAATGTTATTATGTTAAGTTGCTCAGCATTCCAAACTATAAAGAGAACAGAACGAAAAGACAACTCCCCTATGTTTTTTTGTGGGGATCCCCCTTCGTAAACGTAAGTAAAATTAACATCGCTGTGTTCCAATATATAAATATAATGGTTAAAGACTTAGATCAAAGTACAATTACTTGGAATAGAATACAGCGGCACGCAATAATAATATAGTTGGATGTGTAGGCGGGTGTGTTTGAAAGATATTCTGAGGGTTGAGGGCCAATTGCTTCCGATGTGAATTATAAACTAAGTATCTATGTCGAGTGAAATATGTTTAAGTAATCGCTTGTCTTAACTATGTAACTGTCTAATGCTGAGTGCGGAGCCGAATCTCAAGAGCCTTTTATTTCTCTACTTCTTCTTCTTCTTCGAGTTGGAACTGGTGGCCACCACCTCACTCTTCCGTTTTTGATTGGCTTTCGGTTGCGGTGCGGGTGCTGGAGTATTAGAGCTGGCATTTCCACTGCCCGCGGATCCGCTGCCCTTGGGGGCCTTTTTCTTCTTCTCGGCGCGCTCCTTTTCCTCCAGTTCGATGTTCTCACGCTCGATAAGGGTGATCAATGTGTTGCAACGACGCTGTAGCTCCAGAGCTGTTCGAGATTTAATGAACCAGTCGAATCGGAACTGAGGCGAAGCTCTGTGGGAGAATTGTTGTTATAAATGCGACTACACTTTCTAATAATTAAAATATGCACTTACCTTATGGCCGCTCGCAGTTCCTCGTAGACATTCTCCTTGTCAAAGCCCAACTTGTGCAGCATGCAAACCAAAAAACGATCTTCGATTTCTGTGTAATTCTTGCCTTTATTATTTCCATATTGGAGTCGCAACTGATGGAAGGGAGCTCGATAGCGTGACATCTGTAAAGGGAAATAATAACTAATAAATGAAGAGAATGAACAAATTGTACGATTTCGTTTGATCCAACCTTTTGGTCCAAAGCCTTCTTAATTGATAGTCGTCGCTGAATCTTGCCCTCTCCACGCTCAATCTGTCCCATTATTCGCTCAATATCCTGCAACTCAGTGCAACGCTCCCAAAACACAGCATTGTACTCAATAACCTCCTCCGGTGTCTTGCCCTCCACGTCCTTTGCAATGTTGTCGATGTCATCCCGACCGTACTTTTCATTGGCCTTGATGAATTGGTTGAAGTCGCGCTTGGTCCAGGCAGTGAAGCCGTGTGAAAGCAGGTTTTCCTTCTCCTGGATCTCATCTTCACTGAGCGGCTCCGCTTCATCGATCTTGCGCTGCTCTTCCCGCTGGACCTTGGTGGCCTCCGATCCCAGTTCTGTGTTCTTGGGCACTTTATAGCCCACGGTCTTGCGGAAGTAATAGATCTCCTGGTCGAGCAGCTCAAAAAGGCGAGGCGGGAAGAACTGGAAGTCCTGGACAATGGGCTGTTTGGGTGGGCGAGGAGCCTTCGGTGCCTTAGGTTCGGAAACGCGGAGCGCCTCTCGGAAATAGGCATCTACGGCATAGTTGGCCTTGCGCTCCCGCTTTGGAGGTTCGATCCAGTTACCTAGGGCATTGAGTTTCTGTTTCTCGCGCCAGTCCTCGCCCTCGAATTGGTAGACTGAGGATGTTCCTGCCTCGCCGTTTGTGTCCATTGTGAAAGTGCGCAGCGAACTCTCGCCAAGACTGTCGAGTGTTGCTTTTTGTTCGGCCGTCTTAGCCTCACCGCGCTCCAGGATCACGTCAATGTCCTCATCTGTGATGTCGGTTTCTTTCGAACTGAAAACTTGGTTAGCTCCAAAACGGATAATGTTAAGCATTTCATCCTTGTTCAACTGATTAGACCGGTTGTCTACCAATCGACCACCCTGGATGACCATCTTGTCTAGGCGCAGCTTCACCTCGGCCCTCTCGACTATCTTTTCCTCCACGGTGCTTTCAGTGATCAGGCGGAAAACACGTACTTGCTTCTTTTGACCAATACGATGAGCTCGATCCATAGCCTGCAAGTCCATCTGGGGATTCCAGTCCGAGTCGTAGATAATGACCACATCAGCGGTAGCTAAGTTGATACCCAAGCCACCTGCTCGAGTCGACAACATGAAGAGGAACTTCGCGCTATTGTCCATATTAAACTCCTGGATCTGTCGGTTACGGTCCTCGTGTGGCGTCTGGCCATCCAGCCGACAGTAGTTGTAGTTGCGCCAGTGGCAGTAATCCTCCAGGATGTCCAACATCCTCGTCATTTGGGAGAATATCAGTACACGCGATCCCTGTTCCTGCAGCTTGGGCAGCAGCTTGTCCAGAATGGCCATCTTGCCGGAGTTGTACACCAAATGGGTGTCCGTGGTGTAAGGTGGTCCTGGTTCGGCGCCATCGAACAAATACGGGTGGTTTGTGCATTTGCGAAGCTGCATCAAGATGTTCTGTAGCCGCATCTTTTCCACCTTGCCGGCGCCATTAACCACATCTATGTCCTTGAGCAACACCTTCGTGTACCAGTCGCGTTGCATCTTGGACAGACCTACAAATATCTTCATCTCCTTTTTCGGCTTTAGACGCTTCTCCACCTCGGCCTTGAGACGACGCAGTAGGAAAGGCTTCAGCACGGCGTGCAAGCGCGTAATCAGAGCATCGTCACCCAGGCAAGTGTTCGTGTTGAACCACTCGTCGAAGTCCTCCGACGAGTTAAAAACATCGGGTAGCAGGAAATTGAGCAGGGCCCACAGCTCGTGGAGATTATTCTGCAGCGGAGTACCCGTGATAAGCAGGCGATTGGCGGTCTTGAACTCCCGTAGGATCTCCGAAAGTTTTGATTTCTCGTTCTTGATACGGTGGGCCTCGTCGATGACCAAATATCGCCAGTTGAACTTCTTAAAAACTGACTTTTCGCGGATGCACATTTCATAGGATGTCACGCAAACATCCCACTCTCCAGGCATGAGAACATCCCGAATGAAGGTGTTGCGAGTGTCCTGGTCGCCAATCAGGCAAACGGCCCTAAGCGAAGGACACCACTTTTTGAACTCATTCACCCAGTTCTGAAGCGTAGATTTGGGCACAATGACGATGTGGGGGCCAGCTTGGTTTCTGCAGGAATAGTTTAAAATTTAGAGATATTCTTAAAGGATTTATAGCTGTAGAAACGCACTTAAAATGCTTGAGGTAGCCCAGCAGGGAAATTGTCTGCAGAGTCTTGCCCAGACCCATTTCATCGGCCAGGATTCCGTTGATGCCATTCTCGTACAGCGAAATCATCCAGTTAAGACCGCGGATCTGATAATCACGCATTTCACCGCCTTTAATGTAGGTGGGTGATGCATCGAAGCGGAAGATCTCCTTGGTGGCCGAGTCCTCCGCAAGTAGCTCCTCATCTTCCTCCTGTTCCGTTTTTCGGTGCCTATGACTGGTTTTAAAAAAAGGGGAGAAATTAATACAAGAAATGGGTTTTGGAGCTGCACTACTCACTCGGCTATGTCCTTTTCCTTGTCCTTGATCTTCTTGGGTCTTCCCTTGGGCTTTGTGGGACTCTTCGCGCTGTTGGTCATGAAATGGGTGAAGATTTCCGTCTGCTTCAGTAGGAAATCGAAGCGCCTGCTGCGATCCGCCTCGATTTTGTTGTCGAACTCGGCCTCCTTTTCGCCGGATGAACTGGTGGCTGCATCTGAAGTGGTCTCATTCTGCAAGGGATGGGTGGCTATGTATAGACTTCTGTGTGGCAGTCTCACCCTAGTTTCACTTACTGAGTTCTCCTCGGTTGCCTCCACCGCGGCGGTTTCTGTTTTGGACATATTAGCAATGCCGGCGTCTGTCTTTCAAGAAGAATTCAGTTTTTCCACAATTTTACCTTCGGCAATATGGCGTGATGCTTTTTTGTCTCCTTCAATTTGCACTGAAAATCGTATGTCCAAATTGTTAGTAACGCATTCAACACAAGGATGTTGTACAATTAACACAAAACAAATCGAGTTTCGCTAAAACAAATAGTAAATAATTACATGCGATTTTTTTTATAATGAATGGTGGGAAAACTGCGCGTGCTATCGCAAAACGTACGATGAATGAGCGAAGTTGGCTGCAGCAAAAAAGGTGGCGGCAAAATAGCGATGAACTATCGATAGTATGTCTGGCAATGCTAGTTCCCTTTACTTTGAGTGGCAGCACTGACTGTATGTGTTTTTTCTGTTTCTCGTTATTTTTAATGGAAAACTGCTTATTTTACTACCAACTACTTTTCTTTTGGTTAGTAGCCTTTAAATGGTAAGCAACTTTTAAATAAGGAACGAACTCAAAAATCGTTAAGAAAATGCTGACGACCAGCATCTGACAATTTATAAAAATAACTTAACTTTGGTATTGAGAAAAATCCCCGAAAAGTATTTGAAATATAAATATGTACATATAAAATATATAAAAAAGCCTGCAATTTTAGGATATTTGATCTAAAATCACTATTGAAGAATTAATTATAGGATAGCAATAAAATTGAAAAAAAACAACATTTTGGTGTATTTCCGCTGACAAAAAGTTAATTTCGGCGCATTCTATTTTATAATATTATAATGGACTGAAATTAATAGAACAACGGACTAAACATTTGGTCTACACACTTAAATAGTTTTGGTATTCCTCTTGAATAAAGAAAGAAAATGCAATAGTTTATTACAACAGATTCCTAAAAATGTTTGACCCAAAAATATGTTTTTTTTTGGTAATATGAACCACTTAAAAAACTTAAAATAAAAACTGAAGGCAATAAAACGTGAATTACTATTATTTTGGGAAATTCTTTTTTCTGAGTGTATGATAATCATGTTAGAGTAAATAGAAAAATAGATATTAAAATTGATACCTTAGAAGTTGTGAATTTATCAGCTATACAAATCCGGTAATATCGACTTCGGGAGTCCTGTTATGGAAACCTAAACATATTGTAAAATATCCCAATATAAATACAAATATCAAAAGCTCATCGTCCCTTTTAATCTTTAAATATATTTTTATATGGCTGCTTAAATGGATTTACAGTTAATTGGCCGAAGAAGTAGAATCAGAAGCAAGAACAGAAGCAACAACAGACGTAACAACAGAGGCAACAGCAGAAGAAGCAGCAACAGCAGCAGCCGTCGTCCGTGTTGCAGCCGCTCTACAGCCACGCCCGCCGAAGGAGGAGCGAAGTCGCAGGCCCCAGTTTCCGGTTCCGGTGTCCTTGTGGCCGGGCCCACTGATAACATCACGGCAACAACAGCAGAAGTAACAGAATAAGCAACAGAAGAAGCACATAATTATTAGTAATAAAAAAAATGAAAATAAATAAAATAAATTTAAATTATAGTGTTTTCTATTTTCTTTGTATTGTGGCAGACATGTGTTTTCAAAGTGGTTGAAAATATCTTTTAAAAGCTCCTTCCCGCAAAAAAAGATTTTTTAATTTTAGCTGCTTATTAACAGAACCAGCTGATTGTACCAGCTACGGCCGTAGCACGCTTAATAATGATTAACTCTCAAAAATGCTGACACACTGAAAAGATTAAAGTTTATCCGCTTGCGAACTCGTTTTTTGATTTGTTTACTGGGCTTAAAATCAAAAAATAAACGATTAACATTGAAAATTACAATAGTGTGATCGGAAAATACCAACTACCGGCTTGCAAGCAACAATAATTTAGCCAAAATCCCAAACGGCCACACTGTCAATACTAAGCACCTCGTTTTGTTTAAAAAAAAATCAAAAATGAGTAAATACGACTCAAAGTACCTGGAAGACAAGCTTAAAAAGGAATTGCAGACGGAGTACGTGAGTGTAACGGACGAATCGGACGGGTGTGGCGGCAAATTCAGCGCAATCATTGTGACACCGGCCTTCAACGGCAAAACCCTGTTGCAAAAACATAGATTAGTCAACTCCACACTGGCAGAAGAACTCAAAGAAATCCATGCATTCTCCCAGAAATCGTACACGCCCGAAGAGTGGGAGAAAGTGAAAGCCCAATAGTAATACCAAAATCGACAACAACAAAAAGACCATCATATACATACAACAACAATCACAGTCCGCAATAACCTGTTGTTCGTTTGTTGGTAGTTGCGCTTTAGCGTGTGACGATCTGATCGAAGAAACGAAAACCCGAAAAAACGCCAGTCGAACAAAGAAAGTGAAAGGGAAAGCACAGGAATCGGCACGCTGATATTGGAGTTACCAAATAAACAACGCAAATGATCCGCTAAATGCATACGTTACATAAAAAACACCCATAAAAGTTTAAGTACTCACGAGAGGGCAAAGGCATTAGCATAACACTTTTGAAAATAGCTGATAAACCGATAAAGCTATACCTTTACAATACAGAACACAACAGAGATCACCGCGAACAACGATGATTAAGTTCCAGGTCCATTCTCCGGGCAAGGTAATCCTCCATGGGGAGCACGCAGTGGTATACCATCGTCCTGCCCTTGCCGCCGTTGTGGGATTGGGCACCACTTTGAGATTCCGCCAGTTGGAGACCAGCCAGGTGGCTAGTTTTCAACTGGATGCACTCAATTGCACCCTGGAAATACAGTTGCCGGAGTTCAATGACTTTCTGGCTGACTTCAGGAGCAAGTATCCTTCAGACAGCACAGCCAAACTGCTGGAGGCAGTCCGTGCCGAGGTATCTAAGCAGCTGGAACGATCTGGAGGCAGTGCACCCAAGCAGCACACTCAGCGGGCCTTTGTCTCCATCTACTATCTACTGGCAGGCGCTTTACTCTCCTCGCCCGGCAGTCCGAAAATGACACTGCAAACCGGTTTCCAGGTGAAGGTAGACAGCCAGTTGAACGTCGGCGCCGGTTTGGGAAGTTCCGCCTCTTTTGGTGCCGCTTTAGCCACGAGTTTTCTTATTTTGGCCGGGCACTTTGATAGAGACAGCTACTTGAAGGAGGAAAACCAGGCTTTGATCTCCAACTGGGCCTTCGAATCGGAGCGGGTTAATCATGGCACTCCTTCAGGTCTGGACAACACAGTGTGCACTTATGGAGGAATGCTGCGGTATGTCAAGGGTCAGGGCTTCCAGTCGCTGCACATTCAGAAGCCACTAAACATCCTGCTGGTGGACAGTCGTGTGAGTCGCAGCACCGCAGACATTGTGGCCAAGGTGCGACATCTAGGAGAGGCTTTCCCGCAGCTCATAGAGGCCATTTGGCAGGCCTGCGAAGAGCTGGTCACCGCCGCCGTTCCACTTTACGAGAGCTTTGGCAATGCCCAGGACGATAGCGCCAAGTTCGAAAAGCTGGAGCGCCTTTTCCAAATCAACAACGACCTGCTTAAGGCCATAGGAGTGTCGCATCCCAAACTAGAACAGATATTCACCATCGCCTTCAAGCGGGGCTTCTTCTCGAAGCTGACGGGGGCCGGTGCCGGTGGATATGTGATTGTCCTGCTGCCGGAGAACTACGAGTGCAACGAGGTCTACTGGAAGCTCAAGGAGGAGCTCGAATCGGCGGGCTTTGGTGTTCATGTGACGACTGCTGGAGGAGAGGGGTTGCGCGTTAGCTCGCTGGATGACTGATGCGGCCTCATTTTGTATTGCTATTGTATGTATTTGTGGTTTTGTTATAACTTAAAAATAAAGATTTACACATGTATTTTGTACGGCAAACCGGTGGCTTATCGCTGGCTTCTATCTCTGGTTTTGTAGACAATACCACGGTTTTTCATGTCCCGTAAAGTGGACTGTGGCAGAGTTCCGGATACGGAGATGGCGTAGATGCCACGGGTGAAGCGGGCTATACGAAATTTAAAACAACTATAGCAAAGGGCCATATAAAATCCTACATATGTATGAAGACTTTACCTAATCGCTGCCATTTGGCCACCCAGGAGTCGGTGGGGGTGGTCAACGCAATGATGCCGTCAAAATTGTTGCTCGTATGATCGTACACATTGTCCTTGTTGTTCTTCATCCGCAGGAACTCCTCGCAGTTTTCGCAGCCATCAGTCTCAAATTGATCAAAACTCTAGAGGTGGAAAAAGTTTCCCGATTAATAAGGGCAGGATAACCGGACAGACACAACTTACTTTTACCAGGGAGCAAACGAGACAGGCGCGCAGTCCTCGCAAATCCTTGGGTATCGCCTCAAAGGCCATGGCTATTTATTAATTAATTATTTTAAGACTACAAAATTCAGAGCAAAGCCAAGCCACGACACAGAAATAAGAGAGACCTTATTGTGGCTATTTTTTTTCCCGAAAAGTTATCGATTACTATCGGTTGCAGCCAACAAAATGGTCAGAAGCGAATTTAATAGTCAGACTAATCGTTATTTTAAATTATAGAGAAAAATATACGTATGTTTTACAGAACAAATTTCTTTATAATTCAGATAAAATTTGTAAATTCCCATTTACAGTTTAAGCAAAATCAATCATCTTTATCCGTGGCTTATTCCTCTTGTTCTTGGAATAATCCTCGACCACTTCCAAGAAGATTAAAACCACACCTAAGTGTTTCCACGGCTTGGTACCTGAAAAATTGAATGCAATTTTGTAATCTTGAAGAGGAAGAGCAGGCAAAGACACATCATCCAAATGAAAGTCGCGTGCAAATAAGTGGCCCTGTAAAATTAAGTTAATTGTAGTTATTATAAAGGTTTCACCTAAACTAAAACTTACCGTGTATGGGCAACTGTGATTAACATTAGTCAAGGTTTGAAAATGGTTAAAAGCATAATTTTCCAAAAAATGTTGATGTGTTTTTTTCTTTAAAAGTTGGCATATATCAAGGTTTATTTTGAGAGCAAACGGCTTATAAAGATATGAAGAATCCTTGTAGAAAACGTCCACCGTCATCTAAAACTCTCATAAACGATTAAAATACAGAAAATATTGCGTATATTTACTTTAATATCCGTTAAAATGTCTTTTATGTCACAGTCCATGTTTAAAACAGATCTAGTCCAGCTTATTGGTTTCAAAACACACGAAACATTGCTAAAATAGTCCTCATTAGCTGAACATTCACTTTTCTTGAGTTTGTAAAACGCTTCCTTGGAGAAGGACTAAAACAAACGAAACGTTAAACCTGTACAAGTTTCGGAACAAGTGGGTAATCAAACATACAATTGTGTGTGCTAGGCATAAAAAAACGCCGAAATATACACGCGCAACATCAATACACTTTCCCATCTTCCCTGCAAATGAAAATGAATCTTCCTAATCGATTCAGAATAGGTACTAAATACTTTTTAATGACTATATTTTTTATTAAAAGTCGCAATTTTACGCGTGATCAATTTTGAAAACAATAACCGATAGCTAACGATTGGCAGATATCGAAGACAATCAGACAATGGCGTACGCGGTAGGCTTTTTACCTACCCCTTTCTGAAGAAACGATAATTATTTTTCACCATATAACGACCAAGCAATCTGAATATAAAAAACATGAACATAAATTATTTATTTAATACATTTAAATCTTTTATTTCTAAAGTAAATTTCCATTTTTGTATTTCATTTAATTGTAATATGTTTGTGCTTAAACTTTTTTAGTAAATTGGGTATTTATTTTGTCATATGCTCGAAAGTAAATTAAAACTAAGGATCCCAAGCTTAGAATAAATTCTTTAATGGATTAAAATAAAATGTCATTCCTCCATGGTTTAAGGCCCTTGAAATCCCTTTGAAGTATTTTACTTTTACGCCCCTGACAATCAGCTGTTACGCGGTTGTTGCGGGTGTGGAAATAGGAGAGCACCGAAAAGGCGGATAAATAGAAAAAGTAACAACCGCAATTAGTTTGCTCTTTGGCCGGCACTCACTCTCTCTCAAACCGAAAGGATCATTGGAACATAGCCCCGCACATCCATCAACTATGTCCTCCTCCTCGACATCCAGTCCCACGGACAACAGCTCGCATGGATCGGTGGCGCCGTCCTCGTTTGGTGGCGCCTTAAATCCGGCATCCGGGACGAATACCAGCACCCAAAGCAACGCCCAAAAGCCATTTTCCCTCTCCGAGCGCCTGAACTTTGAGATCTACCGTTACTCCAGCTACTCGCCGAACTATCTGCCCGAGTAAGTTGGGCCAAACAAAGAAAAAAATGGATGCCCGGGATTTCGTAATTCTGAAATGCGCTTCCCTATAAATTCCAATCCATTTGATTTGCAGAAACGTCCTCGTAGACTGCCCCAACGATCAAACTTCCAGGTGGTCCGCCTACACCAACAGTCCACCGCAATTTCTTACCTTGAAGCTTCGCCGTCCCGCCATTGTGAAAAAAATCAAGTTTGGCAAGTTCGAGAAGTCGCATGTGTGCAATATCAAGAAATTCCGCGTTTACGGAGGCTTGGAGGACGAGCACATGGTCTTGTTGCTTGAAGGGTAGGCTAATCCTTATCTCTAGAGAGCATAATCCTGATAAAGTTCGTGTATTCCTCTAGCGGCCTGAAAAACGACAACGTACCGGAAGTATTCAACCTGCGCTGTCTGACTGAAGACGGCTCGGAGAATCTGCCAATACTGTACCTCAAGATCGTGCCCTTGCTCTCTTGGGGCCCGTCCTTCAACTTCAGCATTTGGTACGTCGAGCTCCACGGACAGGACGACCCGATGTACACCAGTGCCCGCATGAAGAACTACAACTCGCTGCGCGAGGTGGAGATAATTAAGTTGTGCCTGAAGCACTTTCGTCAGCAGGGCTACATGAGCGCCTTTGGGGCGCTCCAGGAGCAGACGCATGTGCAACTGGAGCATCCTTTAATCAGCGAACTGCATAAGTGCCTGGTAAGCAGATAATCTTGAGTGGAAATCCCTGGCCTCTAGATAAAAGAAATGTGATTTTCGATCTCAGAATGTTTATAGAGTCTTTATCAGCCAATTACTATTTTTAACATTTTTTAGAATTTATATATAGCTTACATATTAAGAATTTAATACACACATTATATTCGGTTTAAAATATATGTTTGCTGTGCATATATCCTTAATAGGTTTTACAGGGCGACTTTGAGAAGGCTGAGCGATTTATAGTCGAGTGCATTGACGAGGGTCTGATGGATGAGTATCTCTACAAGCAAGACTACAAGCACAGCTGGCATATGAAGCTCACTGAAAGCGACGTGAAGCCTGGTTAGTATTCCGTTCTCCAAATAGATATTATAATACAGACTTCGACTCTATCAGGCAATCGCGGAGGTCATCAGTTAGTGGTGGATGCCAAAAAGCGACTGATTTATCTCTACGGCGGCTGGGATGGCTACCAGGATCTGAGTGACCTTTGGGTATTTAACATCGATGATAATCAGTGGTCACTGCTATGCGAGAGGTCAGAGCTTTCCAATGGACCCACACCGCGATCCTGCCACAAAATGGTCTTTGATCCAATTAGCGAAAATGTATTTATGCTTGGTCGCTACCTAGACAACTCAATACGAACTTCGGACTATATTAAGAGTGACTTTTACCTGTATGATACTAGAGCTGGCAACTGGATGCAGATCTGCGATGACACTAGCCAAGTGGGTGGGCCCCAGCTGGTTTACGATCACCAGATGTGCATGGATGCCGATAAGCGTACCATTTACGTATTTGGGGGCAAAATACTGACGCCTCGCAGTGTCAATGCCACGGGAGCGATAGAGCCGGAGTATTCGGGGTTGTTTTCCTATCACATAGCAACGAATACCTGGGCACAAATTCTTGTGGATTGTCATCACGTTAGCGCATCGATGGCAGATGTGATGTCCATTAAGTCCAGGATCACACATTGCATGGTTTTTCACAATGTAGGTTTGATTCACTTTACAAAGTTTCACAATTCATTTAGTTCTTATATTAGAAACATCGAAAACTGTACATATACGGCGGACAACGAGGCAAGGAAGATCTGGACGAGTTCCTCAGCTACGACGTAGACACCCAGGCAATATCCGTGCTTAACAAGGAGCACCCTCATCATGGAACCACCGCTGGCAACGAAGCCAAATTTGAACCCTCATCAGGGTATACTCTGCGCGCCACGATCGATTGTGAACGCGATGAGATTTATATATTTTCTGTATGCCTAAAAGACACAATCACAGAATCCTTAACTAATTCATATCATTCTAGAGCTTGAGTAAGGTTAAGGATCGTCGTGATATACAGCACGTTGATGCATCGAACTCGTTTTGGGTATATTCCCTGCGAAATCACAAGTGGTCTAGAATATATTACTGCCGCCACAGTGGCCAGGATGCGAACTCCATCAGCAGAATGAACATCTTGGGTGCCAGCAAAGGGGATGGAGCCCTAGAGCCCTGTCCACGCTATGCCCACCAATTGGTGTACGATGATCTGGCCAATACTCATTATTTGTTTGGCGGAAATCCTGGAATCTGCCAGCAACAGCAATTAAGGCTTGATGATTTTTGGCTACTGCGCTTGGAAAAGTAAATATCCGTATTAATTAACAAACATATACAAATTAAATCTTATTATAGACCAAAACGAGAGGAGATCCTTAAGCACTGTCGGTTTTTGGTGCGCAAGCTGCGCTATGAGGAGATGACGCGCCAGGATCCCTTGAAGGCAATGCAGTATTTGCGTCATCATATAGCCGCTGTGATTGATCATAGCGACGTGGAGCAGTTAAATAATGTAAGACTTATATTTCTTACAGCGTGCTATATATGTAATGTCCTTTTAAACTAATTTTAGTTCCACAAACTGGCTTCTTTGCTATTTAAAAACCATGATGGTAGCCTTGAAAGAGAGTGTACCACACCAGCACTGTGTGCTGATGGTGAAGATCTTGAAACAGATCCCGATGTTTCGGCCAAAATAAGAGGTTTAATTTTTACATAATTTTTTTTTGGCATGAGCACTGAGCTTTTATATTTGCAGATGAAGTGGCTGATGGCCCCGCCACTGAGAACATTTCGCTGGAGTCGAACGAAAGCCTGATCTCGTCCGGCATCTCGGAGACCGCCTCCAGTCCCAGTTCCTCGTCGTGCACCAAAAGAGCGCGCACGGAGTGCACACCCGAGCTGAAGAATAAACGAGCTTTTTTGTTTAACAAACTGGTGCAACTGATGCCACCAAGTATGGTCCAACCTGAACGCAACCTCAGCGACTTCGTGGTCATGTAAATGCCCAAGTGCCAAAACGATTTGATAGAACCCCCAATCCCCAAGATTAACTAATTAAGTTTGTAAGAGTTTCGTTTTAACTGTTGATCAATGTGATGTTTAGTTCGCTTGTTCGCCAATACTAGATTATACGGCCAATGCAAAGCATGACAAAAATATGAATTCATTGTGATAGTTAATTTGTACTGAATCCCCAGCTTCAGGCAGGGCGATTTTTGAAGTTATTGCGCTAAGACAAATAAGAACAGTTTGTGAAACGTGTTAATTTTAATCGAGTGTATATGTAAATCTTAAGTTTGAAATAAATAACAGTTTTGTAACGTCCAAACATGGAAAATTTAATTTAAATTATATAATTTGCTCATTAAAACTAAGGGGAATAAAGGTTTTTAACTAATTATTAAAAAAACTATATTGTAATCAATTATTTATTTGCAATGCAATTTATCTAATCGTTTGCTGGATTATTATAAATTGAATGCATCAAGGTGTGCTTTCACAATTGTGTCCTTCACAGCCGCAAACACAAATCTAATATTATCTGTACCTAAAAATAAAAAAAAGGATTTTTAAGAGCGATAATAAAATTCTTATATTGTGATTATATTTAAATGTCCATTTGTCATGAAATGACCGTGGCAAATTAAATTGTCAGAGTGATTTTAGCATTGCATTTATCTTTAACTTTTTGAAAAGTAAAATCACTAGAACCTATATACTTCCTGACCAGAACTACACTTACTCGTAGCACATGTAAAGTGAGAATATATTTTGCGGTCATCTGGTACATACATTTTCAGTATGAAATCTTGGGCCTTTTTTACATCTTTCTTCGGACCTGGTCGATGCAAGAAAAAATAAAAAATTACAAATAGCATGACTCTACAGGAAATATTAATGTACTACTAATCTACAGATGAGCTGGAATGCAAAACGGAAACACTTACCATTGTATTCAGGAAAATAGTCTACCAAATCCCTGGTCATTATTTTCTCTGCGAACAAGTCTGTCTTATTCAGAAATAGGATATGCGAAACATTTTGAAACCAAGGGGATAAAGTTATCGATTGAAATAAAGCATTAGATTCCTTCATTCTATTCTGAAATTAATACGTTTGATTATTTATTGGACAGCATTTGAGAAAAAGGCTTGTAGCCTTACATCACTTTCAGCTTCAGCAAGCGATTGATCGAATTCCGATAGAGCTGCTAGGAACATTATTGATGTCACGTTCTCAAAACAATGAATCCACTTTGCTCTCTCGGATCGCTGCCCTGCGACGTCAACCATTCTGATTGTTGAAGAAACAGATAACATTATTAGAAAGTTTTAATAAATTTCTGTCGATGCCAAACATAAAAACGTTAGTTGCTTAAAGCGCAAGCCGCAAATAATATTAGTAACTATAAGCAATATAATTCTACTAGCTGCATTTTTAGCCTCTTCAGTTATTTGTCAATTATATTTTGAATAGATACCTTATCTTTAAGCCTTTCAAATCGAATTGATACTCAACAATGCCTTGCGTCGGCACTCGAACACGAAGAATATCTTGCTCGGTTGGCAAGTATCTATCCTTTTCAATTCGAGCTAAGTCGCTCAAGAAGCTAAATTAGAATAAAAAAGTTACTTTTAATCAAATAACTATAATATAGCTATAATTATCCCTTTTGTCGGCATACAAACTCTAAAAATGGTTGAGCCACACGATCGAGAGCCTTCAAATAACTATACATAAGTTAATTTAGTAATTTAGTTTAAATTTTTTAAATTTATGTCAGTTTCAGCCTCAATAGTTGGTTTTGGGTGCTCATTTTACCTCGAAATTAAATCGGATAACTCACTATTCGGCGGAATCAGTCAGCTGATATTCATTTCGACGATCGTAACACTTCCGGATGCCTGCATCGCCCCAAAGCGTTCTAATGGCACTCACGTAAGGATCCTTAAACGTTTCCACCGTGTCGTATGCGATGCTCAACACAAGATCGGCAAGTTCCTGTTGGTTGTTCGATTAATAGTGCATAAGTAAAGCCAATGATCACTTACTTTATGTTCTTTTTGACCATAAGAAATATCCAGCTTGGCCATGGCTTTGATCATTGACTGCATGGACATGAAGATGTTTTGGAAAACCAGTTTTATGTACCCACGCTTTTCCAGGGTTGTGAAGCCCCCGTCGTGGATGATGCGCATCTGCTTGATGAATGTTGACTTCCCGGACTCGCCCGTGCCTGTTAATATAAATTTGAATAATATATAGCTGCTATAAACTAGTGTTTTATGTTCCACTTACCCAGCACCAACAGTTTACGCTCGCTGAGCGCACTTTTCCTGTCCTTCCGCAACTGCCTGTCGATTAGCTTACTGATCTCCTTTTGTTCCCTCTCCTCGGCCGATAAACAACAGGACATGGTTACTAGATTTATGGAACCGCCGTCCCTTGTAGAAATCTATCCTGATTGCTCGGCCTTTAGATCTCGTCCATCAGTTATGAACCCGATTCACTTTCTTTTGATTTAGCCAATAACGGGTCCTTAACTAGATGTTGATGATTTGAAGGGATCTATTAGATATGTATTACCACATGCTATATTTGGGTCAAGAAGATTAACATTTTTATTTTTACCTATAATAAAGAAATTGCTACTAAAATAGGCAATCCTCTATCAGATAGTGTTATATTATAAGGCAAAACACTAAAAACGAAAATAACTTGATTGTAGCAGCAAACTTTTTTAATAAAATATGAAATTATCTGTGATATATGAATTTATGTATGTATGTATGTACACTAGGGCGGTCCATATACAGTCTTATACTATTCGCATTCCTAATGCGTATTAGAGATTCAGGGAATCCTCGTTGAATTCAAAGTTTATTACTCATACGGACAGTTGCCTTTGATCAAAAAATGTATTCTTTCTGCCATCGCTCCTCGAATGAGAAATTTAAACGGAATCTTTTAGACCATTGGGCACCGCCTAAAACTTTAAATAAAACATTAAGGTTTTCGAATATATTGCACACCAAAAACTAACACATTAAACGTAAAGAATAACGTAACCCTAATTAACATTTATTTTTTAAACATATGGCCACATATTTTTCCGGTTATAATTTTATAATGAACTAAGCTACTCATTTTTTATTGTATATATCTATATTTAACGCATTGGGCTCCGCCCTTCCGTACATATACTCCGTCATTTTAAGATTTTTTATTTAACCTATTCAAGTACTCACTAAAGAAATAGCTGCTATAAGAGAAGTTTGTAAAGATCGTGTCCTCTTCTATAAACTCATTTCAGAAGTGCGTATGCTATTCTCGCATCGAGATTTAAATAAATTTTCTTTTTTTGTAAACAAGTAGATTTGCGGCTTGTGAGCTTCTTGATTTTTTTAACGATTCACATATACTCCGGGATATCGCTTTGACAGGTTTGCATATGTATGTAGCTCTAAAGAGTAAAGGTTTCGTCAATTTGTACAAAACTAGCAGATAGAATTAAATTAACTTTTATATGAATTTAAAAAAAAATGTTGGCGGTCCGAACCAGTGTGCACTGGGTAAAACGAAATAATTAAAGTGACTCACGTTCTTACACAATCTCTATTTTTTTTATTTTAGCATTAACATGTATTCATTTAGCACAGAGCTATTTGATTTGCTTTAGGGCTTTTGTGTGTTTTATTTTATTTTTTTTGCACATTTAGATCCAGCGATCAATTTACATTTTGCAACTTTTGCTTTTTTTCTTTGTTTTATCTCTTTTTCAAACCTTTTTCAGAATAATCGCGTGCTATAAAGCAAGCTCAAATGTACGCCCGTAGTGTTCTGAGAATTTTCGAAAACTGTTCGACAGTTTGCTTTATCCCAATTGCGCTGAGCTGAACTAATCTTACTGAGCGGAAATCACTTTCCTGTTTTTAAGAGAACATATAAATTAAGGGACAATTTGAAGTAATCGACTTAACTAATCTATCGATATTTTCATTTTTGCACATTTGTTTTGAAAATCCATTTTGAAAAAAACTATGGTTAATCGAAGCGTTCTTGGACTGGAGAAGGGAAATACAAACATAAATAAAACCAGTAACCCTTTTCTACAACTAGTCTTCCAAATTACACAGTTTGAATAATTCACTTTTAATACATTTTAAGTTTTGTCCCTTTTCCTTTGCAGACTCGTTGCAGGCAGTGAATTTTTAGGTGAATCGCTGATAGCAGAGTCTGTAGTGCGAGTTACTCCGCTTTGCATAGTTTGAAAGATATTCAAAAATTTTTTTAATATAAATTTTATTATTAAAACAAATAATGATTGAACAAAATTATATTTTAAGTTGTCAAAATAAAAATTACAGAATAACTATTATGTCTAGTTACAGTGATTTTAAATAATTCGTACGCAAGAGTTAGACATACTGGTGCATACATTTATATTACATTAGATTTTAATAATATTAAAGTGTACATATATACTTTTAATTATAATATAAAAAATGTATTTACACAAGAGACATGCACCAGTAAGTAAAAAGGAATCAAGTTCTGCTTAGCCGTGTTAGATTACAAAATAAACATATTACTAAACTGTAAAATTGTTATTACTTGCATAGAGTATTATAATTTAAGTCAGATGTTGGCAACGTAGTGGAAAAGACGTTTCCGACCCTATAAAGATATGGGTATTCCTGATTATCATTACCAGGCGAGACGATCTAGACATGTCCATCTGTCTGTCCAAACTATTCTCGCACTTAAAGCTATTTGGTTAAACCTTTCCGAAAAGTCTTCTTATCATTTTTTCGGAAAATCGTTATAGCTCTTAGTTTTAAAACATTAAAATCGATGTGGAGTCGTAATACGGAATATTTCATTTTTGTAAAAGCTACAAACTTCAGCTTGGTAAGGTTGATTACACTCTTCTTATTTTTCAAAACAAAATTAAAATATTTAAAATCTTTAAAAATTTAAAACTCCAAATGGATGTTCTAAGCTTTGGGATACTCAGAGTTTGAAAAACAGTTTTGTCTGGTATTATATCGCTTAAGCACGAATTTAACTCATTTTGACAATGTCAGAATACTCTCTGTGTATGCTACATGTGTTTGTATAAAAATCACAAAAATATACATAGTTAAATCCTTAAGATTTTTAAAGCAAATTATTTTCCTTAAGATGCAATTGCAGAATTGTGTCCTTAACAGCCGCAAAGACAAACCTTATATTTTCCGTATCTAAGCAAAAAAAAATTAAAATTTAATGGGATGACTTTGTAAAATATGTTAGAATTACAAACACCAGCTGTGTCTGATCTGATACTTACCCGTAGCACAAGTAAAATGAGTATAGATTTTTCTTTCACAATCTGGATTTAATCCTTCATACATTTCCAATATGAATTCTTGGGCCGCTGTTGCATCTTGCTGTGGACCTGTTAAAAAAAAGAAAACAAAATGCTATTTGAAACATGGTACTTTAAGAACAAGAATATTATTTAGAGATGATTTTACATATTGATGTATATGTATGAAGAGTACAAATGGGGAATTATAATTAGGAACACCTTACCATCGTATTCAGGAAAATAGTCCACCAAATGCGAAGTCAATATTTTCTCCTCCAACAAGTCAATTTTGTTCAGGAAAAGAATAAGTGAAGATTTTTGAAACCATTGGCAAGTAATTATCGTTTGAAATAAAGCTTTAGATTCCTCCATTCGATTCTGCAAGTAGGGCATTTGATAATTTATTCGGAAACATTTGAATAAAAACTAAAACTGTACATCTGTATCACATTCAAACAAAACTTGATCGTATTCCGATATCGCTGCCAAAAATATAACTGATGTCACATTTGAAAAACAATGCATCCATTTTTTTCTCTCGGATCGCTGTCCTGCGACGTCGACCATTCTGATTATTGAAGGAAAATATATTGTGATTAAAGATCATATATTAACATCTTGTAATATAATCGGTGCTAAATATAACGAGGACGGAAGCGAACTTCGGCAAGCCGAAGTTTTAATACCCTTGCAGACTTTGCCGAAATTGATAAATTGATTGAAAAAGTAGCGAAAAGAATAGGGTATACATAAATAAATTAGCTTTGCATAGTTTCATGTCAATAGCTTTTATACTGCAAAAACGTCATATAAAAATAGAAAAATAGGGATATTTTCGCCGCCTTTAACAATTATTACTACGGAAGCTATAAGATATAGACGTCCGATCGGCAAGTGTTTTTACCCCGATCAAGATATGGGTAAATAAATAGGACTTCGAACAATTTATGTCAATACACTGCGCGAAATATTCTGAAAAACATCAAATTTGGACAGATTTCACCCTATTGTTCCTATGGGAGCAATAGGATATAGAATGCATAAAAAAAATACGATTTGGAAAGATTCATGTCAATAGCTTATATACTGTGCGAAATATCCTGAAAATCATAAAATTTTAACCGATTTCACCCTATTGTTGCTATGGGAGCTATAGGATATAGACGTCCAATCGGCACGCGCTGGAAGGATTAATGTCAAAAACTTTTTATACGGATATAGACGTCCGATCGGGGCGATTTTCAAACTTGATCTGCGTACACATATTTTAGGACGACTTTGAAAGTTTCAGATCGCTAGCTTGTAAACTGAGCTCGCAAACGGTATTGAAACAGACGGACAGACGGACATGGCTATATCGAATCCTCTATTGATCCTGATCAAGAATATATACACTTTATGGGGTCGGAAACGTCTCCTTCATTGCGATACAAACTTCTGACCAAAATTTAATACCCTCTGCAAGGGTATAAAAACATGAGTTGCATAAAGTTTAACCTGCAAATAATATTGGTAACTGAAACCAATAACTACCTGCAATAGAAAGACAACTTTTGGGAAAGTTTCAAGCAGATAGCTTTAAAACTGAGGGACTAGTTTGCGTAGAAACGGACGGACAGACGGACGGTCAGACGGACAGATGGACATGGCTAGACTCTCCTGGTGATGCTGATCAAGAATATATATTCTTTATAGGGTCGGAAATTATAATACCCTCTGCAGGGGTATAAAACATACATGAAACTGTTCTATAAGTTAGAATTGGGCGATTTTGATATTTTGCATACCCATGTGTTATAATTTCAGCCAAGCTAGTCTCTCAGTTTTGAAGCTTTCTATATAAAGCTTTCCCAAAATTTTTATTTTAATTGCAGGTGCCTCTGGCATATATCGGCTTGGACTACTAAATCAAATAGCTGTCAAAAGAACAATCGACAAAATATACGCATATACTCCACGATGTACGAATTTTTTCATTTTCAAAACTTCGGTTCTAAGCTTACAAAAAGTCGGCCAAATAGCTGGCATGGAAAAGACTCTAAATTATTTGTTATTTATTATTTAAACATTATAAAAATTATAAAAACTAAATTGTTGAAAATTGATGTAACTAAAAATTGATCAAAAAAGTATAGTTTAATGTAAGAAAATAAAAGTAAAATAGATACCTGATCACGAACGTATCCAATTCGAATGGAAACTCATTGATGTTAGTTGTTGGCACTCGAGCACGCAGAATATCCTGCTCGTTTGGTAAATAATCAGCTTGCTCAATTCGAGCTATGTCACTCAAGTAGCTAAGTTTTGTAAATTAAATAAAATAAAAAGGACATAAACTAAATACAGCCTAGAGCAGTCCTCCAAAAAGGACTTGGAATTAAAATGACGAGAATGCAAGTATTATTAGAGAATTTTTTTACATACAAATTAATGCTGGGAAGCGAACTGTTGATATCAAGATGGTCAATTATTGTTCGAACCGTTTCGACACGAAAATGGTAAATATTTAATTTTCTAATTCAGTTTCATTCTCAACAGATGGTTCTTGTCTGAATTTTGAGTTAGAAATAAACCAATAACTCACTATTTGGCTGAATCAGTTAGCTGATATTCCCTACGGCGATTGAAGCACTCCTGAATGCCAGAATCCTCCCAAAGCGTTTTGATGGCACTCAAGTACGGATCCTCGAACACTTCAACCTTTTCGTAAGCGATGCTCATCACAAGATCGGCCAGTGCCTGTGGGTCGATTATGTTTTGATAAAGCAAAAATGTATTTGCAAAGCCAACAAACCACTAACACCATGTTCCTTTTGGCCATAGGAAATCTGCAGCTGGTCCATGGCCTTGATCAGTGACTGCATGGCCATAAATATGTTCTGGAATACCAGTTTGATGTACGAACGCTTGTTTTTGTCCGAGAATCCATTGCCGTAGATAATACGCATCTGTTTGAAGAATGTCGACTTGCCGGACTCGGCCGTGCCTGAAGATTTGGGATTGGAAATAAATACATACGTATGTAGCAATGAATACCGGTCATGCAGTGCAAATAGCCTCCAATTGCATACAGCCATGATAAGTGCATTCAACATTGTGGTGTTCCACGTACCCAACAGTAAAATTTTAAGCTCGCGGTGTGCATTTTTCTTGTCCAAACGCAATTGCAGATCGATTTCCTCATTGATGCGCTTTCGACGCCTGGACTCCTCCGACGAACAGCAGTTCATGCTAATTAGATTTACGGACTCACCGTTTCGTGAGGTAATTATATGTAAGCTTTTGTTCGCTCTGCAGATCCTTCAAGCTTTATTTGCTTTTGTTACACCCAAAAAAAATAATCTCTGAGTGTCAACTTAATAGGTGTGGCTTAAACAGATTCTGCACCATGTATAAAATATTTCCTTAATAAGTCAAAAAATGGTTTTAAAATGGATTTTTCTATGAGTAAGAAAGGCATGAACTAGCCAAAGACTTGAGATCAAAAATAATTATAAAAAAACACGATATCAAAGTGGATAAATGTCTATTTAAAATTTAAAAATGAGAAAAATTAAGAAAAAAATTATTAACAAATGTATTTAAGGTTCGTGGTTTAGTATTCTAAGAAGTCCGAGCCTGTGACTCGCGACTCACAAGCTCTCGGGGTTCACCGGCCGGGTTCACTTTTAGATGGGTGTAGTCTTTTTTGCTTACATTTGATTCTCTATATTTTAGTATTATAAATGATTTGGATCTATCCATTTACCATTTCTAAAAACTACCGAAAATATTTTGTTCGAACTTAAATGGGTTATTTCGATGTTGCGTCGAAGAGCGATTAAGTCTTACATCTAAAGTGAGTAAAGTCACGGTTTCTCTGCTAAGCTATGTGTTTTTTCCGAAAACGCTTTTTATTCCACGTAATTAAAGTTTAATAAGTTTTGAATATATATGAATATTAAATCAATTCAAATGAAAGAAAAACGGCAATTTAATTTTTGGGACTACTCAGTACAGCTGTGCTTACTTTGAGTTCCTTTGAGAATTGAATTTTTGATTTGAGTGCTCGGGAGTTCAGTTCTCATTTCGAGTGGAAGGGCTACGCATTCACGACAATGATTTTGTTCGGTTCTTGTGCACTTAATTTTATTTTTTCGATATTGAAAACTTTAAACTAGGCAAATTTAACTCAAAGTGAGAATTTTCGTTCTTAAATTTTAATTTTATTTCAAGTTTACTAAGATTAAATGTAATCGATCAATTATTTTTGTGTATTTTACCGCCATACTTTATATGAGCAATCCAACTATTGTTTTCTATTTTCGAATACTATTAGTTTTGACTTGTTTCACTAATTACAAATAGAAATCGTCTTATTGCGTTTTACCCGTACAACAATCAAAATATTGAAAGGGATGTATGCACTAACACAATATTACTATAAACTTTTTAGTTTAGCATAAAGTCGTTGTTTTTTTTTACCGAACTATCTGATTTTTTAATAAGAGGTTTAATTTTAAAAGGAACTTTTCTTATTTTGTGATTATATTACTTTCAGTCCCTTTCATCAACTTTTATTTCAAAACGCTCAAACTCACGCCCGCAAGCGGCCGAGTATTGCCGAAAACTAACTGCCAGATTGCCTTTCACAGCTACGCGAAGTTGTGTGATTTTTAAGCGTGCCTACGAACCTTGATCACTCAAATCTTAATGGTTCTCTTGATAAAGAATTTACCGAGTTGGCGTCTAGAGTAATTCCACAGTGAACATCCCATGGGCATTGACTTGTTACCCTTGCGAGGGTATATAAATTATGGTGAGAACTTTGTATCGCAGTAAAGGATACATTTCCGATAAAATATATATCTAGATCGGCATCTGTATGTTTCCATACCTTTTCCGATCTCACTTTAAAAGCTAGAGCCTTTAAACCGTTATAAGCGTATTTCTATTTGTGTAAGCAAATAAAGTTTGATCCGACGTCTATTTCGTAAAGCTGTTATTGGAACAATCGGGATAAATTTTTAAATTTTTTTGTTTTGAAGATATTTCATAGAAATACATTGAGTTTTTCTAAAATCGGATAACTATATTTCACAGATGCCACATATCTGCCACAGTATTCCATTCGGTTTTAAGGAAATTTTGAGACCATAATTTTTCTTATTTGAAAACATTTATTGCACTCCAAATTCTACTAGTGTACTCTGATTATGCAAAAAAATCTTGCCGTAGACTATAACCCTATTTGGATGTTTTCGAAGAAATCTGAGTAAATCTTAATGCTTTTGCCTATTATGAAAGTATTATACAGTATAGTGTAAAAAGTATGCCATTTGGGATGCGTCCTCTGAGTTGCCTACTTCCCCAATCTGGCATATACATATGTATCTATCATACTTACCGTACGCAGTGAACACTGATCACGTTAAAAAGATCATGCCGATCGGAAAATATTTATTATTAATTATTTTTAATTATTATTAATTATTTTTCGGTATGTCTGCAAGAGTATTTAGACTTCGGCTTCACTTTTGAATATTATGAACTCAGATTCCCGCTGATCTTTCAATCCATTAAAAACGCAATCCAAAACACCATCCATCGTCATTTGACAATGCTGTGAGCAGAATTTAATATTTCTAAGCTTTTGTGTATTAAACAAAATCATCTCGTAACAAGAAAGGAAAGCTAACTTCGGGCGGAGCCGAAGTTGATATACCCTTGCAGAATACTATGTAAATTATTCTCCAAAATTATTCATATGATGATTCTTAATACTCATAAAAAATCCTAACTTCCTAACTTTAAAAACACCGAAGTTATGGCATTTCCAATCGTTCAGTTATATGGCAGCTATAGGATATAGTCGGCCGATCCTTTTTAAATTTGGTGGTCGGATTGATTGGCCAAAAACTTCCTATACTTTACAAATACCAAAGTTATGGCATTTCCAATATACTGAGTGAAAAGGAACGAAGGGTGTGTGCAAAGTTTCAATTCTTTAAAACTGAAAGACTAGTTCGCGTAGAAACAGACAGACGGACAGTCGGACATGCTTATATCAACTCAGGACGCGATCCTGATCAAGAAATGTATTATAAGTATTATTCTGAAAGGGTATAATGAGGTAAAAATGTAATAATCGCTTCTTCAAAATATAAAATTTTGTGACAAAAATTGTTATTTTTTTAAATATGCTAATACTGATCGAAAAATGTATAATTTGGTCTTTTTGTTGCTGAGTGCTGTACTTTTTACCTCGTAAAAAATCTATCAATCCCAACCATTGGATCCCAGCAGGACCTTGCCTTTTTATATACACATTTATGAAACCAGAGAAATATTAAAAAATGCGAGTTTCGAACTCGGGGAATTTCTTTTCAATATACTTTTATTTATATTATATTGGTTTTTTCATTAATATTAAGGTGTACATAGATACTTTTAATTATCTAAAAAATTTGTTTAGTTACAATTGCCACGCATACAATCTCTGTCTTCAATATGATTTGTATGACAAATGTATAGACACCCAGGAAAACCCCGTCCGTCCAATATCAATCAATTCAAATGCTACAGTTATCAATAGTCGGCCCATGGACATGTTGGACTGTCTCCGTTTTGGGGGTCTGTGTGGTTTGCCTTAATCCTAGGCTAAGCATGCAGTTCCAGTGGATGTTTCATTTTCATTAGCTTCTGATTTACACGTATGTATATGCTTAGGTGCGCAGTGGAGAAAAACACGACTCGAATATTTCTCCCTAATATCGACCGATCGATCAAATGCCACATGCCGAACTCACAACTAAAATTTCTTACTGCTTATCCCAATGCTGAGTTTATAGGGTCTTTTGTAACCGAAACATCCGGCTAGTCATTCTTTTTATCGAGAATGTAGTTTTGTTGAACGTCAAGGGAGATTTTCATTACTATTTGGGATTCTTGTTCAATAGTTCTTTGCTTTTCAAGCTTTCTTATGTGGAATGTGGTCATTCTTTCATTTACATACATAGTTAAAGTAAAAACTAGCCACCGAATGCCACGCCTAAATGGTTTTCAATAATCTGAAAATCGTGGCCCTACTTATCGAGTATCAGGGCCTAAGGATCATATTACATCCTTCCATCCGCTTTAGATTTACACAAATACACAAATTTCCCATTTAAATTGTTGTCCCTTTTGCTTGCAGTTCTGGTTGAGTTTGTTGCTTAGAAAATTTCTTTGTTTACTTTGTTTAATCTTAATTCCTTACAATATTTTGAAATTCCTTTAGCAATCATCGGATTTGTGTATTATGTACTTGCTTTCTCTATATTGGAAATACATATCTAGTAGATTCTTCTGTATTATTTCTGTTTTATCATATAAGTTTAGTTATTAATCGTAACAATTGTAAGTGTAATCAAAATTATAAATTGTATATAAAAATACAAAATACATACATTAATGATTTTTATCAAATTCTCATTTTATTATAGTTTCTTATTGAGTTTAATGTATAGTTACATACATATGCTCGATTATGTGGTATATCTCAGGAGGTTTTCGATTTCCCCCTGAGTAATTTGCCAAATATTTACATACAACTGTCTGACTATAGGTGCATATTATAAAAATGAGGAACCAATCTTTCAACCCAAAACATAACAAACTGGCAATACACACATGCTGATAATTAATTTTTTATGGTTATCCACAGGGTTCGGTTATGGGTAAATTTGTTTCCCTGTGGATCTGCGTTAAAACAAGTTTCAAATTACTTCATATTAAAGCGTCCAACTGGAGCCTGTCATACATATTTTATGTGATTCTTGATAGTGGAAAGGCACAAAATGCTAAAAATAAAATTTGACATATTTTAAGTGTGTGTATGTGGCTGCAGAAACGGAAAATATAACATTGAAACCGCCGAAACATGTTTGTATTTTAAAATGGAATTTCCGCAAGAACAAAACCGGAAACAAGATCAAAATAAATGGGAGACTTTGTCTGCTCGCTGCTGATGCAATTCATTGGACGGAAAACTATATATATGTCAGTGTGTGAATGTCTATAATGCCATGGATATACAAAACGGGTTAAGCCGAAATCGGAGCTACCAAATTGGATGCCCAGCCAAAAGGGCTGTGAATCGATATTCGCATCAAGAACTTAAACCGTTTCCATATCCATTCCGATCGGGTCCCGAAACTCATTGGCTCTCTAGGCTTTGCTACATCTTTTAAAATACACATTGACTTATTGAAGCTTTTTAAAAGCTAATCCATTGGTTAATCATAAAAATGGTTTAATTACTTTGTTTTTACTAGATGTGGTTACGAGGATTAAAGCTTTATACAACACACTGTTGAATCGTACTTAAACTAAGATGCGTATTGGTTTTTTTTTGTTTTTGGTTATGCGCGGTTATAGGATTCTCAATTCTCCACTCCCATGGGTCGTGTATTTTGGTAAGAGTCTTGCCAAAGTGTGCTTCTGTGGCCCCGACTAAAATAAACTCCAACTGACGAGTTAAGGGAGTCTCGGTTGAACAAAATAAGTGTAATAAATTATGAAAAACATTTTGCTTCATATTTATTTTACATATATGTACGTTTCATTTTTTTTTCATTTTATATTTTTTTCCACATATGCGTAGAGTAGAATTGTTTTTATTTGGATTTTTACATAAATAATTTGTTGTTGATGGGTTTTTTTCTATTTATGTGCGTCTCATTTAGTTTCCTTGTATATTAAATTAAACTAAAATTATAAAAACAAAAACAAAACACTGGACGCACTTGGCAGGCTCGATCGATTGAAAAGCCGCAAAGTGTGTCCATTGTTGCATACATTAAGATCTATAAAATAAGCAAACAACTAACAAAGTTAATTTAAAAAGTACGAAAATCAAGCTACATTTGATAACAATTTGTTTCGACTGAAATTTTGATGGCAACAAAAGTACGTGAGAGCAAAACTTTCCCTTCTGATAGTTATGTTTCTCGACCAGTGGTATATCGCATTTGATTGAATTTGACCTGATGTCTGATTAAATATCAATAAGTTGCATGGATTCTGCTGTTTTTGCATGGGTGGTTATCGACATTTTTACAAACACGTGGATGCTCCATGTAAATGGCGTTTCTCTTACAGATTCTTCTCTTAAGTTTCTCTTGGTTTGCGTGATTCTCTTTTTGTTTTCATGTTATTAATACGAATCGTAATTTACAATGAATGGGGCTCCCGCAATACAAATTAATCAATTTATTAATTGTTACATATGCGTTTATGAATTATTATATTATCTGTTTGCATGTATAGTTAAATATTCCGGTAAACAATAGTATCAATATTTACGGTTTAGCTTAATAAAAAATACAGTATTATCTGTGATTTCGTTTTCATTCATTTTATCAGCTTATCGTTTTCGGTTTATTATTTTTACACGCCTTATATGCCCTGAAATTCTAATAAGAGACTTCTAGCATATATAATTCTTTGAATATATATATTCCGGGGGATTCTTTACGCAAAATTTTGTTTTTCTTCTGTAGTTATTTTAGTAAAATGTTGCTTTATTATGCTTCAGTACGACAAAATTGTTTCAGTTTGTTGTCCCTATCAAGCTTTTGATTAAATTTACTTTCATATTTTTGTTTCGGTTTTTATTACAAAAGTTACTATAGTAATAAATTTATTTAAATATTACGGGGTGACAACAAATAACTCGGACGTATATTTTGTATCAACTCTCTTGAAGGAACTGCGTTTAAGTGGAAAGGTTAAACTCTCTTTACAGTCCTTCAGATTTAAATCCGAAATAACTAGTGATTTATTTGAATCTAACCAGAAACCTGTTCCATTGGGTCTCAATCATTTCTGATTACTGTCTTTTTGACTTTTAGCAGTTTTCCCTTCCGAAACAGTTCTAAAATCACACAGAATTTGTTCCATAAAAATGATAATATTCCAATATAAATTATTTTTCTATGATTTTATATATACGCACTGTAAAGCGAAAAACTTTGTCCTGGTTATTGGTTGTCACCCTGTATTAGTACTTGTATCAGATTTTGTGTTATTATTCTCTCAAATTAAAATGTATACATCATTTCCATTTTTCTGTTGATGCTGGTTTACCACCTCAGTTTAGTATTCTATTTATTCTACAATTTTCGGTTCCTGATGTTACAAACGTAAGAAACATTCTCGGGTCTAATTAATGCCTAATTTTCGGCCACATTCGCTTGCTGCTCAATTCTTCTTTTATATTTAGTAAATATGCGAAAAAGGAATTATATGAATGTGTATGTGTGTTTGTATAAAAATCACAAAAATAGTTTTTCGATCCAAATCCAGTTTAGACCAAATTATATTCCTTAAGGTTCGATTGCAGAATTGTGTCCTTAACAGCTGCAAACACAAACCTTATATTTTCCGTATCTAAACAAAGAAAAGAAGATTTAATTAGTTGGATTTGTAATGTATTTTGAAGAGCGCAAACTGCACACACGCATTCCATCCAATATATTTAACAGACTATATATATATTTATTGAGGGACTTTTGAAAAACAATTCATACACATTTGAAATCAATTATTCATTATTAATTTGCATTGCCATTTGTCCTGAATTCCTCGTTGCCAGATTAGCCCAAATTGAATTCCTTAAGTGCATTTTGCATAATTGTATCTTTGACAGCGCAGAACACAAGTTTGATGTTTTCAGTATCTGTTTACCAAGAGATCATCGGTTCGGTTAGAAATGAATTTATTATTTTTTATAATTTGACTAGCGATACTCTATTTTAAACCAGCGGCAAAAGCAAATGCAAATGTTGTACAGACCAAAATTTACCTCTTAACCAGACTTTTATGCTGAAAATAAGAATCACATCCACACGCTTTTTCTGAGCAAGTACACAAAGTTTATACACTTACCTGTAGCACAGGTGAAATGAGAATAGATAATTTTTTCGGAATCTGGATTTAAATCTACGAACATTCGCAGTATGAATTCTCGGGCCGCTATTGCATCTCGCTGTGGACCTGTTTTGATAAAAAGGCACATAATATGTTACATCTAGCATGGTACTACAGGAACTAGCAAATAATCTACAGAAGATGTTTCGCATTTGAGGCAGTAACATTGATCTTAAGTAAAAAAGGTCAAAGTCAACCTGTGGCCGTTGTGAAATGCGAATAGCACTGTCGTTCGGGATCTGGATTGCTGGCCAAGTACTTTTTCAAAACAAACTGTTTGGCCGCAGCGTGATCTTGCTTTGGACCTGGTTCATCGCCGCATAGAATCGTACATAATTATGTCCACTTATATGTACCACTCGAAACACTTACCATCGTATTCAGGAAAATAGTCTACCAAATGCGAATACATTATTTTCTCCTCCAACAAGTCCTTTTTGTTCAGGAAAAGAATAACTGACGAATTTTGGAACCATGGGTATGTAATTATAGTACGAAATAAAGCTTTAGATTCCTCCATTCGATTCTGAAAGTAATACATTTTGTTATAATTGGGAAAATGTATTAAGAAGATGTGCTTTATACCTCATTATCAGATTCAAACAAGATTTGATCGTATTCTGATAGCGCTACCAAAAATATAATTGATGTCACATTTTCAAAACAATGAATCCACTTTCTTCTCTCAGACCGCTGACCTCCGACGTCCACCATTCTGTTTATTAAGAAAAATGATATTATTATTAAAATGCTTCAACAAAGGTCTATAACATTAAAAGCCAAACAAAAAATCTTTTATTCTAACTAAAAGCGCAAGCCACAAATAATCAATGTTTTAATAATAACAGTTTACTAGCTGTATCATTACCAATTAAATTTCTAGCCTCGTCAATAATTTATCGCGTTAATTTTGTTATATATACCTAAACACAATACCATCCAAATCGAATGGATACTCAAGAATGCCTGTTGTCGGCACTCGAGCACGCAGAATATCCTGCTCGGTTGGCAAATAATCAGCTTGCTCAATTCGAGCTAAGTCGCTCAAGTAGCTAAATTAGATTAATAATAGATTTTTAAGCAAAGAACTGAAACAATAAAAAAGGACGGTCATACAATCTGTCTCAGTCCATAAAATTTCACAGCTTCTCACTAATTCCCTTTATAATATAATTATGCTTAGAACAACATGCGCTTAAAAGAGTTATAAAAATTAAAGTTAACCATAACCAAAGTAGAAGTCAGACACATGCAATGGTAAAATGAGAAATATTGTTTGTACCTAAATCTGATTTCTTCTAAATCGAAGGGATACTCAATTATCCCTGTTGTCGGCACACGAACTCTTAAAATGTCTTGCTCAGTGGGTAAATATGCAGGTTGAGCCACACGATCGAGATCCTTTAGATAACTACACATAAATAAGATACATTATTTAGTTTTCAGAGTCAGTTTCAGTCTGTTAGTTAGTTTGTGGGTTTTTGTATATTTTTAGGCATGAAGTTAATCGTTTCCCTTTGTTTCTCAACGGGTAACTCACTATTTGGCTGAATCAGTCAGCTGATATTCCCTACGGCGATCGTAGCACTCCTGAATGCCAGCATCGTCCCAAAGCGTTTTGATGGCATTCAAGTATGGATCCTCAAACGTGGTAACGGTCTCGTAATCGATGCTCATCACCAGGTCGGCCAGTTCCTGTGGATCATATGATTGTGTTGTGATTAAATAGTTCCTTCTTTGTCCATAGATTCACTTACGCTATGCTCTCCCTGGCCATAGGAAATCTTTAGCATGTCCATGGCCTTGATCATTGACTGCATGGCCATGAATATGTTCTGGAATACCAGTTTGATGTATCCACGCTTGTCCTCGTCCGAGTAGCCACTGCCGTGGATAATACGCATCTGTTTGATGAAAGTTGACTTGCCGGACTCGCCCGTGCCTGGGGATATAGGATTTTAAAGTATTTAGCTATAAATGCCGGGCATGCAATGCAATTAGCCAGCCGTCTTCAATTGCATTAAACCAAGTTAAGTGCAATCAAAATGTGTCACGTTCTACTTACCCAACAGCAACAGTTTAAGCTCACGGCGCGCATCTCTCTTGTCTCGGCGCAACTGCTTCTCGATTTCCTGATTGATGCGCTTTTGTTCCTTGGCCTCCTCCGATAAACAGCACTCCATGCTAACTAGATTTATGGACGCTTTCGCGTGCTGCTGCCACTACGCTCGACCCGCCGTTCCGTTTAGAAAATGTATGCTGTAAGGATGATGGGATGGTCTCCTGGACTCCCTTCTCTGACTTTCTGTCACCTATCTAATTGGTTGTGTGACGGGCGCTGAATTCAACGTGTCCGTTCCAAGTTACAGATTCAGTTTCGATTGATGCATTTGTACTTCGGCGTTGCTCGCTCTCCAGATCTCCTCCAGCTTCCAGGATCCAGGCTCTTTGGCTATTGCTATTGCTAGTTACAGAAGACTACGCTAAGTCCTTGACCAGATATCGGTGACTCGGAGGCTGAGAGCGATGGATACAAATGAACGAAGAACACATCGAACGATCCAAGAACATCTGCAAAGAGGCGACGCTTTGATTTAGGACTTGCTTGCATAACCGAACCGTAGGAACTATGCAACTATGGATTCTACGGACCACCAGAGTTGTTGGCCCAACGAGAGTTCGCCGCGTTGTGTCCCGTGCTGGCAATTAACATTTCATATTTGCCTGCCCCACAAGCTGGCGATGTCGATGACGACGTTGGATATAGATGGCCCCCGGCTCATGGCTACCCCTGGCTTTCCTCTGGCCATGGCATTGGCTTTGGCTCGGTTCTATGTCCGGTTCTGGCTTGAACACTGTTCGCTCTCTCTGCGCAGACCTGGGATCGCCCTACACCAGGTGGCAAGAGATTGAGGAAACGTTTGCCAAATGCCCCCCGGCCAAGTTCATTGCAAGAAAGCTGATTTCGGTAAATATATGGCTTCGTTGGCCACAGGTTAGCGAGAGTGTTCTCCAGTTAGGTGGACCAAGCTTACAAATTTATTTCTATGGATCTCCTAAGGGATTTTTTCGATCCCTTTAGAATATGAACTACATTTAAATTAACTTTGACTGAACACAAATCGATAAGTTATAATATTCAGAAGAATAATACGAAATTACGAAGAATATTTAACATTATTTAGACTTATGGCCAGTTTAGCTGAATCATTTTATATACTATATTGGTACTAACATAATATTTATATATTTCGATAGACCTATATTTCGGTCCACCCGAAATCTTCGTTCATTCATGGGTTCAGCGTAGGGCAAGCCTATAGAATACAGCCTATGACCTGCACTGGTGCGATTTCCTCTCCTTTCCCGCCGTCTTTTCCTATATCGAGTGATTGCTAATCCAATTTTGTTGGCGAATACATTGACATGGGTCGGGGCAAGGTTTTTTTAGCATGGACACTACCAAATATCGATGGAATATCTACCAATATTTCAAACAAAAGCAAAAGAGGGAGAAATGGAGAGTGTGGGCGGGAGAAAGGGAATTACTGAAGTCACGGCTAGCCGACTATACCCAGGATTAGTGGGCTCCAGGCGGAAAACATTCTCGCTGAGCAAAGCTACAAAATCTAATTAGCAGTAGCCGCAAAATTCAGGGGCAGAGGCACGCAATTGGCGCAATGAAGCGTTTTTTAACAATAGTTTGCCAGATATATCATGCCACCAAATCGGAGGGAGGGTATCCCGCCGAGAACTGGTCTTATCTGCCTTACATATGTATATGCCTATGATAAACCAGTCAGAGATAACGTTTGAGTTGTCTTCTTAATCTTTAGACGGCTACTGTTCCTCTGGAGTGGTCGTTCCTATTGAAAGTTTTTTTCTAAAAACCGATTCAGGATCGGAAATACCAGATTATTACTCACTGGCTACAGAGTTGAATGCACTGAGACCTTATCGAACCCTTACTTTACTTACAGTTGTATCGACTATTAGCTAATATAATAAAAGTTTGACTCATTATTATTTTTGTGGGCTACCAATTAAAAAATAAATTACATTTTTAAATTTAGTTTTGTATTGTATATTTTAATTTAAAGCTTTGCTTTAATTCAAAAATATAAATTTTAATGTTTAATAATAAATACCATTATTTAGAAGACGATGCCCTTTCTAATATCCTAATCAGAAAAGAGCTAAACCACAAAGAAGAGTACTTGGCAACAAGTGGTCGAGTTCAAAATAATCCCAAATACTTCGTTTCAGTTTACTTACTTATTGATTTAACGGAGACAAGATTAAACGTATTCAGACGAGATTCTCCAAAAAGATGTTCCAGTTATTCTCTCGTTTGGTTTTTGCTAGCACTATTTTATACAAAAAATATGTAATTTTATACGCCGATCGTAGTTCTTCCGGGTTTATCGCTTGTTTTTGGTTCCCTGCCGATTTTCGGTCTGTTTTATTTTCTTTTGTAAAATTTAATCACGCGGATTATATTTGCGGTTTGTTTGTTGGTTTTGCGTTTTAATATTAGTTAGCTTAAACTAATTTCAAAAGCATTTCGTTTTTAGTTGGTTTGCGGTTTGGAAAACGTTTGTTTTTAAGGAACGTGTGTAGTTGGTTAATTATTTTTACTGGTGCTTTGTAATATAAAAGTTACGTTTACGTCTGTTCGGCTTTATTTTTAATGTAAATATGATACTATTTATATATGTGGATATTTTTATCTTTCTTTTTTTCCGTGTGTGTGAGGGCTGCTGTTGTTATTTTTTGTCGTTTCTTCTTGTTGTTGTTTTTAAACACCAGTCTGTAAATGCAACAAAGTTTCAACAAATATTCATTGTAGTGTAATTGAAACGGAAAAGTATGTACGAAGACGACGAACGCTCTCAAATTGATTTCACACGAAACACTTAGTGGCTCCTTTTGTATTTAATTTTCTGCATACTTTATGCTTCTTGTATTTGTTTATTTTTCTGTATGCAGTGGAACTGCAAGTAAAAAGAGAGAGAGACAAAGAGAAGAATGAGGGGGTGGCATGGGTGGAAAATAGGAATATGCATTCCGGAAAATCATCATCATACTGTCTAAGGTAAACACACACAACCCCTCTCTCCCCCTTTAATTTTTTACCCACCCGCCCAAAGCTTTAACCCAATATACTTTTAACAAGTTATTCCGTTGGCTTCAAAAATTATTTGTTTAAAATACCATTTGCTGGCGAAAAAACTGATAAACTAAAAAACAAACTAACTTTTGTTACAATTATTAACTTTTTTTCCTATTCGTAGTGTTTTCCTCGCGCAAGCAGTGCGAACTACACTGCTTTACGAACGAATACACACAAATATAAGCGAGGGCGTTAACTAAACGAAAAAAAATTTGATAGCAATGCAATTTTAAGGTTTTAGGACTCGATTCGGCGATTGTTTAACATTATGGGGCTCCTTGCTCAATGGGCTACACAATTTAGTCAAGAAACGCACTTTACACTGGCTTTTCGGGACGTTTTCGGTGCAGGTAAAATTTTTTCGGGGGGTTTTCTTTGGGGGCTGCCAGGCGGAGGCGGATGGAGATCGCTGGCTGGCGGGGCATCCGTTTGACGGGGATCTCGCTCGAAACTCACAACATATTCGATTTGGCATCGCTCGCTACTCACAACATATTTAATTTTGCATTTTTCGCTAACGTTGACGCACGACCGTAGTTTTTGAGGACAGTGTGACCGCACGGGGAACGACGCAACAAACCATCCGACGCGCCGCGAAATATACCAATAAATACCGGAAAAAAGTGCACAACTTGCAAGCAGTTTACGTTTCTGATTTTAGTATTTCGAAATCCATAAAAAACAAATCCCAAAAAATAAATTGGTATTCAAATACAAAAAATACTAACCTATTAGACATATTTTTGTGTTAAATATTTTAAACTTATTTATTGTATCAGATTAAAACAACAAGAGCTAAACAAGGTACTATTATCCTTACAAGCGTTTCACGGGCAGCTTAGCCAAATTATACGAAATACAAGATATAAAAACTCGGGTCACAGTGCCAAAAATTGGTCACATGCTTATATTTCGTTATTTTCCAGTACTAAAAGCTGATGCCATTGCCCGCCAAATTAAAAAAGTACCTCTTATTTAATCTATGTTTTATTTGCTTTTCTGTAAATTATTATCATTTGTTCAATATGTTCATGCGATAAATAAGTGTTTAAATTAATTAAATAAAATTAAAATAATAACTTTACAGAGTGTGCACAATTTAAACAATTATTTCGGACCTCGTGTGATTTACAATCGAGTTAAATAAAACAAAGATATCGAATCGATCGGTTAGTGACTATTGGATTGTGTTCGTGTTATAAAGCTGCAGCTAGTTCGAGTCTCTCAAACGAAAGTTAAAAACCAAAGTACAAATTAAGATACACGTAATCGCTAAACGTTAAAGATGTTACTTGAAAAACAGTTTCCAAAACTTTGGGGACCACAGAGGAATTTTATCTGGCCTTTTTTGCATCGCCCCAAAAATACTCAATTGACTATAAAAACTCGTACTAAATATTTGCAAAAACACACAAAATACAAAAGGTTCAGGCTCTCTCCTCCGACTTTTGATTTGTTTAACAATTACTCTGGCCTTCGAGTGATATGCGTTACATTTGTTTGGTTTACCTTTAACAAATTACAAATTATATACGTTTAGGTACGCAATAATTATGAGCACAGTAATAGGATTAACAAATAATATATGTATACGTAGGTTTATGCTTTAGATTTTGTTGAAACTTAGAACTAAAAAAAATGTTTGAAACATTTTCAAAATATTCTCTCTCGTTCCTCATCTGCGTTCTTCTTTGTGTTGTGTGGTTTTCGTTAACAATAACAATTTGTGGTTGGAAGCACTGCTCGAACAATCCCAAAATGGATTGCCAATTCACGAATACAATTCACAAAACAATAATTTATTAATTGGACAAAAACAAAAGCAGCGCTCACAAAGAAAATTTTGGCCGAAAGTGTGGATTGGATCTCCGTACTAAAAATGTTGATGGTGTAACTGAAGTTGCTGATGGTTAGTGCTAGCCCAGTTGCTCCGCAGTCCGCCGCCTCAGATGGGGCGCGTGAAGTTGGCGGGGAAGAGTCCCTTCTCGGTGGTGCCCTCCTTCTGACCCATCAGCCAGCCCTCCTCCTGCAAGTTGGCAATGAAGAACTGCACTCAATATAGACAGGAAGTGCGGAGGTCTGCATTTGGCGCGGAGGGGGAAACTAGCGCGTGCAAAGCTCGAGGAAGATATAAACTTCGGATTCCAAAGTTGGGGAAAAACCCTTGCATATGTAATGCCCTCAAATGCCTTTAAATACTCTTAAGATAAAGTTTGCCCGCAGTGAAATATAAATTTCCGATCCCATTAAGTATATATACTTCAGATCTGAATCACTGTTAGGTTTAAAATATCTGAATAAAACGTTCACAAAAGTCGGATCGGACGACTTTATCATATATGTAGCTCCCATTAAAAAAATGGATTATTATGTCTTTAAAAATATGGATTATACTCCGTGAGAAAGTTGTTTTTTTACAATTCCAAAATTACGGTTTAATTTTACAAATATCGGTCGACTTTATCTTATAGCTGCCAAAAGATCGATCGACAAAATTTTTAGAAAAATCGATATAGAGTCATTGTTTTTTAACATTAAAAAATAAAAACTATTGGTAAGCGAATTTTAAACTTCGGCTTGCCTAAAAAGAACTTATCTTTCATAAAACTTTTATTCACAACCCGCCTTAAGGATAATTATTATTCTAAAAAAACGGCGGCTAGCAAACTTCATTTGATATTGATAAAAAAAAGATTATTTTTCTTAATTCGGACCGACGAATCTAAAATCTAAAAACCTTCAACTTGCTAACCAAAATTATACAATCATGTGCAAGGGTTTAAAAAGAATACCCAACAGTTTTACTCAATCGACGTTACCTGGTCCTCGGGATCGTCGTACTCAATGACGCGAATAAGGTCGCCGATCTCGAAGCTGAGCTCGTCCACATCCTCCTTGACGTAGCCGTAGGTGGCCTTCACCCGGTAAAGGACGCCGGCCGGCAGGTCAGCGGTGTTGGCATCTGTTCAGAGAAATAAATGGGTTCCGTCTTAAGATCTGGTTGTATGTTTGGGTACCATAACCCTCACAGACCCGTACGTCACACAGTGTACATCGAAAGTTGCATAACCGAGTTTAGTAGACAAACGCACGCAAAGAACAACGGAAACGCAATCCTGGCCAAAAGGGTTAGTGGGTGTAGCGCTTTCTCAGGCTTTTATTTAGTTTGGGGCTGTTAGTTTTTCAGTGTGCTGGAAAAGTTGGGCTTAAACCAACGATAAACGACTGAAGCAGCGAACGTGCAAGCAATGGTGGATTGATGGGTGATTATTACATAGATAGTTGTACGATCACCTGCGTGTTGAAGTCCCGAATCAAGACAACATGAAGTGGCTTAGCTTAGTCCAAACTACAGGTACTAAATGAAAAACATGGATAGATATAGATGCACAGCCCAGGAAATGAGATTGAGATCCTGCCATTGTGGATACCCCACGCAGCATGCCGCGCAATCGTTTTACAATACAATACAGTAATCCTCAATTTGGATTAGACGACAGTCACACAGGAAACTAAGCTTAGAGTACAGGGATTAGACGTGGTCCTTCATAGGATGCGAAGAGATAGTGAGATAGAGATACTACAGAGTGAAAGAACCCAGTGGACTCGTTTTTTGAGGTTTACTCACCAGCGGGCACCTCGTAGATACGATCGTCGTCATCCTCGAATGGATTCTTATTAAGATTATTTACGCTGTGCCTATTTACTACGGGTACTGGTCTACCTTTCTGACTTGTGCCTGTGCTGGTCTTAGTATCTGTATCTGATTTTGTTACTATATCTGTATCTGTTGATGTAACTAAGTGCTGTGTGACTCTTTCTGATGCTGATGTGTCATTACCTAATTTCTTCTGCTTGTGCTCCTCGATCGAGTTGCCATTGTTGGCCGCCGCCTCGGCAGCAGCTTCGGCATTGGATGTGGTGGTTGGGAGTTCCTTGGGCTGTTTGCCACCTTCCTTGGTAACATGGGGTTCATTGTTGTTGCCATTGACTTGGGCAGGTGTCGCTGGTGCAGCAGGTGGGATTGCTGCTGCTGCTGCTGCTGCGGCTGCGTCTACTGCTCCTTCAGGTTCCGATGGCTTCACTTCACTGACCACCACCTCCTCCGTGGGCGATGTCTGCGTGGTTGTGGTTGCCTTGGCACTCGCATTCAGACCACTCAACTCGGGACGCTCCAGTGGCTTGGATACAGCTGCGGTCACACCGTTCTCCGTGGGACTGCTGGGCGCGGCTGCTGCTGGGGAATCCGGGGGCGGTTCTGGTGTTGAAGAAACTGAATCAAATCTCGGCTCTTGCAGCGACGAGCTGGTGGATGTCGCTAATTGGTGTGTCGTTTCGCGTGTGTATTTTATTTTTATTGTGTTTTATACGTTGTGATGTTTGTTGATTGTCGAATGCATTTGTTTTTGTTATATCATTCATTTGGTTTTGTTTTGAATTGTGGTTAGCATCATTCCAAACAAAAGATTAAATAAAAAAGAGAGAAAACAAATCATATAAAACTCAGGACATGCAAGTTAGGGCAGAGGGGAGAACTCAATCAGAACTTTTGAAAAGCAACAAGAACATGCAACATTCCATTTGTCCGTTCAGTCGGTCGATAGCAACCTGGGATCTCATTTGCATGGCTTCCAATCTCAACTTTTAATTGGTTAAAGGGTAGAATAGAAGGGGTCCAATAGTATTAAATCCCTTATACTGTAACATTAAAGCTAGCCCAGATCGCCAGACCGCCGCCAACAATTTCGTCTTTATTTACAAGCTAAATTGTCTACAAATGGAATGTTTTCGCAATGCCAAGGGTGGTTTTAGTTCAAATTTAAAACGAATAGATAACCAAATTAGTTGCAAAAATAACTCAATCAAAATTTCTTATAAATTGCCAAAAACTTAATCATCATCTGAGTATATGCATATATATATTATATAGTGCGAATATCAAATATAATAAAAGTTTATACAAATATTCTATATGTTGTGTATTATATGTAGCTCTTTTTATATAGACATCAATTCAGAAATATATAATTAATCTTTAATGGATTTTTTATGAGATTGTTTGTTGATTATTTGTACAGTTTTGAGCAATTTATAATGATTATATTTTGTTTGTTTAATCGATCGTTAAATAAACGTAGAAAATCAATGAAAAGCAAAGAAACAAAATGTTTTATAAATAACAGAAAATACTTAGGGTTCTCGTGAGAAAGATATAAAAAGATATAGGGAAAAGCGGATAAAAAACCTGGTAATGGTGACTTACGGCTGTTTGCCAAACTGGAGCCACCGTTTGTGGTAATTTGATTCTGATAGTTGCTATTGATGTTGGCGTTATTTAATTTGTTTACTGGCGACTGCACTGGACTCGATGTCTTGATGGGATTGCCTGTTTTAAAAATAATAAACAAATAATTATAGTCGCTGAAACGTAATTAAATGTTGATAATGCTTACTAGTTTGTTTGCGTAGCGTATTGGAGCCACGCTGCGATTCTGTGGCCAGTTTGTCGACGATTGCCTCGAGCTCCGAATAGATCTGCAATCGAAAAGTAGGAAACAAGTTTTATTTCGTAGTTTAATATATATGAACATAAAAAGAAAATATCAAAGTAATATTATAATTAGTTTAAATTTTATGATTTTCAATACATCATTTTATTTAACAAATTTAACATTTATCTGGCTTTTTTATGTAGATTTTTTTTACTGATCATATCAATTTGGTTTTAATTTTAATCTACTATATTTCATGTTTGGAACCATTAAGATTATGTTTTATTTTTTGAGCTATTAGTAGCCAAACCCCACCTTGGCCGTTTCGTTGTGGAACACTTGTTCTGTGGCGAAAAGGGTCTGCAAGTTGGTGACCAGAAACAGTATCCTTGAGTCATATAGGGCAGGCAGCTCGTCGTGCAGTTCCGTGTTCAGGATTTCGTAGGTGCGTCTGGCTTCCTCCAGCTGTTCGCGTCCTTTGGTTAGCTAATTGTAAAAAAATTATTTAAAAATACAGTTCAACAAATTTATCAAAGCACTCACTTTGACATCATCTTTGCGCTTGTTGGCATTGGCCTGCAGATTTTGGAACGAGTGACGCTGGCCATCGTAGTCAATCAGCTTGCGGTTGCGCTTCTCCACTTTTTTCTGGAATATTTACAAAGAACAATATTAGTACACTTATTTCAAACTCCGATTTTAAATAAATTCCACCTTCATTTCGGGAAACTGTCCGGTGTATGTGTTAAGCGGTATGAGCACTTGATCGCCCAATTTGTGCGCAAAGTCGGCCCACAAACTCTCAGAGGCGCCAGTTTGTGCTTGCAGGGCATCGTATCCGCTCCACTGTGGCTCGTAGACTTCGCCAACGGCATCCATCAGCGACTTGGAGGCGGTTTGTGCAGCTGTCGGAATTTAGGATATATCTCAGATTAAATGTGTTCTTAACCTTACAGATGTAATCTAACGGACTTACCACGAACACATCTTATGTAGTTATTGAACTCCTTTTGTAACCTGGCGGCACTCGCCTGCTGGCGGTTGAAGTTGTTCAGGTGATCGTCGAAGATTTCGTCTGCGGTCCGATCAACTTTGCCCAAGTTCTGTAGAATCTGTAAGAATAAAACTGGTTAAGTATGATTCAAGAAAAACGTTCAACGTAATTTAAAATTAATCTAAATGTGGAAACGTTAAAGCTAAGAAATAATAAATCTCAATAGCTTCCAATAAAAAAGTTACTTTAATTGCGATTCGTTTTCATGTAAATTGAGAGTACAAATTCACCTGTTTTTAATTTAAGACACGAACAACAAATTTTTAAATTCTTATTTAGAAAACATATGTTTATATAAATATAGCTTTTATGGGCACTCGAAATTGTAGGAGGAGTTGCATTCAAACTCTGAATGAGTTTTTTATTCACTTTGTGTGGGCAAGGCAAGGTCGGTCAATAGCAGCATTTTGATTTCAAAAATGTTTGGAATGTGGGCAGCATTAAACTCGGCTTAAATTCACTCATTTATTCCACTCAACGGCACCGCAACTGGCCCAAAATGTATAAATAAAATAGAATTATTTGGCAATTGCTGGCGGCTGGTTCTTGGTCTGTTTCTTGTTCGTTTTGGTGTCGGAAAATAGAAAAACTCGCTAAATCTGTTGGCACATACGGATCTCCGCAATCTAGCTTATCGCTGGCAAAAGTTTATCCACTTGAATGTGTGTTAAAATGCCGCTGTCAACGGCATTTGGGTTAAGAACGATGTTATACTTATTTCTTTTTGTGCCTCCGGTCAATTTGTGGCACTTATCCGTGCCACAGTTAATGGCTTTTCGACGACCAATTAAAGAACAAAACAGTGAGAAAAGATGAATGAGGCGGCAGGCAGGAAATGAAGGCAGGGTGCCTTGGAATGTGTTTTTAGTCGCTGTACACATTGAAAAGGTAGCCTTGTAACAGTTTTCGTCATCGTCTTTACAGAATCGCCCACGCCTCGAGATTCAGAGTGACTTGCTCTCGGCCATCTGTGCGTATACGCAACGTGCTCTGAGATAGCCGGCGATAAGCGGAAAATACTCTATTTGCCGAGATTCAACAATTGCTGGCCAAATATTTGAGGCCATACCAGTCCTATCTGAACTGGCCAAAAAAAAAGTCGGCAGCAGATAACAAGGTTGGCTAATTGAAATTTGCGCACAACTCGGCAGATAGATAATTAGATATACCTGCATTTATTTCTCAGGTGTTCATGCCCATTTAAATAAATGCACAGAAAAAAACACAGTAAAATAATAATAATCTATTCATTTACAAAAAATTGCAAATAATTCTGACTGTTAATTCTAGATAGTCATCAGATTAACATATTTTTTACCTTTTATATTTAATACTAAACAGTTAATAAACAGTAACAGTGCTTTTATATAACTATCATTAACCAAAAGTAAATGTGACAAAGTTTAATGTTATTTTAATTTTAACAATTGAATTTGAAAATATGTTTTTTTTTGTGTAATTACATATGAGCCGAGTCGGTAGGAAGTTATGAATTCGACTTCCTCTGACGGCAGGTTGTTGCTTGTTTTGAACGTATTTTTTGACCACTCGCTTAAGCCCCGTTATGAGCGATTGTCAAATGAGCCACGACATGTGGCACGCATACTGAATTAGCCAAGTCAAAACGATAGAAGAAACGCCCGATGAACAAGAACATGAAATGCCCTTACACGAGCATATCTTATCTGCGATTTCTTTAAAATAGCTACGAGTATTTTATAGGCTAGTTCTGTGATGTTATGCTAATACCTAAAGTGCCAGCAATCAGTTAAATTGGATTTACAAGTGGTTAAATTGCCACAATATTTACAGCAATTTTAGGGGGACTTATGAACAAGTCAAAGTTCTCTTCTTTAGCCAAGAGTATGTCGCACAATTCCAGCAAGTGCAGCTCCACCGCATGAACCTTTTAAGGCCAAAACACACACACCATACCTCTTGGCTATATGGCTTAACCAACAAACTGGTTGACGCCTTAAGACGTTTTAATGACCATTTTCGTAATTGAAACCAAGCGGTTTTGTTTCTGGTTAAGGTCTTTGTTTACATTACTTCCCTAGTTGGTTGGATCTTTGAATGGGGAACTTAAGTGGGTGGATGTCTGAGTCAATCAGATTCAGTTTTAGATTGTCTTATTAAAAACTTTTAATCAAATAGCGAACTATAAACCAAATATCAAAAAGATATTGTGATTATTTGGTTGCCATGGCCGAAATTCTTATCAGTTCATTGAGGTGAACCAAACAAGGACAGTTGTGGCCGGTCACTTCCGTTTTGAGGTTTTCTTTCTAGTTTTTTGTTGGCCATGTGTAATGTCTGTCACAGTTTGCGTCACCAAATTTTTTTTGGTAATTTTCTTCTCATATGTATATTTAGAGGCGCGTACATATAGCCTGTATATGTGGAACGTCTGTCTCTGCAGATTTTGTCATTTATTTAAAAGCTGACGTCGCTCCAACCTGCCTTCTCTTATTTTTTCCTCTCGCGATCTCTTGCCAAAACTCATATTTGTACGCCCAGACTTGTCTATATATATTTTTGTATACCTATTTCGATAGCAACCACCCATGCAACATGTGCGTTTAACTCTTCTACGCGGGGGATCTCGACCACAGCCCAAAAATGGGTCAAAAGAGCTTTAAGATGGCTAAACGTAAACGTGTAACCACGAAAAGGTTAATAAATCGGCCAATCAATGTTAATCAGAGGTTTTTGACCATATGGGTTTACTAGCCACACAGGAAATAAAAGTGTTCTTAATGTTCTTAATCTATTTGGAGTTATATTCCAATAGACATAAAGATAAAATTGCGAGGACCTCAAATAACAAATATACACATATTTTATCACAAAAATATATAAAATTAAATAATAATCTCATTATTTTAATGGGCTTATATTACAAATTTATAATATCTGTCTTGAATTCCTCTTAAACATATTGCTTTTCATGGTAAATTTAAATAATTTTGTTGAGTGCAGTTTGTCAAAAGCTGCATTTAAACGTGGGCTTAACTTTAGGGTAACTTTCGGTTAACCAGTTTGGGTGTCTGGCAACAGCAAGAGAAATAGAAATAAAAACAGAAACAGCAACGACCTCGACCACAGTGGAAAATGTCTTGTTTTGGTGTGTTTTATGTGCAGATTTGGGCGTAGGATGTGGGCCGTAGGATGGCTGAAATGGATGACAACATCGCACAGCTGTTCGGGATCGGAGCAAGGAATGAACTGCAATCTAATGAAATGAAACGGAACGTTCAGCGAAGTGCAAACAAACAAAAGTTAAGTGCACATCGGTGGGGGAATGTGGGGCATGTTCACTCGCATTTGGCCATAAGCAGACGTTGGCCCAGTTTGCCAGGAATGCACAGTGGCAGACAGTGGCAGTTGCAAGAGAGACCCACAAAACCGTGCAACAAGTCTGGTAAGCCAATTCGACACGGGGGATACTCTACTCTAATTACTTCATTCATTGATGGCTCACTTACTTAACTTATTTTTAACCCGCTTATTCATCTTTACATGCATTTAAGATTGCCCCGGGAAACTCTTAATTCTTAATTCTTAATATTACGGGGACTCACTCATGTACAAAGCGTATTATTATTCACCCTCAGAGTTAAATTATACATTCTAACTGTGAAAATACTTTTCATGATTCATTATTTAGTAATATTAATTAAAATCATTCAGGCATATTAAAAAATAACAAAAATCCATAAAAAAAAAACCTAATTACTACATATATGTTAGTCAACCATTGACACATTTCTTATAGAAATGTAGAACAAGTCTAGATCAATGTAGTCCAAACCGATTCGACAGCCTCTTTTATGTAACCTGCGTTGCTTACCCTTAAACTTTTCCAAAAACGATTTAGTAGTTTAAAATACCCACATTTACCCTACATAAATCACAGGCTAGAGAAGGGATGAAACAAGTAAAATAGGAGACTTAAAACGTGTATAAATCCAAGTACATATCTACAAGTATCTACATTGTCTACTTATACTAAGAACAAATAACAGACGCAGAACAATTGTGAAAAAACTTGTAGAAATTGGCATGAATAATGCGCCCGTCGGCGAAAAGCGAGAAAAGAGAAAGGGGCTGGGAAGGATGGGAGGAGAAATGGCGAGAGAAATGTGAAAATGTGCCATGACACGGGCTGGGGAGAAGGAGGAGTCTAGAGATCAGTGTGCCCGAAGAAGACTTTTTAGCCGGGCCAAGTCGGACCCCTTACCTTGTGCCAGTGTTGAGGCCGCCCAGTTTAATGACATGTATCTGTAGCTAAGTACACTCATAGAAAATGAACCAATTAGTGATAAAACAACATATTTTTTATAAAACATAACGTATGCATGCGCTTTGGATGCATCTTTCTTTTCTTAATAAATACGTGTACATAGCAATTTTAAAATGGAACTGGGGAAATGAAACATCTAATTTATTTAAATTTATATTCAATTCTAAATTGTGATAGTTAAATATTTTATCTCATTATCTATTTTTTCGATTAGTTGAATTCAACTTCAGACTACTCAAAGCTTTTGCAAAAACTAGATTGTAATTTAGAAAATTTAATTTAAAAGAAATTTAACCTTTAAAGCGACTTGTAAGATTTATGGGGTCTTTTTGCTTAAGTGTAGCTACATATTTGTATCTCAGTATTTGAATCTTTGCATCTGTATATGTGTGGGACAAGCCAAAGACCTAACCTATTACCACAAAAGTACATTTTTCTTTACCCACTTTTTTATTACCATTTTCTAAGTTTTTTCCAACTTGTTGCCCCGTTTGGTTAGCGGTGCTTATTGAGTCGATGATGACAGCGAAAAATTATTTGTGGGCAGTAACCGGTTTTGGCACCTTGCCCAGACAATCTCCCCCTCCAAAAAAAAGTAACACCACCCCCGAGAGTCATGTGACAGAGAACTGACATATGGTTATGGTAATTGCGATTAATAATGACTTCAAATGGTTATTAAGCCCGCGTTAAGATGGAGATTGAAATGAAAACGTAAATGGACAGATTTCTTACACATGTAAATCGAATTCCGTTGCGCAACTTCGATGAACGCTATCAATTCCATTCCCATTTTGCATAATCTTTATTCGGGCTCTCTTTCCTTTTCCTACCTTTTACCCCGCTTTCTTTGGTCAAATCGGCTCAGACAAGTGGAAAGTGAAACTCGTTTGTACCCGTAGAAAGTTCGAATCGGCGAAAGAAGGGAGGAATCGGCGAAAGAAGAAGAGGCAGCCGTAGAAAACTAATATTTATCCCGCATGCATGCACGGATCGGAATATGAGATGTTTCCAGCTCGGCTTGTCATGTGATTTATCAATTAGCATTAACCATTGGCCACAAAGATGAAGAAAAACGGTGGACCGCGGAAATTTCGCTGGATTCTAGTCAACTCGGGGAGTTGCTCGCTAATTAGTAGAGAAATCTTTTGCCAAACGAGTTTGGGAACTGGGAATAGGCACTCAAAGAAAAGCATCTAAAATATCTTGGAGCAGATGGTATCAATACATTGACTATTATTAATTACTATTTAATTGCTCATATTACTTTGATCAACTATAATTTGCATATTATATTATTACTATCATATATATATTTTTATAAATTTTTTTCAGTGTAAGACTAGCATCATCATTCATCTGGCTGATAAAAATTTCTAAGCAGTAGCTGCATATTTCCATGATTCATTTCCAGAGATTATTTTCAGATCGTTGCAAAGATATATCTATATCGCAAACTGAATTGATAATGAACGTTTATGTTAATTTCCTTAATTGAGCCCGGCCATTAAGACCTTTGTTTTGATCCCAGCACTTTCGTTTGGCACTGCATTTCGAATGGAAAACGTTTTCACTGAACCAAGCCAAACATTTGCTCTTGTTGTTATTTCGAAATAAATAGAAAATAGAAAACATGCCAATGCTAATTGCAAGTGGAATACGAATGGGCTAAGTAAACAGAAGCGGCCAACTGAAATGAAAAGCCAAAAAACGTTTTACAAAGTCAGCGGATTCCCCGTCAAAGTGAAAAGTTTTAACGACCGCAAAACGAATATTGGTTAGATTCAATAAAATGCAATCAATAAGTAAATAAATGGCAGACTTAACCGGATATTCAACAGAGGGGCGGAGATGTTTGGGAATCGGGGGAGTGTCCGGGACAGGTTTTCCTAAATTTATATTTCATTATCGGCTCTATACGATTAATAAATAAAAAGCTTCCGCTGAGCACGCATTCGGAGACAGTTATTTAAGATCGGCTCGGCAGCTCAGCTGTGTATCTCTCAGATACTTTTTTAGCTAGACAAAAGCCGCACAATTATTGTCGTTTCAGCAGCTTGCGAGATTATTGCATGGCGACAGGTTTTGCGAATTGTTTTTAAGTGTTTTCGCTTGGCTGTGTGTGCATTACTATCTGGTTATGTAACGCCGAGAATTTTTCACCGTTTTCGGTGATCACGTCTTGGAAAATACAAATCACGTGCACATATTTCTAGAGAGGTCTTAAGTAAATAATCATAGTCAGAATCTGCTCTATCTGAAGAGTGTGCTCTTTCCAAAAAGATTTTATTAATCATATGTGATTTTTATGAATTAATATAACATTTCTTTTTCTTAGCACCGATGACTAATGAACAATCAACTCACAATCCGAATTGCAAAAATTTAATTTAAAGATATTTTATACATTGCACAAAAAATGGTATACATTTTTTAAGGTACCGCAGAGAAATTATTTCTTCACTCCGTTTCACTAAAAATATATTTTGTAATATTTCTTACAATGATAGAGTTACAAATTGCTTCTAGTCAACTTATATATTTTGGGCCAATATTTGACCTTCAACTTTTTGGAAAAACGCTTTTTGGGTTACACAAGTATTGCGGCATTTGTGTTATATCCATGCTAATCGATCACAAGATATTGAGAAAACTAAAGACACACATTGAACATGTCTCAGACAGCCGCAAATGTTCTGGTAATATAACAAATATTTGTGAATGCGGTCAAATCATGAGCAAATACTTAGCACTAGGCGAAGTGTCTCAACCGCATGTAGTTGGTATCTTTATCTCGGTATCTTTGTATCTGGCTCGTTTAGCATTGAAGCGCAAAGTGAACTCATTGAAGTGCCTGCCATTAAAGATCATTCAAGAAAAAGCCCCACGTGATTTGCATAGATAAACCGAATTAAAAATGTAGTTTATGGCACGTGACGAATTAGATGGATAACGCGGGAAATCACTAAACAGATCGTTAGCAAATCGCAGCAGAATCGCTGGGCCATGAAAAATGGGTCAAGAGCAATGGGAATTGGGTAAAATTCCATATGAAATGTCCATTTAGATGCGAACTAAGTAACATTTCTATCGGCTGTCCACTTATTCAACAATTAAAACTATTTACCCCAAGTGCCCTCCAGTTCCATCTGATACCAAATATTGCGGTTGCATAACATGGTCACGGCTAACTCGTATTTTTCTCTTCGCTTACATAGTGTGAATAAACTCCAGCGAATAGAGAAACAAAACAAAACGATTCCGCTGATAAGAAAGTATAGCGATGGTTTGGAATTTTTGGGGGGTTGAGGGTTTGCAAATTCCATTTCATTACAGAACCCGTGAGACTAGGGCTTATCAGGACAAATGAACTTTTTATGTGCTATAATAGTCAAATCTCAAAGATAAGAGAATGAGTTTTTCAATTATTTTTGCCACAATCAATTGCAAATATCACGCATACGTCATGTTGAGCAGACTTAAATTTGGAAACACCATAAACAAGTAGCATTTTGATGATAGGAACGTCTGTATTCGTTTGAAAAATCGAAAATTAGTGGTAAGTAGTGAAACAAAAAGGGGAGGGAAGAGATACAGCACGCATCACTGCAGATTGACAATTTTTGGTCAGCTCCCAGGCAATCTCTCAATCCTCTTCTCTTTCTGTTTACCCCTATTTCTCTCCACTTTTACACACGTTTCGCAATTGCAAATTGTGCAAAAGTCAGTGAACTGCTTTTAATTACAAATCCACGCAGCTGGCTGGCAGTACATTACAAAAATATTTACAAAACGCAGAAAAACTGAATTTTCCACTTGATCGAAGCCCGAAACAGCTTAAGTAAAAATGCACTTCGGAGATTTCTTATGATGTTCGCTTAACAATAAACATTTTCTAATACATTTTTATACCTTGGGTCTTATTATTCCTACAACTTTTCCCACATTTGATTCGAAAATAGAAACTGAATATTTACTTGATGGGCCCCAATCGAATATTCATTTACGCATTCCGAATTCGTTTGCTTTCTATGGCAATTTGTGCCTGCCTTTAATGCATTTTTCGAGAATCCAGCCGAATATTATACAATTTAAATGATAAACACGAATGAAACCGCAGAAACCACTCGTTGCTAAATTATGCAACTGACATTGAAAAAGTCAAACGGAGATAAATGCCCCAGCCCTCTGAAAAGCCAGTGCCGTGTAAATCTCATTGAAATTAACTACTTCCCCGGACTGCAGAGGAATCCCCTTCGCCGCCGCCATCACTTGTGCTTGAAAATTGCATAAAGCGCTTCCAGAGCGATGGAAAATTGCTCATAACCTCGACTAGAGTGGCGGGAAATCATCTGCGAGTGCATTTTGCTTTGATGCCAAGAGTTGAGAGGTTGCGGGGGAGGTCTAACAATTGTCCCTGATTGGGCAATAGCAAAAAGTCAGCAATCGCAATGGCTGCAAAAAACTGAAATCAAATGCGAAGGTTTCCAAACAAGCGGCACGAATGCGTCCCCCTGCTGGCAGAAAGATGAAATGCTGCAGGTGCTACACGAAAAAAATATGGTGGTAAACATTTTCTAAACTCGGAATATAATAGAGAGAATTTCTTAAAACTTAAAACACACCTTTACTGTTAAAAATGTCTTTTAAAAGTATATTTTTGTATACTAAAAGCTGCCCGTTACGTTCTTATTAACACGATACCTTTTGAAGAACTCATTTAGTAACCTTTCATAATTATATATTTGTTTACACTATTATACTATCAAAAGGCATCTATAAACATGATTTTTGTACGCTACCTTTCATAAAATAAATAGAACAAAATGGATGTAAAATAACCAATAAATACAAATAATCCTTTGTTATTTCTTTAAAGTGTAAAGTAATTCTTTGTGTATCATTTGACAAGCAAGCTAAATTTTCTTGCAGTGCAAAACAAAAAAGGAGGAGGGTATGGGGTTCGAAAACCCGATGCAAATGTTGAACTATGCTAATTCCGATGCTAATACCCACACACACAACAACACCAAATTCATTTGAGCGTAACAAGCGCTAAAAAAATTTAAAAAAAAACTAAAATGAGAACGAAGCAATTAAGCTGAAAAGCTCCCAATATTTTAGTAACATATTCCCACTCTTGTGGCAACAAAAAGAAAGTTTCAACATCTATATTAGCTGCATTTGCATTTCCATTTATATTTAAATTCATAAATTAAATTCCGCTGATTGCGTAAGCTGAAACGCAGTTAGGGCCCGCAAACCGGTTTTGCAATCCCACCCAAGACAACAGTAGAAAATAAAAATAATTATTATAACAAGTTAACTCACTGACAACACTTTCGCAGTATGAGAAGTGGGTTCCCATGCCTTGGCAGCAGCCTTTTTTTTTTCCTTTTTTTCTATTTTTGCAGTTCAAAGTAGAACATCAGCGCTGCATTAGCAAATCGCGTGCTCAGTGCTCTGTATCTGCGTTGGGATCTGTTTTCCGATCTACTACCTTTTGTTCTAGCCCCCTGGTTTTCTCTTTTTTCCTCCCCATTTCCGCATACGAATAGTGAATTAAATCTGATACTTTTTTCCCTCTGACACAGTCTGGAGATACGATGCTCATGTATTATGTGCATAAGCAGATCCGACAGTCAACTTGCCCAACCACTTGGGGCCATATAGCACAGGTTCCCAACTCGGGACTCGAATTTGGAGCAGCAGTCGGCGGGTTGAGGGTCGGACAGGTAAATAAAAACACACAGCTCTCCGAGATTAGCATTTGCATCTTTCTATACTTTTAAACGGTGACACTTTATAGGAACTACTCAAGCTGCTGGCATTTAATGCTCTTATGAATAATAAAATCAATTCAGCAAGAGAATAATTTAATACTTAGTGGTGAACTTATATCCCAAATTGTAATTTTACACATAGAATTGTTCAATTAGATGTACATTTTACCCAAATATTAGCCACAGGAATTAAAATATATATCTTATTAAAAAAAAAACTACTTTAAGTAACAAATTAAAAATGTTTGTTGTTTCTGCAGGGCCTATCCAATTATTCCAAGAAATTCTAAACATATTTATTTAGGCACCGACAAAAAATAAATAATAATAATACATAAATCTGCTCAGTTAGTCACATTTTTATCTTAATTCTCAAAGTTTTCACTTGTCTCACTATCTTTTTCTCTTACACTTCCGAGGGGTACAGAATTTATAAGCTACAAAAAAATACATTATTATGAAGCTGTACGCTTGGGTTATCTTTTCTCAAGCTAATTTTGGAAGTGACTTATCAATGCCCTTTAGCTTAAGAGGGAATTATGTACTTAATCCCAAATTTAAAATACGCAAAATACATTAATTGAGGAAACCAACTGAAAATACCAAACCAAATGCAGAGAATTATTTGTAAGAACTCTATGAACTTGTACGCTTGAGTGGGCAAGGTGAGACCCATTCAGAATATGAAGTCCCAGTCCCAGTCCGATTTCTGATTATCAAATCGACGGCGAAGAGTGTGTGTTGAGTGAGTGAGCCAATAAAAAGCTACGTATACGACCTGTGGCCGTGTGATTTTCGAGTGAACCAGTATGGGTATGCGTTCATTTGGACTCTAGTGTACAAATCGACATCGGCAGTAATTGACCTTGCGTCTTTTCACGCGCCACACATTTTCCAAAAGTTTGTTTTCGTTTTTCTTGTGCTTGTGATGGTTCATTTTTGGGTTAAACAACAAACTGCAGCTTTAAATAGAATTTGTTGGGGGTGGATAGTAGAGTTTCATGACTAACACTTGAACTTCACACCCAATTAGCTTATCTTTCAGCTTTTTCCAACAAACTGCACAATTGTGCATTAATGAGGCAAAGTTAGCCGCTGTGAAGTAATTCCAATTGTTATGCAATCAAAATGTGACACAAAAGACTCAGCTCCTCCGTTTCCTTCACTTTCATGCGCGATTGTTGGCAATTTCAATAATTGAACACTCTTTTTTTAATAAGCCCAGTGTGCATAACTTTTAACAATCACATCTGTCGCATTATTGTATCTGTATCTTTATTTTGTATCCGTCTCTGACGTTTAGATTGCTTCACGCTCGATTAAATAGAGCTTTTGAATAGGAGCTATCTGTGGCGAGCACTTTTGAAAACGCCCCTCTGGATAAAAGGGGGCGTAAGCACTCGATAATGAATTGAGCCCATATAACAAGATATATAATACAACCCCTCAAATGTCTCAAAGTGCAGTGTCAGATGTTTACGCTACCTACTTGTAAACATGCCCTTTTTTGTTGTTCTTTCCACTCTTGAAATCAGCCGCCAAATGATTCCACGTATTTGTTAAGTTTTGATATTTGTGCTTCCAATTTCGATCGGTTTGGAATTATTAAGAACTTGTATACTCGCAATGCAAAATTTAATATCACTGTTGGAATCAGCAATAAAATGGCGAGGGATGTCAAAATAAGGGAAGTATTAAAAAAGCTCTTGTAAGAGAAATAATCAGCATTAATATGATAAGAAAACTTTTGGATTTGTTTATTCACATATCTAAATTTCTCAAACTATAACGTGGCAATTTAGAAACAACTCAATCCACCAAAAAGTTGTAGGCCCAATTTTCTATATTTATCATCTAAGAATTCAAGTAATTGCAATTAACAGCGAATTTCGCATTGATTTTGAATTGCAGAGAGCAGAGTGGTATAAATAAAACCCCAAAAACAGTTGACATTTCGTCGGCATGCAACAAGAAGTTCAATAAGCAACAGGCAAGTTTGGATTGAGTACTGCCAATAAAATGTCAATCGGTGCTGATGCACTGCATCGAGCCAAAACGAGGATGAGGATGTCCGAGGGGAGGGCACTTTTTGGCAGCTGTTGTGCGATGCCGCTTAAAAATAGCCAAACAGCCAGGGAGCGAGAAAAGCGAGAAAAGCGGCGCGAGCGAAATTTTGTGTGCTTTCCCCATTGCTCCTCCCATTCGCCAAATAGAAAACTTAGAAAAACTAAAAGGCAAAGTATGCGTAGAGTTATAAAACAAAAGCCCAATACACAATATACACACACCCAGAAGATTCAGAGGAGAGCGAGATCTATTTAAAGATTGACTACTGGCAGGAAAAGCGACGTCGGCGACGGCAACGGCGACATTTTCACGCGGCTGACTGGGCCGGGGGAAAATTCAACGCACCTCAAATAAAAATGTATCTAGGCATCCACAAGATGCTGTTCGCTTGCCTGTGTGCGCTTGACAAGTTTTCTCTGCGAAGAAGCTCGATGTGAAAAATCACAAGCAGAAATTTCGAAAATTGAGCACACGCCATGCGAAATAATAAAGCTATGTGAATTCCGCCCAGAGAACGAAATTTGTTAAAAATAAATTTCAAATTTGTACAGGGAAAATTATGAAATAAACTAGACCAGAGAGCCGGCCGAAAATTAAGCTAGTTCGGGAGTTCCATAAAAAAACGAAAGATCAGAAAAACTTTTGTTTTAATATAATTTATATTTCTCGAAGAGAAAGAAATTTAATTCTAATGTTAAAATATTCTAAAAGAACCAAATGAAATTATAAATTTTCTGGGGGAGGTATTTAAAAAAATAGGTGACAATCAATTTAATTAGGTATTTATTTCTACACTAATGTAGTTATGATTAGGCCTTTGAAACTTTTTCTTTAATTAGTGTTTTATAAATTCATAAGATACAAAAAAGTTTTTACTATTGGATTACTTAAAAACTTGATTCAAACCGACAAAATAAATACATTTCCTGACATATAATTCTCGCAAACATCTATCCAAGTCCTCTGCTTCTAAAACTTATTCACGGTGACATTTAGTCGAGGAATTTGTAGTTCCAAGTTTAATGACCAACACACGAGCAGGTCGCATCCCAAAAAAGACCTCAAATACCAACGAACTTTAGAAATCAGGCCCAAATGCCAACTCACACGGATATACATAGAAATCAATAGCAGCGTTTCTATAGCTCTGGCTGAGATTACAGCATTTTCAGCCGCCGAACCACTCTGGTCTGGAGATCTTGGAATGCGCCCGTCGAACCAAAGTGAAGTGAAGGCATCTAAACCCGTTTTGGGTCAGCTTTTACACGTTGTTTGGGCCCCGCTTTATTGACATTTCGCCGCATCGAACGCAACAAAAACAATAATAATAATACGACAACAACAACACAACTTTCACTTGTACGCACTGGCGGAAAGATGAAAAACATTCAAAAATCCAACAGGCGCATCTCATGAATGGGAAAGATGAAAATCATCGGAGAAGCTGGGATTGGCTTAAAACTGCGACAGGTGTCTGACATTCTCCTCTTCTTCTGGGTTATTTATTTAAGGGAAAATCTTTGTGGGAGGTGGACAATCTTTTTTTTTAACATAAGACCCACTTTCGAAGTAGTTTACTAAAAGTGAGATACTAAATCAATAACCTCTTTTTTTAGGTTTAACTGGGGTAAGTTTCCGAATAAAGAATTGTATGGCCTTAAAAAAAAAGTTTTTTTTTAAATTTTTTTCATTTTAAAATTAATAGCTTTTAATTTATCAAAATCTCTTGATTGATAAATTTATTTTGGCACATAAATTAAATCTTATGTAAAAATATTTTCTAACAATTTTCAGAAGAAGACTTTTATTGATGGAACTTTAATCCCACAAGTTTTTTTTTTACAAAACAATAAAACTAATTTTTGAAGGTCAAAAAACATTTTTTATGTTTTTTATCATTGGAATTTTATAGAAGATTACTGTATTTATTTATATTTTCTTATATTGTTAAAATAATTGTTGAATCCTGACAGGTGTTTTTTGGTCTTTGCGATTATACAAATTTGACTGCATATGGGCAATAATTTAGTGGAAACCCCTCTGAGATCTGGACTGGAAATCGGTGGAGATGTGCAAGTGCAGGTGACCCAGCTGGATAACTAGGACAGGGACACGATTATGGCTGGAATGCTTTGGTTAACGACGATTACGGGGTGGGTGGTGGTGTCGGATTCTCAGGGGGTGGTGCATAGTTCGGTGGTGGGTTTCATGACCTTCCCACCTTGCGTGGGCGTTGCAATTTGCAGTTCGACTCCAAACTCACCTTCTCCTTGGCACGTCCAGCGTGTTTTTGAACAGATTTGGCCAGCATAATGCCTTTATTCTCGGACATTCAGTGCGTTGAAGTGGGAATTTTATTTATTAACTTGAATATCTATATTTATTGTATAGATGCACTGGGCCGGGCAACGGAACTTTTCCCCTCCTTTTATTGGCACAACTGGAAAGCACACAGTTTTCCGTTTGCGGGAAACTTTAAATGCACGATAAACAGCCGAGTGTTGTGTTTATGTTTCAACAAACTAAACAACCCGACCCACACACTTGTTAACGATATTCGGACCGCTATTTGGCATGCGACTTTTTCGGGCGCGTCGAGTTCACTCGGAAAATTCAAAACAAATGGCACGTAAATCGACGGATGGCGCTGCGAATGTGCGTGGAAGACGACAGTGGTGATAAAACGAATGAAAGCGAATAAACGAGAGAGGAACGCGATTTCAAGCCACCTGACGCTGCGGCAGAGAAGTGCAGTGTGGCTGCGCGCTGAAATACCCTAGTAATGCCCTAGCCACTAAAAAAGACAGCAGTGTGGACACATCGGTGTTTCAAACCCAGTGTATGGGTAAGCACATACTTAAGCCATAGAATCATCGTTAATGCGTTAGTGAATTTTGACAAACATTATAGTTACACTATCTTAACGGACCAAAATACATCAAATTAGGAATAATAATATTTAATTGCTGTTTAACATTAAAAGGTCATAAATCGTTTTCCCTGTAGCTATTAAATATAAAAGTTTATATTACTTCCTTGAATGTTTAATTAAAAAAATTGCAATAACTTAAAAAGTAACTTTTTTTCAACTTTTTCTCGTCCCTCAAAATAAAAATAACAAAACAATTTTTTGCGCTAAAGAAATTAAAGTAAGACATATAACGTCAATGACAATTTAACACCAAGCCTCACATAAACATGAACCTTCACAATAATACATTTTCTTAACGGAAAACTGCCGGTGTTCCAATGGTATCCTAAAATAATCCATAAAACTTAATACAGATGTCAAACACTATTAAAGCAATATATTAATATTCATCGGACAAACTTAATTTGTGTCTATTGCTTATATATAAAATTTTTTTAAGGAATCTAAACCAATTTAGAGTACATAAAATAAGAAGTACGTAAATAAATAAATAGCTAATATATAATTCTCCTAAGAATAAGATATTAGATTACATTGTGTTTGCTTCGGCCATATAATTAATATTTTTTCCAAGGTTAAATCAAAATTATTTTATTTTTTAAAATGTACTCTGATTAGGCGACTTATCAAAATCGGACTAGGGCCTTTAAATATCAGATTTTTATACCCTTGCAGAGGGCATTATAATTTCAGTCAAAAGCAACGCAGTGAAGGAGAGTTTTCCGACCCTATAAAGTATATATATATTCTTGATCAGCATCACCATGAGTGTCGATCTAGCCATGTCCGTCTGTCCGTCCGTCCGTCTGTCCGTCCGTACGTCTGTCCGTCCGTCCGTTTCTACGCAAACTAGTCCCTCAGTTTTAAAGATATCTGCTTGAAACTTTCCCAAAAGTTGTATTTCTACTGCAGGTAAAAAAAATTTGTTGTGTACTTTAAATATTATGGAATTACGGTTTTAATTAAATTAAAATCGAACAACATTATCATATAGCTGCCATAGAAACGATGGCAAAATACAGCGCAAAATCGACATAGTCTCATTGTTTTTAGTAACATAGGCACAGAAATCGAAATGTAGTCGATTTGTAATAACTGAAAGGGTACATAAACTTCGGCTTGCCGAAATTAGCTTCCTTTCTTGTTATATCATATTTTTTGCCAGAATATGATAAATAAATGTGGGACTAAATCGTGCTTATTAAAGCTACTCCTCCAAAGTCAGCGAATAAATTAAAAATCCAGTATATAGAAAACATTAGCCTTTCATGGTACTTTTTGCTCTTAAAATGTTCGGACTGAGATTTTATTTTTTGTTCAGAGGAGGACCCTAACCTCCACGGCATGGTGCTCTCACAGGGCAGTACGTGTGTATTGTAACGGACGCCCCAACTCAGTGTGGGTAATTTTATCAGGCTGCACTGCACCCTCTTTATGATCACAAGGCCAACCTCCTTAAGCAGATTAGTAACCAAGCTGCCCAACTCAATTCAACTCTGGCGATGCTGAAAAGGACAGAAGAAAAACTTGAGGGGATTGAGACCAGGATAGGAAGTACTCAAGAAGAAAATATAATGTGTTACAGCCTCAGGTAACGACAGGGGATTCGCCGACCCCAACTGTCTGGCAAGAAGCGTCATCTCCGACCCTATAAAGTATATATATTCTTGATCAGGATCACCTCCTGAGTTGATATAGCCATGTCCGTCAGTCCGTCTGTCCGTCTGTCTGTTTCTACGCAAACTAGTCTCTCAGTTTTAAAGCTATCGAATTGAAACTTTGCACACACCCTTCTTTCCTTTGCACGCAGTATATATGTCGGAACGGCCGGGATCGGCCGACTATATCCTATAGCTGCCATATAAATGATTGATCGGAAATGCCATAACTTTGGTGTTTGTAAAGTTAGGAAGTTGGAATTTTCTATGGGTTTTATATTTGGCCAATCAATCCGACCTACCAAATTTTATAAGGATCGGCTGACTATATCCTATAGCTGCCATATAACTGAACGATTGGAAATGCCATAACTTTGGTGTTTTTAAAGTTAGGAAGTCGGGATTTTTTATGAGTATTAAGAATGCATCATATGAATAATTTTGGAGAATATAATTTACAGAGTATTCTGCAAGGGTATATCAACTTCGGCTCCGCCCGAAGTTAGCTTTCCTTTCTTGTTTACTTTTTATTATCACATTGCGAAAAGATTATTTACACAATACTAATTTACATCGAATAAATTATTAAGCAAAATTCAAGTTATATTAAAAACGTTGTCGTTAAAAGAAAGGTGACAGACTATTTAATTTGCAATGTTATTTGATTAAAGTTTAATAAATTTATTTTATTAGAACATATAATAGCTGTATGTATTTGAGAGATTAAATATTAGTAAAAACGAACAAATTATAAATAATAATAATGACAAACAAACTAAAATACAAAGATACAAAATAAAGAAAGACTGATACAAAATAATAAGAAAAACACCCAAAAACTAAATAATAACACTAACATTTTCTTGATTTTATGGGAATACCATTGATATTTTGACTTTCGATAAAATCCAGCGTTAGTTTCTAGTATTTTCCTGGCCAATTCGGTATTTTTCGTTCGGATGCTTCTGCAGCCCTGTTGTCTTTTAGGACCACCCACACTCACGCGCACGCAAGCCGAGTTGGGATTTTTTTGTAACTTGCTGGTCATTTTTCACGGCTGTGCGACTAATTAAATTTAAACACCAGAGTCAAAGTAACCCAAATAAGTGCTTAAATCAGACGCAGCGCGCAATATTGAAGAATATATAGCAGATCTCGGCAAGCAAAATGTAAATTTCTGAGTTCCTGGCGTGGGGTTGTACATTACGCATACATATACGCCTGTGCAGCCGCGTGTGTGCGTGCATGTGTGGAGTTTTATAAACTAAAGCACGAGTGTAAATTTACGTGCATTAAATTTAAAAATTACAAAAAGAAAGAGTTTGGGGCACTAAATCGATTCCCAGTGCCGAGTGTTTGCATGTGTTTGTTGCAAATGTAAAAATAAGAAGAAGCAGCAGCTCACGCGCTACTCTCTTCCTCTCTCTCCCCCCTCCCACATTTAGCAGCTGAAAGTTTTAGCCGCAATTAATTTAAAAGTTTCCAGAAATCAGCTAGTTGGCAGAAGCGAGAAATAAACCAAAAGGCTTAAAAAACGAAACAAACTTCAGTTATTAAAAAGGTAAGTAATAAATAGAGAAAAAATCGCGCACTTGTATTCGTGTGTGTGAGTGAGTGAGTGGGTGCTAAGAATATTTTTTTACTTAACCTCAATTTGCCGCAACTGATTACGCTAGGCGGCAACTGAACCTTCCAGTGGCATTAGTTATTTCAAAATAATGCATTCATTCCGATTTTGTCCCGAAATATTTTCCTAGTTACGTTTAGAAATTGAGGTTTTATCAATGGGCCTATCCAGCTGAAATTACAGTTACAGCCCTAATTATGGTGTGCGAATGTGTATATTTGTGGAAATGGCTCTTATCGACTTGCTGAATACATAAAAACACAAAGTTCCGCCATCTGTTGAGACGTGGGTCTGTGTGTGTGAACATTTTTAATTGTCTTTGATTTGATAAAATATAAAAAGAAAAAAAGCCTCGGAGAGTAAATAAAAATAAGAAAGGAAGGTATTGAGAACAGCAACAACAATGACGCAGACACACACACAACGAAGGCAATCAAAACACCGAGGTGTATGTGTGAAAGAGATAGAGCGCGTTTAGCGCGCTCACCTTTTGTTATTGTTGCGTTCATTCGCTCGTGAGCTGCCAACTCGTTCAAAATGTATCATTAAGTGGTTATCCTCAAGAAATAGGATATTTTTAAATAATCATATAAAAAATGTCAATCTATACTGTTGAAATACGAACCGTTCCTATTTTTAAAAACCTATTCCACTACTTTTCAAATTAAAACTGTGTCTTTATTTTATGGGCCACTTTAATTTATTTTCTTAAACAAAAATCAAGCACGAATTTTATGCAAGTTAATGTTTTACAAACACGGCTACACATTAAAGGAAATAAATATATGCATATTATATCAGTTTTTAAATGGCATAAAGAGTTGGCAGCTCTAGCTACCCTTTTGGTCCAGGTGTGTGTTTGTATACAAGGTGAGCGAGACAGCAGTTCAGCCTTCAATTTGCGGGCTTACGTTGATTCTAATTAAATAATTCGTTGAAATCGGGCTCACTGCTTCTGTGAGGTCCAATTGAGATTCACAAACACATACATATATTTGCCGAGCTTTCCTCGTTTTCCTCAAATTTTCTTGTGAAGCGCCTCAAGTTTCGACCGGCTTGGTTTAAAGTCTCGTTTCGGCCGTTTGAAAAACTTGAAAATCAAGTTACTTCTGAACTGAAACTCTCCCCAGTTTTGGCACTCTTCACACACTTCTCTTGATCTTTCTCCTGAGAAACTAATACACTACACTTGCCGCGTCGCCAAGCGATTGGTTGCAATTTACAATTGTCTTTTTGCCAGAGGCCAACGAACAAGTCTTGAACTTGATGGTCGGAAAGAAGTTGAAGTTTATTAGACGTTGTTTATGTCTTAATTGGAGCACGTCTTGGGTATTATTGTATAGACAAATTGGAGAATACGAAATGAATTTTTTTCTATAGGATTTAAGATCTTTAAAATTTTGTAGATTTTACATGATTGCTTCTAAAATCTAAAATATTTAATAATTAATTATTCGAAAACATTCTTATGTTCCAGTGATTATTTTAAATGTATTAAAATAGTATAAACAAGGGTTTGTTTTGGAAAATAGAGAAAAAGATCTTCTAACAAACTTAATTTGCACTCCTATTAAATAGATTAATTTAAAAAGAGGTAAAAGTACCTTTTTTTTACAATTATTAAAAGTATCCTTTTCCTCCCTACAAAAGCTAAATGTATAGATTAGGGTGTAACAATTATTGTAAACATATTAATAACTTTTAATCATACAGAAAAAAAGACTCACGGATTTAAAAATGTCTAAAAACTGACAAAATCGATTTTTAATTCTCCCAAACTTGTAAAGCTTGACTCTATTTATACAGTTAAAGAGTATTCATCACATTAAGAATCAGGTGACGCAGGAGAAAACACAATATCTGATCATTTTCTGACCTCGTACTAATATTCAACTATTTGGAATTATGTAAACCTGGATTAGATACATCGCATTGATTATTTCACTTTATCCATTTTGTATAACTGGTTCATTTCCCTTTGTAGTCTTCACTAGTCAAGCAATCTGAAATTAGCACAGGAATAATTAGAACATTCGAAAACACCTGGCAATATTATCAAAAAAAAAACCTTAATTACAGCCAATGGAATGACAAACAAACCTTCCTGCGGAGTTTGTCAGTCGGAGCGTTTTTTGTTTGTCCCTTTTTTTCGGTCCGGGGATTTCGGTGCATGCGCTGCACCCAGTAGTTGGTTGCACGTGAACTTTGAACTTTTGAGCTGGAAAGTAGAAGGCGGATTTGCATTTCCTACGCTGCAGGTGCCTCAAAGAGAAAAAAGAGTCTCTCTCTCTCTCTCGATTACTCTTTTGCCGCCCCCGCTGCATTTTTCATTGCGCAATGAGCGAGGCGAATCGATAACTGCAAGGTTTCCATGTCGCATTTTTAGCAGCTTAGCTTTTTCGCGTATACAGATATTTTTCGCCTGTTTTTTTTTTGAAGGAGGTAAGCCGCCGAATTCGCTTCGATTCAAGATGGAAACATGTGTTTTTATGGTTCCGCCATTGTCATGGTGAGATGCACTTTGCTTTTTTTTACTTTTTTCTGCCTGCCTCTCACCGCACGCACGCCTTTGTGTGTGTGTGGGTTGGTAAGCGAGGTGGAGGAGTACATGAGTGTGTAAAGTGTAGCCGTGGCAGAGTTGTAGCTCGCTAGTGGTCCGTTTGGTTTCTGATTTTCGGTTTTGTCGATTTCATTATGTACTGCAATAGTCGGCTGAGTCCGCTCTGCCGACGTCGCTTTCCACTGTATACAAGGCTCGGTGTGTTTGTGTGGGTGCAATGCGCTCCCAGACGCTCATTTTTACGGAAACAGGGTGTTTCGCTCGTTAGTGTGAATGCTTGTTAGCCACATGGCTGTATAAAAAAAAAACACCCTATCTCTCCAAAGTGCTGTTGCTTTTTGAATACTCGTTGTGTTTATTCTCTGCCGCTCTCTTTGGCGGAAACAGGGTGTCCCGTTCATAAAATGTGATTTGATCACAGGCCACATGGTTATAAGTAAAAGACACCCTGTTTTCTTACAGACTTGTTTCCTCTCTCCTTCCAACGTTGTTATTGCTTTTTGCACTTACGTAAGCTTTCCGTCGTTCGTTTCTTATCCAAATTCTGAACGCCATTTTGATGTGATTTGCATGCGGTAAGCAATGGCGAGTACAAGTAACTGCTGTCAGTTATTGTGCACTAATAGGTGACTTATGCACCATTTTTTATAGTAGCAATCGCATTGTTTTCAATGCGCGCGACCGAGGTACTTGGTTGTTGCGCCGCTGAGTTGCCACCCTGTTTTAGCAGAGGCGACAGAAAATTAATTCCAAAGCAACACTGCGCGCGCGCACTCTCCCTCTCTCCATCACTCGCTCTCGGAGAGCACAAGGTCCCTTTACGCTCTTTCTCTTTCGTTCTCTCTCTCTTTCTGACTCCGACTGACTGGCCGTCGTTGGTTCGCCGTTCAATTTTAATCGAAAATGTTTGCGGCGGCGTTAGGATGTACGAAAACGTTTTCTCGCCAAAACTGTGTGAATAGCAGTAGAAATCTACCGAGAAGAAAATGTCTAAAATCGCCTAGTTTGATCTGCTGAAAAGGGGAGACAAGTGCGAAGTGATAGAAATAAAAGTAAAACTAAAAACACACAAAACCATTAAACAAGAAGGTGAAAATTAAAATTTCGGTGTGCCAGTAGTGAGTGCGGAAATAGTAGTTGCAAGTGCAAAATAAAAATTACTGCGTAAAACGTGAAAGTTTCCAATAACACAAGCCAACGGCAGTTTTGTAGTAAATATACATACGCGCCCAGTACATACATACATACATACATTTTGAATATACACACAGCCGAATATCAACCGACGAAGCTAACTGCTTATTGCTTATTGCTGATGTAAGTGTTAAGGGCGGAGAAGGCGTGTAAGGTGCATAGAAATATCCTTCAAGTGCACTTGGTGCGCGGATATTCAAACAACATTCGTGTTTGTGCCACTGAAAACTTGTGAAAAATACAACATTTTTAGGTTAGGTCAATTTCAATTGGTTTATATACACACGCACGCACATACACACAGTCGCATTGCGAGCCATAGCGAATACATATAGAAGGCGCACAGACAAAAAGTCGTCGACAGCGACGTGGTTGTTGTTTGTGTTGCTGCTGCTCTGCTCACACACACACGTACGAGGGTGGAGAGGAGAGCCACACACACATAGGCGCGCTTTGAACCATTGCTTTTGGCTTGCTTATGAACTGACTGTATTTTTTCAACGTAGTGTCGTTTTATTTTCGTTCGTTGATTCGTTCTTTGCTCGGTTCGTGCGCTTATCTCGACTTTTGCTTTGATGCGCCATTCGCATGTACTGGCGAGAGCCACAGTCCGTTGGTGTGAGTGTGCATTTAAATGGCTCCCCAATGAGAGCATCATTTGTGGGCCTCCCTTTTGCTCACATCTTTTTTCTGCTCCTCTTCTTTTCATCTCACATCCGTCGTTTGTTGTTCTTGCTTTCGTTTTTAAAATTTACACAAAACGTTTGCTGAAATAGTATATATATATATTGAACATATTTCTCTATACATCCATATGTTTTATTTGCAAAATTTATTAATAGCGCAGCGACAGTCTGCAAGTGTGTGTGTGAGTGTGCCAGAAGAGTGAGAAAGTAATTCAAAAACTAAATATTAATTCGGGATGATTCGTATTGCAGTTGTTTAAGAAATCGAGTGCTAAAAATTTTGGCATATTTTTCCGCTGCCTGCCTTTTGTGCTGCGTATTCTGTGCTGTGTATACACATAACAAAACAGATAAGATAACATTATACGTGTGCACGTAATAGAGCGGGCTGAACAAAAAAAAATGGAGGGAAAATTTGCCCACATGTCTCCCCTAAGCACTCGCACACACACGCACAACGCCCCAATTTGGAGCCTCTCTCATTCAAACACACACACAAAGATGTTTGGTATGCACTAATGGCGGATCCAAAAAATACAATAACAAAAAAGGCAGTTAAGAGAGCGCAAAGAGCGAACTTGTTTTACCTTTTTTTTTTTAAGGATAGTTGGTGGTGGCACGGAAGGAGAGCTTCTAAGCTTTTGTGCGGCTGTACTGTGCTCCAATATTTGTTTACAAATGCTAAAATGGGGCAGCTGTTGGCTGTGATGGGATGTTTCAATAGGTTGGAGCAGGATGATCTGATCCTCTAGGCGGTTTCCATTCACCTTGTATTTACTCTCTCTTTTTCTCTCTGGCCTGCGCAGCTTTGCGCTCTCTCTCTCTCATGATTGCCCGCCAAATGCTTGCTGCGTCAGTGTGTGTGTGTGTTTGGCCCCAAACGGGTGAAATACCTTTTAGAAAAAAATCAGGCAAATCATACTGCGCCTCAACAACAAATGCGTCCCTCTCTCTCTGACTCTCTTTGTAGCTGCACCACCACCACCACCGCCGTAAATACCACCACCTTTGCATTGTTGCGTTTGGTGCTGCTTCTTCTTCTTGTTCTTCTTGTAAGTTGTAGATACAGAATATGTACCAGCAATACTCCCCCTTCTTCCGCCCCCTTGGCGGTGTTGGTATATATACATCTGAATTCTATGCAAGCGATGTCGTGCATGGGGCATTTGGCACCTTCTACATCTATATCACACACACTTACACGCAAACGGAGGTGTATACAGAAAGCTCTCATAGGAAGTATTTACTGTACCGCTAAAAGCAACAACAAAGCGCGCGCCCAATTCCGGTTGCACGTACACACACCAAAGTAAACTTCTCCTTTTTACTTGCACTCTCCTCCGAGTTTTAACTTCCACTCCGATCTCCTTCCACTCTCTAGCTGTTGTTATTGCTCAGAGCTCCACCATTCCATTCCATTCCTATGCTCTTCACCTTTCTCTTCTCCGAATTCAATATCCAATACAATGACATCGTTTTAGACTCTATAGTTTTTGTGATACACCTAAAGAAGAATTTCGCCGTGTGCTTTTTTACTCTACATTTTTATTGGACTCTGCAATCGTTTTGAAGAGATATCTAGATATAGACAGACCAAATTGATCAAACAGCTGTGCTATATTAGCAAACCAGTTTCGGGGAAATGTGGAATAATCGTGTTATATTGTTTAGGAACCCTTTAGTAACCATTACGTTGTCAAATTTAATGAATCCAATGAAATCTCTTCATTCAATAAATATATGTTTCCTTACGCTTAAAAAATACGACAGATTTCATAAAAAAAACAAAAGGGTCTTATTGAAATTTGTAAACTATAGCCCTCAAAAGAAAGAATTTTGTTGAATATATAAATAAGTGCCTTTTAATGTACTTGGTACCAACCTAGTTTATAATCGTTTTCTTTTTATTTACAGTGCTTTCCAGAAAGAACTCCAGGAGCTACGTGGCGGACGCGAATCACTGGCGTAGATAACCAGCAGATAATTTCTCTACTCTAGAACTCGAGCGCATTTGCCGCTTGCGGAGCGACCAAATGTATAGACAACATATGTCGCATCCACGAGCATTTCAAGACCAAGAGTTGCGACCCCGACCGTTTGTTGCATATTACATACGCTCATAGAGGGCGGCCACTCAGACAAAGCAGCCAGATAGTCCTTGCACTTGGGCAGGGATCCAGGGAGCCACAAAGTGCTCAGCAAGTAGGAGGAGCAGTACAGGATTAGAGGTTCCGCTAAGGACAGGGCAACGAAAAAGATGATGAAACGCACCCGTGTCGACGAGGTGCAGTTCGGCACACGACCCGGTCCACCTACATCCGGTGGTGTGGGCGTAGGAGTCGTGGGTGGGACAACGTCTGCCAGCGGTGGTACCGCCACCGTGGGCGTTAACACGGCGGGAGTGACCATTGGAACAGTTGTGCCCGGTGCTGGCCACAACGCCACCATTAGTGGCATTGGTTCCATTCACCATCGCATCCTTACACCACAGCACGGAGGAGCCCAGACTATTGCCTATTTACCGTCCACCACACCGACGGCCACGAATTTGAAGACCACAAGCTCGATTGTGGACAGCACTAGCGCTGTAGGAGCAGGAGCCCAGGTGGCCGTAGGAGTCGGCGCTGGTGCCGGCGGTGGAGGCGTGGTGGTCTCTACGGGTAGTACGGGAACCCAAACATTGCAGTATACCACATGTAAGTGCTCACTTACAATCCATGTCGAAATGCTATTTACATCCATTTGTTTAAATTTTCCTGTAGCATATAGCGTGGCTTCCATTCAGGCGGGTGGAACTCTCAAAGCCAGCACAGCGGATGTCGCAAATACCGTACAAATTCATGTAACCGGAGGTGCAGGAGCGAGCAATCCTGCTAGCTCACAGACCGTTTCCAGCAGCTCACAAACTGGCACAATCCGCCAGCGCACAATCAGCGGCACCCAGACGGTGGCCACTGCCGTGGGTAATCTGGCCACAATGTCCCAGCAACAACCAGGTCAGCAGGCAAATTTAGCCTCCGCCCAAACGCCTCCGTCATCCGTGGTTGCCAACAGTATCCCAGTAGGTGGAACCACCCCACCACAGGGGCAATCGGGTAATGCCACGCCACGCTTGAAAGTGGAGGATGCTTTGAGCTACCTGGACCAGGTGAAATACCAGTATGCTGACCAGCCGCAGATCTACAACAACTTCCTCGACATTATGAAGGAGTTTAAGTCGCACTGCATCGACACACCCGGAGTGATTGAGCGCGTCTCCACGCTCTTCAAGGGACACACGGAGCTGATATACGGCTTTAACATGTTCCTGCCACCTGGCTACAAGATCGAGATTCATTCGGACGCTCTTGGCTGCTCGGTTCCAGTAGTTTCGATGCCCTCTCCCCCTGGAGCGCCTTCAAGCACAGGAACGGTGCACATGCTCACCGGTAGCAGCCCAATGTCAGCTGCTGGACATATCGCGATTAAGACGACCAATGCGGCAACTTTGACATCGGCATCAGGAGCTGGAGCAGCGGCTGCTGCAGCAGCTGTGGCTCAGATTCAATCCGCTGGAGCTGTTAATCTGATGACTCACGGCGGAGCATCGCTTACCCAGACAACGATCCATGCGCTTCAGCAGCAGGCGACGCCACCTCAGTCTCAGTCCCCAGGCGGCGGTCATGTCCACGTAAGTGTGACCAACTCACCGGCGCCAACTGCCGTGGGGCCCGGCCAGCAGCCACCGGGCATCTCTGTATCTGCGCACAACGTTCCGCAGAACTATTCAAGAGATCGAGAAAGGGCCACTATAACGCCCACAGGCCAAGTGGCAGGAGCAGCGGCTACCGCAAATGCCACCGCCAGCATTGTGGTCGGCGGACCTCCGACGCCAAATTCCTTGAGCGAGTTAAGTCCCCACGGAGGAACGGGAGGGGGTCCAGGAGTGGGAGCGGCCCAGCACAATCTGCATCACATCCAGCAGGCGCACCAATCGATTCTCCTGGGCGAGACGGGTCAACAGAATCAGCCGGTGGAGTTCAATCACGCCATAACCTATGTAAATAAGATCAAGGTAAGTGTGCTCAATACTTAAAAACTTTGTAGCTTACTTACACTATTTTTATCCCTCTCCAACAGAATCGTTTTCAAAACCAACCGGCCAAGTACAAGAAATTCCTGGAGATTTTACATGCCTACCAGAAGGAGCAGAAGGTGATGAAGGAGGGCAGTCTGAACCAGGGTAAAATGCTCACCGAACAGGAAGTGTACACCCAGGTGGCCAAGCTCTTTGGCCAGGATGAGGATTTGCTGAGGGAGTTTGGCCAATTTTTGCCCGATGCTACCAATCATCAGTCTGGACAATACATGTCCAAATCAGCGTCCGTGCACAACGATCATGGCAAGCAGCGACCCACGGCCACTTTGAGCGGTGGAGCCCACATCACCATGTCATCCGCATCGCCAGCATCAGGAGGTTCACCTCTGCATTTGGGTGGCGGCGCTACAACTCTGCCGCAGATCGACAACAGTGCCCATGCTGCGGCCATCGGAAATCTGTCGGCAGTAAACACCAGTGTGAGCATTAAGACGTACAACAATAATCAGCAGCAACAGCAGAATCATGTGATAGGTTCAGGCCTAAATGCGACGACGCGAAACGATATTCTCTTCGAGAAGGACTATCACCCGGGTCTGCAGCAGCAACCGCATCAGCGAGGAACTGGAGTGGGAGGCCATCACCATCTCGCCGGGACTCCAGCAGGCAATATCGGGCGGCCTGGTGTAGGAGCCAGTGTAATGGTGGCTTACGACAAGGAGCATCGGAATAACCATCATGTGCAGAAGTACGTGGGCCATACGCCAAATCCGAATCTCTCGCATGGTCACAATGCCAAAAAGTCGCCAAGTTATGGCATTACCTCGGTGATTGGTTCAATGCCGCACATGTCGGAAAATTCCCTCGATCGCAGCTCGCCTGGGATCAGTTATGCCACGCCGCCGTTGCCCTCTGGTCATCATGGTCAGCATAATTCCGCTTCGGCTTCAAGGAGACCTGGCGAGGACAGTTTAGCCGGACACTATGCCAGTGGAGCACCGCCTGCTAAGCGACCGAAGCCTTATTGTCGTGATGTGAGCTTTTCTGAGGCTTCGAGCAAGTGCACAATCTCCGACGCCGCCTTCTTTGACAAGGTACGAAAAGCACTAAGGAGTCCAGAGGTTTACGACAACTTCCTGCGATGCCTAACTCTGTTCAACCAGGAAATTGTTTCCAAAACCGAGCTGCTCGGTTTGGTATCGCCATTCCTTATGAAGTTCCCCGACCTTCTTCGATGGTTCACCGACTTTCTGGGCCCGCCGTCCGGTCAAACTGCTGGTGGAATGATTGATGGTATGCCCTTGGCTACCACGCAACGTCAGGGAGGCGGTAGCAGCAATAGTTCCCACGATCGAGGCAGCAGTCACCAGAGTGCCACCGAGTACGTTCAGGATGTGGATCTGTCTTCGTGCAAGCGACTGGGTGCTTCATATTGTGCGTTGCCCCAGTCCACAGTGCCTAAGAAGTGCAGCGGACGAACGGCTCTCTGCCGGGAGGTGCTTAACGACAAGTGGGTGTCTTTCCCGACGTGGGCAAGCGAAGATTCCACCTTTGTAACATCGCGGAAAACACAGTTCGAGGAGACAATCTACAGGTGAGAAACTTTTCTCTAAACTGTACACTCGGCATTCTTTGCCGTTTCATTTGCCGTTTTCTGTTTTATTTCTGTATCTTTGTGAGACAGCTGCGATTAAAACAGAATGCAGGATTTAAAAAAATATATATATTTTCATAAATCAAAAGGCTTTATTTATAATCATCTTCTGTTTAAATCGCATCTAAATTTCATTCTCAACTTGCACCCATGTCTTTTGTTTTGGATATTCTGTTTCTTTGGCTTTCGTTTATTTCAATTAACCATTGCGCACGCTCTAAACAAAAGGAATATTCACAGAACGGAGGACGAACGCTTCGAGCTGGACCTGGTAATCGAGGTGAACAGTGCTACTATTCGGGTGCTGGAGAACGTGCAGAAAAAGATGTCGCGCATGTCCACCGAGGAGTTGGCAAAGTTCCACCTGGACGATCATCTGGGTGGCACATCACAAACGATACACCAGCGGGCCATCCATCGCATCTATGGCGACAAATCTGGGGAGATAATACAGGGCATGAAGAAGAATCCCTCGGTGGCAGTACCCATTGTACTGAAGCGACTGAAAGTCAAGGAGGAGGAGTGGCGAGAAGCGCAAAAGGTAAGTGAACTCACGCATTGCTTTTGCATTTATGTAAATTAAATATACAATTTCTGTTGTGTAGACGTTCAACAAGCAATGGCGAGAGCAGAACGAGAAGTATTACCTTAAGTCTCTCGATCACCAAGCGATCAACTTCAAACCCAACGACATGAAGGCCCTTCGCTCCAAGAGTCTGTTCAACGAGATTGAGACGCTGTATGATGAGCGGCATGACCAAGAGGACGACGCAATGGAGCCGTTCGGGCCACATCTGATGCTGCCCTACAAGGACAAGACCATACTGGACGATGCCGCCAACCTGCTAATCCACCACGTCAAGCGACAGACGGGCATCCAAAAGCAGGAAAAGCAGAAGATCAAGCAGATCATACGACAATTTGTGCCTGACCTCTTTTTTGCTCCCCGGCAACCGCTGAGCGACGATGAGCGAGATGACGGTGAGTTACCTCAACCTAATTTTATTTATCTTTAATCATAAGTTCACTTAAGCTAACACCTAGATATTCATTACTTGCTTTGCCCTCACATAATTTTAAAAAGTGTATTTTAGTAGCTATTACTACAAACTAACCAGCCGATGAGATGGTTTTGCCTCGTCTTGATCATCTTAATCATCCATACTCACAATAATAATATTTATTTTACATTTTTATGAAAGGTGTATAGCTTTATAAATTTAAAACAGTAATTAGTCATGCAAAAAAAAAATTTGAATAACTAATTTTCTTTAAATTTAAAAAGCGTGTTTCCCTTCATATTTTTTCGATTGTTTATTTTAACATAGTGAATGTTTTTCGTTTCTTTTTCTTTTTTCTTCTTTTTTTGCAATAAATTAACAACAAAACCAAATAAACCAATGAAACAAAATTTTGTAACGTACACAAAAACCTGTAATTAAATAATGTAAATCAAAAACTGGACTGCAATGCACCACCAACCACTCACTGACCCCATCGAATATCCGAACCTATGTGTTGTGCACCCGTTTCTTTATATAGCCTTTCCATTTTTGGTAGATGACAATACGAAAATGGACGTGGATTCGCCAATGGGTCGCACGGAGTCCACGACCCGGAATGCCAAGAGTACGCCCAGCGAAGGTGCCTCTCCAGCGCGCAGCAATGCAAGCAGCAGCAGTGGAACTCCGGCTGGAATCAAAAAAGAGACTGACGAGTCAAAGGCGACGAGTGGATCTGTTTTAGCGGCGTCCTCGGCAACGTCATCTTTAGCGACGCCGGCGGACGATGCAACACCATCTACATCTTCAGCAGCGGCAGCGGCAGCAGCGGCATCATCATCTGTATCCGGAGCCGATGCTAAGGCGAAGGATGACTCCATATCCTCCCACAGAGATGAAGGAGCTAGCAGCAGCACCTCCGGAATTACATCGAGTCCCAGGCAAACACAGGAACCGGCAGTAGCTGGCAGCGATGTGGAAATAAAACTGGAGCACCCTGCGGACTTTGCCAATCCCAAACTATTGCCACCGCACGCACACGGGCAGCACGACGTAGGTTTAATTAAGATTTTAACTGAAATAATTAATAAACCATTTTTTTGTTTTTATAACCAGGACGAGTCCTACTCGCTTTTTTTCGCCAACAACAACTGGTATTTATTCCTGCGGCTTCATGCAATCCTCTGCGACCGTCTGCACGTCATGTATGAGCGGGCGCGTCTGCTGGCGATAGAAGAAGAGCGCTGTCGGGTGAACCGAAGGGAGAGCACGGCCACTGCGCTGAGGCTAAAGCCCAAGCCGGAGATCCAAGTTGAGGACTACTATCCGACCTTCCTCGACATGCTCAAGAACGTCCTAGACGGCAACATGGACTCGAATACATTCGAGGATACTATGCGGGAAATGTTTGGCATTTATGCCTACATATCTTTCACGCTGGATAAGGTATGCTGTCAATTAATGCAAATAAAAACCGCACTTCAAAGAAACTTGTCAGATAAAGGCTTTCCTACAAATTCTAGTAACACCAAAGAAAAGTAATTACGTTGGTTTACTGTTTTTGGTTTGCTATCTAAAGATATTTTTCTCAAATTTTAGGATTTTAATACACCATATTATACCAACCTCTCGAATTTATTTTATCTTAGGTTGTATCTAATGCCGTTCGCCAGCTACAATACTGTGTGACAGAGCGAGCAGCCCTGGATTGTGTGGAGCTGTTTGCTACGGAACAAAGGCGCGGCTGCACCGGCGGATTATGTCGAGATGCCCACAAAACTTTTGACCGGGAGATGTCCTATCAGCGAAAAGCGGAAAGCATTCTCAACGACGAGAACTGCTTCAAGGTGTACATTGTAAGTTGTTCGGATCGAATCGCACACTCTCAATGAAGTTAGCTAACATAAACATTATTAATTTGCAGTACAAAATCGATTGCCGAGTGACCATCGAGCTGCTTGACTCCGAGCCTGAGGAAGTCGATAAGCCGGCTGCGCTGAAGGCCCAGAAGTTCAGCAAATATGTGGAACGATTGGCGAATCCTGCGCTCGGCAGCGGTGGCGGGAATAGTGCCGGCTCGAATTCGGCGCTGGGAAGCGACAATATTGTAGAGGCGTCCGATATCAAGACGGAGGAGGAGGAAGATACTGCCGAGGTGAGTGTGCCGAGGCAGCCATGATGCTTCTGAACCGGAGCAGCTTTGTGTGGTGTGTGCTTGAAGAGTGGTTAACCATGTTGTTTGTGTATTTCGTTGTTCATTTCGATTGTTTACGTTTTTGGTTCCCTGTTCTTCTCCTAAGTTTTGTTTTCGGTACTTCCACTGTACATACAATACCTGCCACTTGGTTTAGACAATGGACAAGACAGCCCACAGCCTACCGTACTGCATTCTGTATATAAATATACCTCAGTTTTCGATTATCTATCTGTTGTTACCTATCAACTTTCGCCGCTGCACTTTCTATTATTTATCTTCTCTCTCCTCATTTAGCCAGCTGTAAATTTATTTCTATTTTTGTATCTTTCGTTTTGGTATCATTTATCAACATGCCGCCAACTTATTAATCGCCCACATTTCGTATGCATACAAACGAGTACGCTGCTTGCATACGAGCAAAGAAAAAATACATAAAAAGAACAAGAAAATATTCACTAATTAATGCTTTTTTGCATTCTTTTCTCTCATTTTTTCCGATTTATTTTTTCGTACCAGGTCAATTCCAAGGCTTGAAATAACATAGTTTTGATAATTTCATTGAATAAGAAGAAGAAAAAGTCATATTGCAAAATGAAATAGTAATAAATGAATTTGTTTTTTGATTACCAAAACCAAAATAAGAGAAATTAAAACACCAAACCTTTTCACCTACCACCACCACCACCACTACCACACTCAACATCCACTACCACCCACTTACACACACATTTAATGTTTGCCCAAAAACACCAAACGAAAAACTGCAATAACCAACGAGGATACAAAACCCAAAATACACGCCTCAATTAAATGTAGAATCCTACCCACAAACATGCATAAAGACAGACATTATGTAAAATAGTAGATCATGATAACAACAACGTAGGCACGCGCTTGTTGCATTCCTTTCTGATTTCGTTATGCCTTGAGTTATCTAAGAATTATCTATAGCGATAGACAGTCTGATATTTGGGTTGATCGATGACCCAACACCGGCGTTGTGATGATGTGAGGATGGTGATGAAAAAGATGAAGTTCGTAAAGGTGTGGTTGGGGTGTGGTGTGTGTGAGTGGTGCTGATGATCAGATTATCGTGCTTACCCGTAGGCCTAAATTACACCGTACACAAATGTATATATTAATTATCGTGTTTTAACTGTACATAACGTAATGCTAATGGTAACCGGTCAATGTATGTATTATTATGTGTAAAACTTTTAGTAGCTAATTTTGTAAAGGAAGCAGCCAAATGTCTTTTTAAATTCGGTAAACATTTTTATATCTAGGCATAAGAACACACACACTCCACACACTCAATAATTGTAAATTAAATAGCACACACAATCACAACTGTGGACATTACTGGAGAGTGAAAGTGAGAAATATATCTGGAGCAGCCCATTAAAAAGTCATATTCGAAGTTACTGAAACAGAGGGATGGGCAAGATTGGGTCGGGTATTATGGTTTTATCTGGGGTTAGAGCAGCAAACGAACTCGGTAATTGCCACACAGACTTAACTTTAAGCAAGGTAAGTCGTCATCGCATTGTAGAACTCTTCGTTTCACTTAGTTTAAGTCTAAGAATTGTTTGTTATTTGTTATTGTTGATGGTACTGGTAAATGTGATTGATTTCGTTCTGTTTCGTTCCCATCCCGTATTTGGTCGATTTTTGTTTTGCGTTTGTCCCACAGTGAGTGTGAGTCTTTGTCTTCGGCTTTGTGTTTTTTGGCCTGGTACCTTCATCATCCTGGGTTCTCTGTATCTTGCTAAAATTCCCGAACTTAACTATCTAACTGTTCTGTAATGTTACAACACACAATCCACACATCTCAACATTCCCAGCTTAAAGTAATCTCGTAAATTCTGTGAGCATGTTGAATTGCCGCCGTATTTCAATTGCTCTTGGCTGCATTGCCGCCGGCAATTTTCTCAATTATGCATAATAAAGACTGACTTTTGAATTGTTCTCATTACAGTTGGGCCACAGAGGAGGTGGAATCGGAAGAGGAGCTCGCAAGGCGCGCTTTTTGCTGCGCAACAAGCGCCGGTCGCAGCTGCACGAGGAGCAAGTGCGTCAGTTGTTCGAACAGAAACGAAATCGCAGCGAGCAGCAGGCGACTGCAGGAGCAGGTGAATCCAATTCCGGCGACAATGTCATTTCGACGACCAGCAGCACCTCTGGCGGCAGTAACAATAATAATAACAATAACAGCTGGGGCAGCAAACGTCTGCCGGAGAGGCTGGGTACCCCGCAGGTGGGTCTGGCCGAGCAGTACGCCTTCAATGATCGCGACGAAATGAGCACGAATGCCAGCAATGGGCGATGCTTTGTAACCAGCAAGAATCTCAAGCTACTCAAGTACGATGCAGTGCGTCGTGCCAAGAAGGTGAGTGTTTGATAAGAGTAAAAGAGGTAGTTCTTTCGTTAAGTGGCGTTCTAGTTATTTTCAACTATAAAAACTAATATGAAAGAAAAGAACTCTTGGAACGAATTTTATTAAAAGCAATTGAAAGTTTTACTAATTTATTTACCCTTTTTTTATATTTTTCCTACAGAGTCATAGCCGCGTCACTCAGGCGAAATACGCTCACTTCCAGACCTACGTTAACAAGTGGTTGCAGCAGCACGTCAGCGATCAACTGCACCAGAACTGCATCGACTGGCTGCTGGGCAAGACAGCGGACCAGATTAACGCCAGCGGCTGGGGATCCGCCAGCAAGACCAAGACGGTGCAACAGAAGGATACGTCGAAGACGCCTTACCGCATCTACAACAGATACAAGGTGGTGCATAGTGCAGTCAGCGGATTGATTAGTGGCGCTGCTCCAACTCCAGACGGAGCAGTATCAGCGGTTAACTCGGCGCCGCCCGGCTCAACAGCATCGGCGGTGACCAATGTACTGGCCTTGTCAGCGGTATCCTCGACATCCCACTCGATGTGCAACAGCAGCATTTTGTCCGCGGACTCGACCACCAATAATGCCAATACGCCACCTCAGCAGCAACATTGCAATAGTGCGGCAGCTGCAGCGGCGGCCACTACAAATGCGGAGGCACTGCAACAAGTGCGACCCATGGAAAGCTAACCGGCAACAGCAGCAGCAGCCGTCTCTGCTTGGTCAGATTCATTCACATGACGATGAAGAAGAGAACAATTAGAAGGATTTACCTGTATTCGATAAAAAGTTCGTTTTTAATGTGATACCAGTTCCTGGACGCGGTCATCGAGATTGCAGCTAAACCGAACCTAGCATCGACTGGTGCGGAAGTCCAGCATGGCAGTGGGCATTGATATATGATTGAAAAAAATTGTTTTTCATTTTGTACAAAAAGTCATTTAATCTTAGGCGCTTTGCTCCTAATTAAGAATTTTATAGGCTTACTTTGCATAACTTTTAGAATTAGTTTTACTCTGGCAGCGCTTTTAGCATTAGGGTCTAAAGTCGATATAAAGCCACTAACACACCTTAAACACAATCGCAAGCCCACATGATAAGTCACGTATATTTTATCGTTTTTTGCACTGCAAACCGATCGAGACAGTTGTGCTAGTATTTAGTATCCAAAAACACGTCTGTTTAGCGTTTTAAGATTTTATAAAATCAAGCCCTTTTACTTTTACATAAATGTAACGTATTTTTTATACAAATCAAACAAAACACCCACACACAAACCTTGTACAATTCCTTGTGAATACTATTGATTATATTTTACGCGTTTAAGATCATTAAATTAAGTTGTAAAAACGTAATGAGCAAATTAAAACAAAAGTTTATCAAAAGTGAATTGGATTTTTGTGATTTAATCATAAGTGGGTATTACAAAGGATTAAAAAATATTTATGTTCTAAATTACAGCCACCATTGGCATTCGATAGACGTTCAAAAGTCTGCATTGAATGCAAACAGCTTACTTGTAAATAAAATCCCTCCTCGTTATAATGCCAGCGATGCGGTTCTCATTGTTGATGACCAACAAGTGACGTAGACCCAAAGCTCTAAAGATCTGAAAAATTCTAGGAACCGAATCGTGCTGAAAAATTGGGGAGTAAGTACATTATCGAATGGGATTGTTGGGTTGAAAATGACTCACCGGATTGACTCGTACAGGTGATGGATTCATAAACATGGATAAGTCCACGGTGTAGTTTATTTTTTCATCTAGCTTGCGAACGCTCTGAAAAGGGAGATTTAATACTTATGTTTTAACAAATCTCAGAACCTGCTAATTACCTTTATTGATGGATATCGCGGATAGAGGTCTCTAAAAGTTTGAATAGAAGTCTCTGGCAGCCAGAAACGTTTGTTTTCCACATACAACGATTTCAGTAAGATGACAATCAGCTGAGAACGCAATATGATGCCACAAACACGACCCTCAGAACGACGATTCTGCAAGATTTTAATGAGTAATATTTTATAACTGGAAATATACATAATATTCTAGTACACTCACCCCCTCCACATTATCCACCACTGGAAATCCATTGTGCTCACATTTTTTCAGCATCTGGTATATGTAATGAGCGCTATCGCGAAGCTTGATGCAAACCACCGGACTACTCAGTATTTTCTGAGCTGTCAAGCCCTTATATTGTGGCAATGGTTCCCACGTGAGCATGGGCACATGATTCACTTGGATCTGCGTATCGTAGATGCCCTCGTTAAAGTAATCACCCACCCACTTGGCGCTTATAAGTGCAATGATAAGGGGAAAGAAGAAGGAACTCTCCACACCGGTTGTTTCCATTAAAATAACCGACAAACTAATGGTCATGCGGAGTACTCCACCCAAATTGGCAGCTGCTCCAATCAGAGCGTATTTACCAGGATGCAGGAACTCCTAAAATAAGGAAATATGGTGCAACTTTAAAATAAAACGTCTTGCATTACTTACCGCCTGCGGGAAGAAGTAAAAAGTAACCATAGCCAAGAGACGCCCCCAAGCAGCGCCCACTAAAGCAGTTGGGATAAACACACCCAGAGAGACATTGAGACCAAAGGTGGCACAAGACAACACATAGTAGACGACTGTGAAGAGGGCTAGCGTAAGGATTTTATGCGAACCTAAAAGTAAGACAAATACAAATTTAAATAATTAAAAAGGCCACCCTTTGATAAACTCCCACCTGGAGGATCGTGGAATAAAGATCGGACTGTGGCCTCTGGCGTTTGAAACCACAGAGCAGCCACGGCATTATATTCGTTGTCCTCGCAGAAAAGTTGAACCGGATTGTTGGTTGGATCGTTGCCCAACGGACGACAGTCATTGATGAAGTAGATCATCAAACAAGCCAGAGTTACGCCCATGATGGCCACCACAACCGCTTCGATTACTTTGCCAATCTTCCAGGGAATAAAGCGCTTGCGAAATTTGTTGATTTTGGTGTTCAGCGAGTTCCAGGCGGCTCCAAGTAAACCTCCAGATACACCCAGGATCATGAAGATAGGCAGTTCAAAGTAGTCAAATTTCAGCGGCTGGTCGAACTTGCCCAAATTAAAGAGGCCCGTGAACGTAAAATCGTTTAGGCCGTGGTACGCCGATAATACAATGTTGAGGGTAAACACGCTGATGATGGAGGCCACCAGTGTGCGCCAAATGAGATTCTGGTTCCAGAAGCTGGCCGCTTCTTCGAGCGAGAAAAGCATGCCTCCAATTGGTGCTCCAAAAGCGGCTGACACTCCGGCTGCTCCTCCACCTAGGACGAAATCCCGTTTTTCGTGATCATCGCGGAAGGCCTTGAATATCCTGAAATCCTTCACGAACGTGGTGCTCTTGCCCTGTGAGATTCCGGCAGCTACCACGGCTCCGGCGTGGATCATTGGACCCTCCTTTCCACCAGCCAGGCCACCTACCACTGATGTTATCACGCCGATGGCCTTTACTGCCAGCGTTTTAATCCGTACAATGCGCGGTATTTTGACGCCATTCAGGTAGCTCTTCACCTGTGGAATTCCACTGCCGGCAGTAATGGGCTCAATGTAGGTAACCATGGCTGCTCCAAAGGCCACGGGCAAAATACTGAAGAGAAGCCAGTAAAGGTAAGGAATAACAAGATCGCCTTCGGTTGCATCGCTGAGGGGAACGTTTTCTTGCACAGCTGAAAATAAAGAAGGAAATTATTAAAAAAAATTTGTATAAATCATAATTTAAATTCAGAAAAGAAACCAGCAAACTTGCTTTAAGTAGAGAAGGAAAACAATCAACGTCATTAGTAACAAGAAAGGAAAGCTAACTTCGGGCGGAGCCGAAGTTGATATACCCTTGCAGAATACTCTGTAAATTATATTCTCCAAAATTATTCATATGATGCGTTCTTAATACTCATAAAAAATCCCAACGTCCTAACTTTAAAAACACCAAAGTTATAGCATTTCCAATCGTTCAGTTATATGGCAGTTATAAGATATAGTCGGCCGATCCTTATGAACTTTGGTAGGTCGGATTGATTGGCCAAAAATAAAACCCATAGAAAATCCCAACTTCCTAACTTTACAAACACCAAAGTTATGGCATTTCCGATCAATCAGTTATATGGCAGCTATAAGATATAGTCGGCCGATCCTTATGAAATTTGGTAGGTCGGATTGATTGGCCAAATATAAAACCCATAGAAAATTCCAACTTCCTAACTTTACAAACACCAAAGTTATGGCATTTCCGATCAATCAGTTATATGGCAGCTATAAGATATAGTCGGCCGATCCTTATGAAATTTGGTAGGTCGGATTGATTGGCCAAATATAAAACCCATAGAAAATCCCAACTTTCTAACTTTAAAAACACCAAAGTTATGGCATTTCCGATCGTTCAGTTATATGGCAGCTATAGGATATAGTCGGCCGATCCCGGCCGTTCCGACTTATATACTGCGTGCAAAGGAAAGAAGGGTGTGTCAAAGTTTGAATTCGATATCTTTAAAACTGAGAGACTAGTTCGCGTAGAAACAGACAGACGGACAGACAGACGGACAGACGGACAGACGGACAGACGGACAGACGGACAGACGGACATGGCTATATCAACTCAGGAGGTGATCCTGATCAAGAATATATATACTTTATAGGGTCGGAGATGTCTCCTTCACTGCGTTGCACACTTTTGACCAAAATTATAATACCCTCTGCAAGGGTATAAAAATAGTGTATGTCCTTCTAAATATTTGCTTTTGCAAATTAAGTTACAACTAAGATGAAATTACAATTAAGATAAATTTCAATCAAATCATTTGATTTTTACAACAAAAAAATGAGACTAATTACCGCGTTTCTATAACCTTGCGGATAGTATGATAGTATGATTTTCTATATTTCGTAAAAAAATGGGACCAAAATCTATTTGAGTTTCAAAGAATTTCCCGAAACGGAAGATAATTAGACGTACATTTGATTAGGAATTGGTACTTCAGTTCCGATAGCTCTTCGATTATGATATCTATGCTGCAGGCTATGAGAGCAGTTATAATGCCAATCTGTATAAAGATTATCCATCTTATAATGTCCTTGCGCAGGGAAAAACGCTCTGCCAGCTGTTCTCGCTGTTCGTCTTGGAACAGCGTGTTTTCGCAAACTTCATAGTCCAAGCTCTGCAAACGTAAAAGTTACTTAAAATAATCTCAAAACATACACTTCATATTCATACAGACCTCGTAATTGGGTGTGGAAGCTGCTGCCGTGCGGGATCTCAGATGGAAAATTGGTTCCAAATTGTTGATGTCTCTACTTGCACTACCCGCGTTTCCATTTATTTGCTAAACAAAAAAGAGCATCGAGTAATAAACTTAATATGTGCGACCAAAGATAAGCAAGAAGTACGTGTAAAACCAAATGATTCATCCTATTTTATTTTAGTTAAATACTTACACTTTCTCGAGGAACTGGCGGGGTAAAGTTTTCTAATAGCGGTGGGTGGTCATTATCTATTAAAGGGTAATTCCCCGAATTTGCTGGCGCTGTCCTACCTGAAGAACTAGTTGTGGGTTCTTCGCTTTGGTTAACTTCAATATCTTTTATTGGCTTTGAGCTATGACCAGTCTTTTTATTAAGCACAATCGGATCATCCTCCTCGCTGATATCATCTTCTAAATTAATTAAAGTCTTGTTTTCGTCCATTATTTAAAACAATAAATATAAAATGGCTCAATAACAAAAAAGTAAAAAACAGAACAAAGCCGATTGAGTGTAACCATCTGCGGTCAGCAGCGAAATACCACAACTGAATTAAAAGTATTTTATGAAAGCGTTTTTTTAGTCTAGTTTTTAAAACGAAATAATTTAATCGATTCAACGTACTTTATTGTAATAAATGTGGAAAACAAAATAAATTTCTGTTTATGAGTCGTCTCAAATTGAAAACTTTCAGATTCTGGATGCTTACAAATATAGAGTGGAATCAATTTGATGATTCGGATCCAGATTCTTGAAGTTTAAAATTAAATATGTCCTTAGGGCACTTTTTTTTGGTAAAAGTATATTACAGAGTTTTTTTTAAATTACCCCATTATTGAATGGGTTCAAATTGAAAATTTGGATTCAGAAACTTGAACTTGGCCGCCTCCAACAGCAAGCGATTATGTTCAATCCGATTACGACAGTGTAATTCCTGATTTATTTGGGACATTGTGCGCTCCAGGCGCTGCAGGACATCTCGCTGTGGGTGCTCCAAGAAGTGGGTAAACGATAGCGATTGTGAGACGGATTGGGAGCGCGAGTACTCCATGGAGACGTCCTCCATCGAGGAGGCCAGTGAGCAACTGGATTTACTTTCGCCCTGCGATGGAGCCCGGCTCAGGTCGATGGCTGCCGGTTGATCAATCAGGAATGAGGAACCACTTGATTGCTCCGGCTTGACGGGTCGACCCAGTAGGGAAACACTAGCAGCAGTAGTCGCCGATTTGGTAGGGAGCGTCTCCACATTTGAGGCCTGAGAAGAAAAAAAACCCAACCAAAGCTGTTAAATTAATTTTTTAATTAAGAATATAAGAATAATAAGAATTTTAACAACTATCACACAACTACATAGTTTATATACAACGTAAGCTATAACAAACATGTAATTTTTAATAAAACGATTACACAAAAAAATAAAAATAAATGCAAAATCAACAATTGAATTGTTAAAACTGACCCAACCCCAATCACATTTTTATACCCTTGCAGAGGGTATTATAATTTTGGTCAAAAGTGTGCAACGCAGTGAAGGAGACATCTCCGACCCTATAAAGTATATATATTCTTGATCAGGATCACCTCCTGAGTTGATATAGCCATGTCCGTCTGTCCGTCTGTCTGTCCGTCTGTCTGCCCGTCTGTCCGTCTGTCTGTTTCTACGCAAACTAGTCTCTCAGTTTTAAAGATATCGAATTGAAACTTTGCACACACCCTTCTTTCCTTTGCACGCAGTATATAAGTCGGAACGGCCGGGATCGGCCGACTATATCCTATAGCTGCCATATAACTGATTGATCGGAAATGCCATTACTTTGGTGTTTGTAAAGTTAGGAAGTTGGGATTTTCTATGGGTCTTATATTTGGCCAATCAATCTGACCTACCAAATTTCATAAGGATCGGCCGACTATATCCTATAGCCGCCATATAACTGATTAATCGGAAATGCCATAACTTTGGTGTTTGTTAATGTTAGGAGTTGGGATTTTCTATGGGTTTTATTTTTGGCCAATCAATCCGACCTACCAAATTTCATAAGGATCGGCCGACTATATCCTATAGCTGCCATATAACTGAACGTTGGAAATGCCATAACTTTGGTGTTTTTAAAGTTAGGAAGTTGGGATTTTTTATGAGTATTAAGAATGCATCATATGAATAATTTTGGAGAATATAATTAACAGAGTATTCTGCAAGGGTATATCAACTTCGGCTCCGCCCGAAGTTAGCTTTCCTTTCTTGTTTTTTGTTAAATTATACGGAAGCTTTTTATAGACACCCACATTTCATTATTAGTTAATCTTCCTAACCAGCTTTTTTGTACTTGGAAATCAACCACATTTCATTATTTGTTAAACTTACGACTTAAAATCAAAGATTAATGAATATGAAAAACATAAAAATATTCGCTGCAAAAGCGGAACTTGAACTTGGCGCATTCGATTCGATTGTCAAATAAAATATATATTTCACCATTCAGAATAGTATGTACTTTTTAGAACAACAAAAATAAGATTGTAACTATTTTAATTATGATGTAACTATTAACATGACAAAAAATTGAAAAAATACTTACAAAATACTATTTACTTGACCAATAAATAAAAAGTAAAAAAAAATTTCGATTTACCAATACATTTTTGATCGTTTCGAGGTTTTTTCAATCTATATTTCAATTTATATATTATTATCCGATTCCGATATTTTTAAAATTAAAACTGAATTTCTTTAAATGTAAAAAATTAGTATATCCTTGAGCAAATGCGTATATGTTTAAAAAACGACGATACTAAAACTCTTTTCTATTTTTTGATTGATTCTAAAGATATGGTATGATCGGGGTCGTTCCGACTTAGAAAAACGGCTTTTAATACAAAATGCTTAAAAACTATAGCTCTGTAATCGTGTTTGGTTTTAAAAACCATAGGCTTTTCATAAAGTCAATCGTGTAAAAAAGTTGATAAAAAGGTTGTAGTTTTCGAAAAATTGTCGGAATATCTCGCTGTTTTTGCCTATGTTATGAGAAATTTGACTTGTAAATTCGATGTACCTATGTATATAAAAAATAATAATTGAAATTTACTTGACGAGCTTAAGGCCTTAAGAAGCTATTGCTATGTTATTCCTTTTAGGCCTTAACTCAAAAATACGATTTTTCGTTAAGCTTTAAAAAATTCGTGATAATAATTTGATTCAGATAATTTAAAGTCAGGTAAAATCAATTAAACGTGAGCTTTTAGCAACATATACAGTTTTAAGTTATGGAAGTTCTATACTGTATATATTTTTATTCAAAATTACTCACATCCTGAATGAGAACACCTAGGCTGTTTGTGATATTTGGCGGATTGGCTTGGACGCAGTTATCTGAAGTAGAATCTCCGGACTGGAAAGAGATAAATAGATCAGCACATTAACACACGCTCCGTTTTTCATTGAGCTATTTTGCCGTGCGAACAGATACTGTATATAAATACATGAGCAAGTGTGGGGCTACTCTAACGGTGAATAGCAAAGTGAGATGTTGACATCTCGCTCCTGTTCTTGTAAAATGCTCACCTTGCGAGTAGCTCCCTCCTGCTCTTGCTTGTGGCGCTGGAACACCGTTTTGATTTTCAACTCGTGGCTTTCAATTCCCGTCGAAACTGGAATCTCCGGCAAAATCGGAGCCGTACTGGTTGTTGGGATCGGGGTTTTCTTGCGGGGCTTGCCAAAGCGTCGGTTCTTCATGATGCGATCACGGCGTTCCTCCAAAGCAGCCACTTTCATTTCGTGCAGTTTTCCCAACAACGAACTGTGACGCCGCTGCTCCCGGGGATTATGAAATTGTCAGAAGCTGCCTTTTTCCCTAAGAATCCTAAGCCCTTACCTTAATGTGCATGTGAAAGTTTCCCGTGGAGCGCACGCTCCCGCGATATATCCGATCCGGCGGACAATAGCAGCACTTGACCGTAACATTATCGCCCACCTGGTTCTCGATGCGGTATAGCTCCCCATTTAATATATACGGCACATGCTGGCGCCTTTCCGGATCCGCCTTTAGCTCCATTTTTTCTTCGGATCCGTTCAGGTCGACGGACATTTCTCAGCTTCAAAAGTTGAGGAATGAACGTTCTAGCTTTCAATAACGAGAATGAAGAAAAGGAAGAATGTGTCAAAGGCAGAGGAAGAGATACAAATTCTCCCAGAAAGGAAATGAAAGAGAGAACCAGGCAAAAGCAACGGTTGTTAGACAGACGAAGATAGACACGACGGCGACAAAAAGGCATATGTGCACGATTAGTGTTATAAAAGGATTAGTTCTGAGCAATACATATCATTCATAAAAATCCTATGTTTAATTAAATAAACATCCCTTTTTCGTGGATAACCAGGCAATTTAATATTATTTTTTTTTATTTAAGCGATTAAAATAAATTAAGCTTTTTGCCCCAAGGCCCCCAAAAAAATTATCAGTAATCAGAAAGACTGCCAGCTTTTTAAATATTTATATATTTTAATTAATGTCATTCATTCTTTTAGCTCAATTTGTAATTAAAATAAATTTAGATTTTTGCGCCAACGCAGACGAAATGATAAAGCAACAGTCTGGCAGCTCTTCAAAAGCATAGCAATCGGAGTGGCATTCCTGCAAGTTCAAAGAAAACAAGTTGGCAGTCAAAGTACCAAAATAAGAAAAAATAAACATTTGCCTCACGTGTTGCAGTTGTTAAAAACAAAACAACAGCGTTTTTAACAAATTCTGACAATAGTCTGCTCTATTACACAAACATAATCTAAACAATAAGTAAAAGAAATGTCGGAGCTATTGCCTGATGCCAAGCCAAACATATTAATAACCGGTAGGATTCACTCGCCCCTTTTAATTTAAATTTATGTTTTAATTTCAATTTATTGTTATTTTAGGCACTCCTGGTGCTGGCAAATCGTATTTATGCGAACGTCTAGCCTCCCAACTAAAGTTCGAATGGTTGGACTGCTCCAAAATCGCCAAGGAAAACGATTTTGTGGAGGAGTACGACGCGGAATACGACTGCCCCATTTTGGACGAAGAAAAAGTATACGAATTTCTCGTTACCTAACAATTTTAATGACTTCATTGTAATATTTAGCTGATGGACCATTTGGAACCCTTGATGGCCAAGGGCGGCAACATCGTAGAATACCATGGCTGTGACTTTTTTCCCGAACGCTGGTTCCAAGCCGTCTTTGTGGTCACCTGTCCCAACAAAACGCTCTACGATCGTCTCAAGGATCGTAACTACAACGAAAAGAAGCTCACATCGAATATTCAATGCGAAATCTTTGGAACCATTCTGGAAGAGGCCCGAGATTCCTACAAAACAGATATTGTGTTCCAACTTAAGGGTGAAACGAAAGCCGATGCACATATGAGTCTGAAAACTGTAAAAAACTGGTATCGTATGTGGAAAAGAAAATGAAAGTAGGATAAGTTAATTTTTTATAATCTAATTTATAAAAGCTTAAACATTTGTATGTAAATTAACAATTATTTACAACAAATAGCATGTATAAAATCGAAATCTTAAATCTACAACCTAATGTCTCGTCATTTTAAAGCGAAGCGGTCCATCCGGCGCATACATAAAGGTGACTGCATAATCCAGTGGCTTGTGGTTGTACTCCAATTTGTAGTTTCGCAGCAGCTTGGCCAGTAAAATTTGCATTTCCAGATCAGCAAATCTGCGACCCAGGCACATACGGGCTCCATATCCGTAGGGAAGCGAGGCAAACGGATGCAGTTTTCCGGGAGTTCCTCCGTGCTGTGGCTTCAACCATCTCTCCGGCCGGAAAGTCGCCGCATCCGTCACATACTCCTCCATATTACCTGTGACAATCGTCGGAAATACGGCCTGCACTCCCTTGGGCACTTGGTAGCCACAGATTACACTGTCCTCCATTAAGGTGCGTCCGTTTCCAATCACCGTGCTGTACATGCGAAACACCTCCTTGATGAAGGCCTTCAGGTGGTGCATCTGATCGAGCAGCGGAATTGTGAGTGGTGTGTTGGGATCCGGAAGCAATCGCTTCAGCTCCTCGTGCACCTTCTGCTGCTCCGCCGGGCGAGTGGCCAGTTGATACAACATGGAACAAACGGCCATGGATATCTGAAAGTTATGGAATTATTAGCACTTGGATACATTTGCTTGCATTCTGCTAACTAACCGTGTCGATTCCGACTAGAATCAAATCTAGAGCCATTATGGTGGCTATTTTTTCGTCCTTTTCCGACAAGATAACCTTTTCCACAAGCGAAGGCTCGCCGGCTCGTTCACTGGGATCTTGTGTCTTTAATCTCTCGGTGGCACTCTGAATGTACTTCATGCAGACGCTGACAGACCCCAGAAATTAGTTTTTGTATTGTAATGTATTCATACCTCATTTACCCCACAAAGAAGTTCATGTTCTTCACATAACGAGTCCACAGAGGCGTGGGAACGTATCTCCAATATGGAGCCTTTAGCTCCAAAGTGGCGACATTTCGAAGGGCATATTTGGCGGCATCAATAATTTGCTGCGGCTCCGAGTCCGGCTTGAGATCCGATTCCAGGCAGCCCAGACGAGTATCCAGAGCCACGCGACCAATGCCTGGAGATTAAAATTTGTGGGGTTATGATTTTAAATGGCTGTTTACAAATTATACTGACATTCCAACGACCATTTGTGAATCTCGTTGTCGAAATCTTCGGGCAGCTCTTCATTTCCGTCCAGCAGCTGCTCACAGCGCACCAGGAAATCCTCGGTGATCACCTCCAGGGGCTGCAAATATCGCCGGATGGTAGACAACTGCAGCACTGGCTTTTGGACACGCGAACGGAACTCACGCCAAGGCTCTCCGTGCCTGAATGCAGCAGAATATATAATATTTTAACAATGTAACAAATTATACCGTTCCACCTACACTCCGACTACGCCACCAAGCTCCCCGAAGAAATCCTTGCGCACCACGCTCTTGTACTTTACCAAACTGGGCATCGAGGGACGGAAGGGAGTGGGTCCCTCGCTTCGATAGCACTGGAAATTCATAAAATTACCAACTTAACAATCGACAACTGCCGGCAATTTGTACGGTGCCAGAAATTCGTGTAATGGCTTGGTGCCTTCGTGGTTCGCTGCCCAAGCGGAAAGTCCCAGCCGCTAGACTATCGTGTTTAATGCTTACCTTTTCAATTTCGTCGGCATCGTAGATGAACAAAAGATCCGGCCGTCCTATAAGACCTCCAAAACGCACAATTCTGCCGTAACGATCGTGAAGCAGCGATGATATTTTGGCCACATCGGAGATGGTGTATTGACCAATTATTGGCATCAGTCTACGGAACAATCAAGGTTAAACAAATCTCTATGACAATGAAAAATGCATTGACTTTTTCCAAAGGCGCAAAAATACCATTTGTGAGCAAAATTCGTCAGCATGCAGCAAAATTTCACACGTTATTAGGGCGACCTTGAATTCAACGCTAATTGAACGCTAATTTCCAGAATGACGTGCTGTCGAACGGATTGTAACTTAAGGCTTAGGATTAGACAGGTGTAAATTACTGGAAACCCACACGCACGTTTAACAAGAATCGTTAAGAAAGCCAAGTTTAGAGCCGCCCATAAACTTTAAGTTAGCATACATCATCGTTAAATAGAGGTAAAGACTAGTTGGAATTGCGTGTTTTTTGCACAAGCCCCAAACAAATAAGTGGTGGGTAAATACACATCATCATCATCACGGCTAATTCAATAATTGTTGAACAAGCTGGCCAACTTAATTAGGTCAAGTGAAACGGAGAGTATTTGGTTTTATTGCAATTGCAGTTCGCCGGAGAAAGCGAGTGAGTTTGCGGCTTGAGTCTTTCGTTAACGTTTTCGATTTCGATTGGGTTTCTCACCTCCAGGTATTGCCCAGAATGGGAATGGGTTTCGGTCCGGGTATTTGATTGTAGGGCAGGGCATTCTGCCACTCGGCCGTGGAGTGTATTCGCGGGGCACTGGCTACCTCTGGATCCACCAGATGTGGACAAGTGGCTACGCCCGTGGAGCTTTCGCGGCTCTCCAAGCGCCTCGAACCTGCTCCACCGATCTTGGACACACTTCGTCGCAGATTGGGACCACCTGAGGCTGTGGAACGCCACGCCTGCATCGGAAGCTTGTTCATTTTTCGGAGCCAACACAAGCCTAAACTGATTTAAATTCAAATCAGATTTCACTGGTCGTGAGCCTCGATTTCCAATTGTCTTCTCTTGACGTTGTCACACTGAGATCCGCGGGGCAATGTAACTGGCTTCTAGCGGGAACCGCAATCAAGTTCCACACTGAACGGCTGCCTGGCACAAACTACTGGCAGCTCGAGCCCCAGCGATCCAAACCAGCTATCTGTTTTGGGGGTCTTGAGTTGGAGCTCTTTGCGGCTTTAAAAGAGAAAGTGCTTCAGTGCTCTTAAGCTTAGTGTTTTTGTTTTGAATAATGGTACTGATATATTCTGTGGAGAACTTTTTGACTCTCTACAAAGCGATTAGCATTTCCCGTTGTCCCAAGGGGTTTGTTTTACAGTCTCCAGTTGTTTGTTTTTTTATTTACAATGACTCATAGAAGTCCTATAAATATGAATTAAAGCCACACAAATAAAAAACTATAAGCGAAGTTGTAAACTAGTGACGATGGTATCTTCAACCATTTAAATTTTCCATTTTGTGAACAAAAATGATTATTTTGTGCAGTCGAGCTCAAGATTTTTTAACATTCATTTGGCACGCTGCAAAAGAAAATACCTGAAAATTTAAAAAACCATTATAATAATAATACAACGTTTTTACTTCTTTACAAATAAGGAACACAAATAAACGAATTATTTATTGTACAATTTTATTTTACTTAATAATAATTGGTTTACAAAAACTTAAACAATAGGCAACAAAAATGTTAAATATTTAAAATAAAATATTTATTTAAATTAGATAAAAATTACTACTCATTGTAATATTTAGCTGTTGTTCGTCGCAAGTAAAATCAAACATGGTATCAATTTTCATAACTTTGTAGAAGATCGCAGTCCCGCTTGTTGTTTAAGTTCTTCGGATGTCCCGTATAAAATTTAAAAAAGGTTGCTGTCTGGCCGGAGGCTACATTATTAAGTATTATGGATATACGTATCTGAAGCTTCCGGCAAGCCAGCAACATTTTTAAATCGCCCCTCAGATTTTTGGCTTCCAAGCCGGAAATCAGTACTTTTGTTGAGGGATGCTTGGATGGCAACAAGTTTGTCGTCTATTTTTTTAACAACTCGAGATAAGCGGCGGTCCAATTTTGTTGAGTATTACGTGTCTCGAATCCATTTGCTTAAATTTTTGCGCAATTTTGTTTTTGAATACGTCTGTCTGATATCAATTCCTTTAAAAAATGGACAGTCCTGGCATTAGGCTCCAGCAGACCCACCACGAAGTCTTCTTGCGAGATCGTTTTATTAAAGGATTCCTGGATGGCTGTCTTTCCTGATTCTATCCTGTCCAATTTGTTATTTTGTGATTATCGTAAAGAAACAGGTGCATCGCGGCCAGACAAACTTTTGAATTCAAACTTTTGCCCGGCCGCGTTGCACCCGCTTTTTGACGATAATCATATGATTTAAACAAAATTGGACAGGATAGAAATAGGACAGACATCCCTCCAGGAATCCTGTAAGAAGACCATCACACAATGAGACCAAGCTGAAGGTTATTTAGTTGGTTGGATCGTCCATTATCCTGGGTGTCGGCCAATAATCCTTGCAAGTCCAGGAGAATAAAGAAGCACCACAGTTTCAGTAATTTGAACCTCGCCAACGGCGGCTTATAATCGTACTGAAAATAGTTTGCATGAGGAACAAACCACGAAACCTACAGTATTGCTGATATGGCAGCTGCTTACGTAATCTCTGTGGCTCGTTGGGTCAAAGAATTTGTTTTTTGAGGGGATAATGATAACGCTATCGTTTCATTTCTAAGTTTTTAAAATGCTTAACAACCCAAATTGAACATGGTTTATAAACAAAAAAATTGCTTCTTTAAGTTATATGAGGCTGTCCAGTAACACCTATAGTTTGGCTTTAAAAACCTTCATAATCATATTTATTTTATTAATTTAGGTTGCTAACCAAACTTTTTGAAAACGTTTTCAATCCATAAACATGAAATTTCACGGCGACTACAATCTATAAGTTTCTTTGTAAATACCAATTATACTCAGAAAAGCCCAAAAGTATTCTTTAAGTTAAAATGTATAAAGAAATGCCTGAAGCAATATATATTTCAACATAGCGTTGATATAAAAAATATTACAACTGCTCAATTGCTAATGAGACATATTTGCAATTATTTACCTGATTAAAATTAAAGTTATACTGATTTCGAAAATGTATAAAGGTACGTCTGAACAAAATATAAATTTCAACATAGCGTTGATATAAAACTTATTACAAACTAATGATACACATTTGCAATTATTCACGTTGATTAAAATTTAAACTGATTTCGAAATCAATAAACTCCAGCTCATTATGCCCAGCTAAGTGATTTATTTAAAATTGTGGTGCATGCTTGGTACAGCAGTTAGTCTTTCGGCAATAATGGTGGCATTTAAATCGGTCAGATGGCTTCCAATAGCCGCTGCTATTTTATTCAGCTTGAGTCTTAGGAGCGAGTGTCGACGGGAGAAATCGAGATTTACAAACATGCAGTGTGAATCATTTAACGAATCGTATGCAATTTTTAAAAAATGTAAACTCAATTTACTTGGAAGAGGTCGAGTTGGTGCGGATATGTACTTGAAGCTTTTACAACTCCCAGTAGAAAACTCATGGGTACGATTACATTTCTCAGTTGATTTTCAATATTGGGCTTTATTTTTATAATTTTCTTAAGATCAATTGGAGCATCTATCGCCGATATAATGGATTTCACCCGTTTTTGTACAATGTCAGCACAGACCTCTGCCAGCTTTTGCATAAATCGAATTTGCTGTCTTTTGAAGGACTTGTCATAAATGCCATTATGACACGGTCAAATTTAAATCACTCATGTCCCTACAATGTAAGTCAAATAATACATAGATAATTAGAAAGATGTATATTTTACATAACCTTACAGCATGATATCATTTTGGACAATCTGGAATTTTCGGATGAATTTCTAAACAAACTTCCTCTACCCCAAGGCGTTTATAAAGTAAAATTGCGATTTGCCACTTACAAAGTGTGGAGGGTGCAGGTGACCGTGTTCTTTGAAAGAGAAGAATAAAAGCTTTATAATGAGCAATAACCATTTAAATAAAGCAAAGTTTGAAATCGTTTCCACACATTCTTTATATATTTAGCAATTTTTCTTTTGATTACAAAGTTTACGTTCAATACAATAAAAATTTCACAATTTTCAAATGCTAACCACGTGCATTTGGGTTTGTTTTAAATGTATGGCTGAGTTTAATGAGATTGTTGTGCAAAGCAATGTTGAATACAGTTTTTAAGAGAACGCATAAAATATAAAACTTTCTTGGCCAATAAAAACTTGGACACATCAAAAACTGCTTAAAAAGATTAATTTATTCTTGGCATAATATAACGGACAATGTCATACCACCATTTATTAATAGTATTGTTTAAATCGTAAATGCTCTCCTGGCTTACAGTCTAAAACTTGACTTTATAGCTTAAGTAGTTTTGTGGTATTGGCGACAAATCATTTATTAAATGGCACGTATCAAACTCATGCGTGATAATGATGGATAAAAAAAGAAATAGATGAACACTTTAAGAGGCAAGTCTAGATCGAGTTGTTTTGATTGTTTGTTAAGGTTATAATAGCATAAAAGTTAAGTTCTTATAGTCTTTACTAGTATGAAACTTAGCTAAGATGCTGTATGCATATGAATATAGAATGGCTTATGTATGTAGACTTAGACTATCCGATTTCGTCGACGGATTAAATTAAGATGATGCAGAGTGATAAATATGAAATGTCGTGTGACAGTTTAGAGACAGATCCTGCACAATGAACGCTCTTCATCTACTTCTTTACTCTGTTTCCTGTCCCCGTTTTATACACTTCCCTTATCCGATAATTAACTATGCTTAAGTGCTATTTATAGGTATGTATGAATGTGTGTATCTATGCTTAAAAATGTATATGGCGGCGTCGTTCGTATTTACAGTTCTTTTAGGTCATTAATATATCGCACATTTGATTAACTAAAACTAAACGGACCTCTCCGGGGGAACTGAATTCGAGTTAAATCAATAATATAAAACAGCAACTAAAAAACAAGTAACATCCATTGTTTGACGACTAATACTTTCAGCCTGCCGGACAGTTTTAAGGCGGCTTCAGTGTTAACACTCGAATTCGTTGGCCGTAATGGCGCTCAGATCCTTCATCAGGCCTTCCAGATTGGCCATTTCCTGGTTGAGCTCCTCGGTGGATGTGCTGGGGGCCAGTCTTTGAATCTCATCGGTTGAGTGGACGACCGAGCCACCGCCCTGCAGGCGATTGGGCGTGGCAGCCGAGAACGAAGGTTTCTTGTAGGGCGATTGGTTTTGTGGACGTATTGTGACGGCGGGGGCTGTAGAATTAAATATTTAATTAATAATTTAAAAATTTATCATGCTTTTTTTTGTTTTCGGTTTTTTTCTTACAAATGCAAAAACTCTTTTTAAGAGATTGAGTAATATTTACTATACTCACTATGCTTGTTAACGGGTGTGGCTCCGCCTGTGGGCGGTGGTCCTGGCACACTGAAACTCTTCAGAGGATGCCCACGCTTCGAACTTTCGATGGTGGACACAGCCGCTCCGTTGCCTGCATTGCTGGAATACGTAAGCAAAATAAAAGACTCTCATTATAAAAAAATGATTTATTAAAAATATTTTTTTATATGCTACTAAACAGAGGCCAAGACTGCTTCAAACAACAATGGGACATAGGGAACCCCTCTTGGCCACCGGCCGACTACTGGTGCCCAGAAAGTGCAGCTTCCGCGCCAGCTGAATCTGCTGCGCCTTCCGGGCCAGCCGGATGTACGGCTGGCGATCGGAGGCTGACATCACGTTCCACGTGTAGGTGGCCAACTCGGTGATTGTGGCCGCGGTGCGCATGCTGTAGACGCCCTTGTACTGATGGTTGATCAGGATCTCGTCCAGGCGGAACTTGTTCATGAAGTTAAGAAACGGCGACGGCGAAGCCATCAGCAGGAGCTGCTGCTCGACGCGCCGCGGCAGCGTTTTCTTATCAAGCTTGATCACCCTGCTTTTCGGTCCATGCACCAGATTGACCTGTACACTGGGATCGATACGCCCCCAACGCGTCCTCGAGCACATTTTGGTCTATGGTCTTGTTTACAGCGGAGATTAAAAGCAAGGAAAATTTATATGGGAATTTTGAAGAATTTCTATCACCAAAATGGGAGCACGTGCAATGACATAAGAGTTTACATCAAAAAACCTAGCAAAAGCACCGCCCACTTCACTTACCAAAAGTTGGCATCGTGCCAATGACATAAGAGTTTACATCAAAAACCCTAGCAAAAGCACCGCCCACTTCACTTACCAAAAGTTGGCATCGTAGCCACCGTAGGGATGCTCAGGAGTCTGTGCCATCGAGTTGCTCTGCGGCTGGGTTAGGCTCTGCTGAGAGAGACCGGCCTCCATGGTCATGTGGGATCGGTTCTGGTGGCTATACTGGGTGCGCGGGTACTGGGGTCGCTCTATCGTTCCGTTCATTGATGTGGCTGAAAAGGGAATGGGTATACGTTTACAAAACTAGTCCCATTATATAAAGAATTTCCGACTTACTCATATATCCTGGCACGTAGGATCGCTTGTCCAGCGAATTGGTCACATGACCCGGCACTGGCGTCTCCACTTCGTATTCGCTGTGAACCACCGAACGAGGCAAGGTAAGGGCTCCACTACTCGAAGCTCCATCGCTGCAGACAGGTGTCACTGTGTGCAAGCCCTTGTCTATGTTTTTGAGCTCCATTTGATCATGGTGGATCCATAGATCCGGTGGCTTAGGCACGCCTACGTTGTTCTTTTGATAGCTGCAAATACATAGGGTTTATAAAATGTACAGGATACTATTAGTAGATAGGCAACCCACCTCTTTTTTGTGTGTTCTGGCGAAGATTGAGGTTTACGCCGGCATAGCAATAGAATACCGAAGAGAACCACCAGTAGTACTACGGCCGTAGCCCCAATAATAATGTACAACAGCTTCTCGTTGTCGATTCCCTTGGCTATGGTGTCGGCCTCCTGCATTATAACCGCTGCACTAGTGGTGTAAGATACCAGGGCCGAGAAAGGAGTATTGTTATTCCCCTTGGTAGTTCTCGCCTGAACTTTAAAGTAGTAAGTAGTGTAAGGTTTCAGGTTTGGTAACATCAGCATGGTCTCCTCGCCGGTGAAGGCCTCGACTGCCCAATCGCGATCCCTCTTTGTGGTGTCCGTTGTGTAGTATATATTGTAGCCAGTGATCTGACCAACAGTGTGCTTTGGTGGAATCCACTGGATGATCACGGTGGGTGGATTCAGTTCATCCAGGCGAACAGTAACCTCTCGCGGCGGGGTAACCGGTACATTTTGATACGTGCTATTCAGCACGGACATCGACCAGGATGACTCCCTACGACCTTTAACCACTTTCACTGCAAACTCATATTGCGTATTGGGTCGCAAGTCATTGATCATGCAATTGAGGTCCGAGGTGTTGTGGTAGCGATATCGATTGGATCCCGTGATGCCATAGCTAACCGTATAATGCCGATTATCTGTCACATGCTGGTTCTTGTTTAGCATCGTGTCGATCCAGTAGACCACAATCGAGGAGCTGGACATGGTGATGGCCCGCAGACCCACTGGAACCTCCAACGGTGTGGGTGCATCTACAGGCTCCTCATCGCGAGTCTTAATGTTGTCATAAATAGGTGGGCCGTCGCCCTTAACATTCCTAGCCCTTAGGGACACCACATATTCCATATTCGGCTCAAGATTCTTAAGTATATGATAGCGTTCCGTCTCCTTCAGCTCGATATAGTTCTCGTCGGGAATTCCGCGACCCCAGCCCAGCACATAGTTGCGTATCTTAATCTCTGGCTGCTGCGGTGGACCCCAGTGGAGGGCAATGTTGTTGGCTCCAGGATGAATGCTTTTCCAAATTGGTTTTCCTGGCACCTGCGTCTCGTCCAGATCATTCTCCAGTGTGTTGACGCGATACCATTCAGTAAAAGGTCCCGACCCGTTCACCGTCATGGCCGCTATCTTCACCTGGTACTCTGCATTGCGATCTAAGCTGCTCAACTCAAAGTATCGAATATTGGCCGGAGTACTCTTTACTTGGGGGGCATCTTTGAACTTGCGATACCTAATCTTGTAGCCAGTAATCTGGCCATTGCGATCCTCCTCTGCAGGTGGCTCCCAGTGGACGGTTATGGACTAGTTAGGTAATGTATTTCATAAGTTCGTAAAGTTATGTTTATTGTTTTAAGAATTTAAATACACTTACGCTGGAACTTGTCACCTCTAGAGTGACATTATTGGGCGGCTCCGATGGCGTGGACGAAAACGTTTTCACACGGATCTCTGCCGAAGGATCGCCCATTCCATTTCTATTAAAGGGTACCACAGAAATCACGTAGTCCGTATGGGGACGCAGCTCCGTTAGCACAGCATCCAGAGCAGTGCTATCGTGATACAAATCAGCACCACTGTCGTTCTGTTGTTATATTATTCAGAGAATTAGCAAATGCAAAATTTGAAAACTTAAATAGTATTTTTATCTCACCTCCGAGTAGTAAACCCGATACTTGAGTATCTCCCCATTGGTCACAGCGGGCTCTCCCCACTTCACGTATATCTCATTGTGACTACGGGCATATCCCTCAAAGTTACGTGGTGGACCCGCAATGTTCACCTCCGGTTGGGTACTGACCTCCAGTGGAGTCGAGGATGCGCCGCTCCCAAAATTTGTATTGGCCTCCACACGGAATTGGTAAGTTCTGCCTGGTAGCAGTGATTGAATGTTGACCTGCTGATCGTCATGGGATTTGGTAACCATTTTTTGTTCCCTGAAATCGTAGTTTTGGATATAAATAAATAATTGCTTCTCTTAAGTTGAAATGGTTATTATTTATGTTTTGTCAAGAACATTATCTATCCATAGTATACAGTAATAAGATAAATTGGTGTTCCTAGAATAAAATCCTACCGCGACTTGATTTAATTTAAAATTGAATTCCGAATTATTTAGAATTATTTATAAGGGTCAAAAAATATGAGACTTAATATTTTAACGAATTTTTTACTAATAGCAAGTTAACATTAAAACTTTTGTCATTTAAATTAGTATTTTTTGAACGCAAAATATATTAAGCTAGCAAATATTAATGTTTTATTTTTAAAAGACTCTAGTTTATTCTTTAGATAAAAATTGAGATATTTTAGATATTTTCGTTCCTGCTAATTGCAGAAGGTTTTCCAAGCAACATACGCACGAACTCCTTGAGAAGGTGGGGTCAGGAAATGGGCACAGGATGAAAGCCAGACAGACAGACATCTGATTGAATCGAAAGCGAAATCATTTCCGCTTGACTGAGGAGATGAAGCCATTAGGCGACTGGCTAACTATGCAAATAGGGTTAATCTCGGCTAATTGCTGGTTAATGGAGCGGATGCCTTTTATGCGGGTAATGCGATGATTTCCCGCTACTCACCTCTCGCTGTTGTTCATCTTGTAGTAGACTGTGTAGTAGACCACATCGCCGGGATTCTGGATGGGTTCCACCCAGCTAAGGGTCACGAATCGAGACTTCACAATCTGCGCCACCAGGTCGCGTGGCTGACTGGGCAATCGGGCTTGGAGTCCACTGTCCAGGACCTTGGAACCAGGATGCTGGGCACTCGGATCCTGTTCGGGGGAATCTGGGAAAGCAGGGGATTGTTTTTGCTGCTGGGATTTCTTGATATTGCTCGCCCGATAGGAGTCCAGTATTTTCTGTGGGTCCTCGCCCTGTTTGTAGGCCTCCAGAAGAGCCTTCTTGGTAGCTGGATCGTCTTCGTCATCGTCATAGTCATCGTCTTCGTCCTCGTAGTTCTTGGATTGATTCTCGAGCGGAAGGGCACTTGCCGTATTTAGTATATTAAACATGCGATCGTTGAGCGGTTTCTCGAACCTGGGAAGCTTTCCAGAAGGAATCCTCAGTCGTGTCGTACCCGAATCGTCTTCGTCCAGGTCATCGTCCTCGTCCGAAAAGCGGGGACTGCCACCGGACTTGGTGCGCAGCTGCTCACCCGAATTATAGGGTTTGCGACGCTTGGTCATATTGTCAAAGGTCTGAAGGGATTTGGTGGAATGGCCTTGGGATTTGCGTTTTTTGAGTTTCACTTTTGGAGTGGGATTTGTAGGTGGTTGGATGGTTGTGATTGGGGTGATGTTAAATGGAAATGAGGCGAGGATTAAGGAAATAAAAGAACAAACGAAATAAACAATAAGTTAATAAATTATATTCCAAATTAATAAAAGTCATTTCATGTGTTTTAATATTAATAAACTTGATTGAAATCTCTTTTGTGGGTTCAATAGCATTGCATGAATAATTAACTATGGATAATTATAGCTGAATAATAAACTGTTCTGGGTTATTGAGCTGTTTAATTCAGAAAAACCAACAGAGGTATACTTTGATTAAATCGCTCGGAGCGGGATTTTAATACCTTATTCATAAAACAAGGAACGCTTCAATAATAGCTTTACCTTAAAACACAAGACATAACACAAAAGAGATTTGCCTGTTTTGAGATTAAATAAATTGAGTAATTAAATATATTACTACACAACAAAGTGAGAAATATATTCTCAAAATATTCACATTCTAAACATAAACCAACTTCAACTTAAAACACAAAGTAACATCCAATGTTCAGACAGCTAAGGATATAATCGGCCGATCCTAAAATGAGGGATCAAAAAACACCATAAAACCGACTCAACTACAACACCAAAGTAGGCATTACAACAGTTAATGGCACAAGGATAAGTCGGCCGATCCTAAAATTGGCAGCGGTGATAGCCAAATATAAAACCCATAGAAAACCCAACATCAACTTACAAACACCAAAGTTAGGCATTTCCGATCAATCAGTTATATGGAACTATAGGATATAGTCGGCCGATCCTAGAAATGGCAGTCGGATTGATTAGCCAAAACAAAACCCATAAAATACAACTTCCTAACTTTACAAACACCAAAGTATGGCATTTCCGATCGTCAGTTATATGGCAGCTATAGGATATAGTCGGCCGATCCCGCCGTTCCGACTATAACTGCGCAAAGAAAGAAGGGGTGCAAAGTTTCAATTGATATCTTTAAAACAGAACTAGTTCGCGTAAAACAACAGACGGACAGACAACGGACAGACGGACAGACGACAGACGGACAGACGGACAGACGGACAGACGGACATGGCTATATCAACTCAGGAGGTGATCCTGATCAAGAATATATATACTTTATAGGGTCGGAGATGTCTCCTTCACTGCGTTGCACACTTTTGACCAAAATTATAATACCCTCTGCAAGGGTATAACAATACACACATAGACGCATACGAAATTATTTTACAAAAGCAGTATGAATGAAAGGATATTTGTACAGTAAGGGAGATTGGGGAAGTTGGGAGTTTAAGGCTTTGAATTTCGTTGGGTCAATTTACAGGCCTCAAAGAGGCGCCAATTGTTTAAGCTGCACAAATACTGGACACCGACCTAGATCTACTTTGACTACATCTTTAGATATTCCACTCACCTCCTTGAGGAACTACCCGCAGACGAGCTGCAGCATGTACACTGCCCGCAGCATTGGTGCCCACGCACTGGAACATCCCAGCGTCGGAGTTCAGGAGACCAAGGATCTTCAGATTGTGACCATCCACCAATTGCATGTAGTCGTTGGGGGTTATGAGATCTCCGTTCTTGAGCCATCGAATAGTGGGTTTGGGCTTTCCCCAGATGTCACACTTCAGCTCTGGCTCATCCTTCTCGTGGGCAGTCGTATCCTTGGGCGCCTTGATAAACTTTGGCGGCTCCTGGACCTGCACCGTGGCCTGGGCATCCAGAGAGTCCACCGTATTGCTGGCCCTGCACTGATAATTCCCAGAGTCAATGTCCTCGGCACTGGAGATTTGCAGCGAGCCTGTTCCAATAATGGAAAAGCGGGAGTCCAGATCATTTAGATCCAGATCCATGCCATTGCGCAGCCACTTGATCTGCGGCTTGGGCACTCCGTTGGCCACACAATCCAGGGTGACAGTGTCTCCCTCCCTCACAGTTTTGGGCGATGGACCGACGAGGAACGAGGGAGCCACAGCATTATCAGCTCCCAGTTCGGTGGATTTCTTGATATTCAGATTGGTTTTACTGCTCAGCCGGGAGGCACTGCCTGATGTCACGTTGCACTGATAGGATCCCCGATCAGATGGACCCACCTCATCGATCTCCAGCGCTCCGTTGGGCAGCACCACCATGCGCAGCTTGTCCACGGGCAGTGGCAAGTCGTCCTTGAACCACTGAACCGAGTGCTTGACGCCCTCCTGCCAGTTGGCTTCGCCCAGCATGCAGCGGAAGTAGGCCGTCTGACCCGGCAGCAGATAGGTTTCCAGGAAGTCCTGGTTCAGATCGGGCTGGCGGGCAATGGCCACCAGGGCCGGGCGACTCAGCACACTGCCCACGCCCTCGGCACTTAGTAGGCATTGGTAGGCTCCCGTCAGGCCACGGTTCTCCTCCACCGAGCTTATGTACAGCGATCCGTTCTTCAATTGAGTGCGGAACGTATCGCCCACGATGACCAGGTCCTGGCCATCGGGTCCTCGCCAACGGATGGTCACTGGTGTGGGCGAGCTGGCCTTGCCCTTGCCTCCACGTCCCATGGATGCACTGCCCGAGCACTGAAGCAGCACGGAGTGGCCCTCGGGCACCACGGCATCCTGCGGCTCCAAGGTGAACGAGAGCGCTGCAATAAAAAACGCGCAGGGTGGTGAAATTAATGCACTGCCAGAAAAAAATGAAGTATATATAGCAAATATTTTGTTTTAAATTTTAATGTGGGTAAAAAGGCTGTATGCCAGCTTTTAAGTGTGGACACAGAAAATTTCGAATTAATTATTTAAATCTGTAAAAACGCGTATTATTCTGCGGAATGTAATGCAATATACTTTTTGAAATGCATTGTGTTTTATTTATTAAAAATCAGAATTGGGCTATGTGGATTGAGAATTTCCTGTTTTCGCGGGTTATTTCTGGAGTTTAGGCAGATTTTCTCCGTGTGGGATTGGCACATCCGAATGGGGCTTATGCGACGGCTCAAGTCAGCCGCCCCCAGTTTACCGGAGTGTGCCTCCACTCGAGGACCGGCAGCTTCTGCAATCTGTCAACTTGTAAACATGGCTGAATAATTGAGGCTACAAAGGCCAACTCTCTCTCGAAGGCATGCAGCATAGGCAGGGGCGGAAGGGGTCGCCGGAGGCACGCAAATATTTGCATTTCCACTTTGGCTCGGATCGGTGAGGGTGGCGGGTGTACTGAATGTCTGGGCACAAGAGGGTGGCAGAGCCTGCCAATGAATAACCTAACATGCTTGCAGAAAAATCGAGAGCGCAAGGAACTCGGTGCCTGGAATACTCAAAGGCTTGTATGCAGGGGATAATGGTGATACAGAATTTCTGGGTGGGCTCTCTCAAAAGATCTGGGACTTTCACTCATTTAAAGCTAGGATTATTAGCCAAAGATTGCTGAAAAATGTATGGCATGTGTAAAGTTATTAAAATAAAATTCCTATAAATTGGCAAATAAAAATGTTTAATTTAATAGAACGAATATTTTTTATTTCTCGCCATTACTTTACTTATTAGCTATTTCTCTTTCATCTGGCTGGTTTCAGTCCTCACTGGACAAATTAAATATATATAAATGGGAACTAATTAGTCATCGAGTTTCAACCAGAGGAGCGTGAGTTAAATGCTGCTGGAATGATGACTTAATTTATGAGATTTATTCAGCTGTACAAACGACTTTGGCGTCATGAATTACACATTACATTTCATTTCATTGCAATTCAGTCTGCCAGGCCCCAGGATCCAGGATCCAGGATCCAGGGTGCACCTGCACCTGCAATTTAATTTGGACTGTTTCCCCTGCGGATCTCATTTCCATTTTCCTGTTGCCAGGCCGGACCCGACTTTGACCGCCCGTGAACTTAGGCTTTTTGCCTGGAAATGTGGAGAAGTATGCCTGCCATTTATTCGCTTTGTTTCCGCCTCCGACCCGCTTCAAATGCACTCGCCTGCACTTCTGTGCCAAAGTTTAAGCAAAGTTATGCGAGCCGTGTGCAGTTGGTTTCGGCCATATTAACTCGACTCAACTCTATTAGGGTAAACTACTTAGCGGACCTGGCGTTCCCCAGCTCTCGGAACTCGTGAGTGAGAGTGCCTTGTATTTCACATTTTATTCGAGCATTTGAGTCCCGACGTGTGGCTTTTATGGTTATTGCTTTTGGGGTCTTGCGCCGATGGAGCAGAACCTCAACTCTTCTTTCACATTTCACTTGATGAAATTGTGTTTTTTAAAACATTTCCTCTCCTCGAATATGCCTGTGTGTTTTATGGCCAGCTTTTAGGAGCTGTTAAGACAAACATGCAAGCATAAACACGAGAAATTGGTGTGTAATTGATCTATATAATTTACTATATCCTCTTTATAAAACCCCTTTAACCCCCGTCAACTGTCAAGGTGAACTGAGCTGAAGCAAATCTTGAATTCGACTGAATTCACTTTCCAAGCAGCTGCAGTTCAATTGCTACCTGCACTTTTCACCCCTTTTATTCTCACTTTTTATGCAGCTCAATTTCAGGGAACAGCAGACCCGCATTGCAGCCCCTGGGGTTGCTTTTTATTTAAGGTATTTTTTTAAGCTTATTATATTACTATTCTGTTGAGAATCTCTGGCCATTCGGCTCTAAATCAAATGGAGACATCTCGCTACTACTCGGTTTTTATGGCTCTGCAGCAGCAGGGAGCTGAATCCAATTAAAAACTTTATTGCTCGAATTGATTTTTATTGTACGCTTCTTTGGCAGCAGATAAATAGAGAAAGGGAGATACAATTTCGAAAGTCGGAGAGGGAAAGAGGTTATCGCTGCCCAAAAAAATTGTGTCAATTGGTTTTATTTCCCTCTTTCGGTTTCAGTTTTTTAGTGCCGACTTTCCATCTCTCGTTATCTATAGGACGGTTTTAATTATGACAGTGGGGGCGGGGAAATGCCACGCCCGCGCACTGACACACATGCTCGGAAAAAATCCATAATTAATAAATTAAACCAATTAAATACAAAAGAGTCGATTTGAAGTGGCATTTCATTATAACTGTAATTGCACGGAGAAATTTATTTGGATTTCTGGCTTCACGAAAGCTCAATTAATTTGAAATTGCGGATTTATGTGCATTATTATTATAGGCCTAGGCACTTAAAAATCATTGCTCTTTGGTTCAAACAAAAGTTCATGGTAACTACAATTACCCTCTTCTTTTATGCAAATGCAATCCTTGGTGCATGCAAATTTTGCCATTAAATACAGTCAGCTCAAGACAGCTTACGAAAGGAACATTATTTCAGGGAATATTTAAGCGAGTACTGTTCCTATATATAGGGTTTTTGTGTACCTTACCTTATGCACTTTTTTCAAAATGTTGGCCTTTGTCTGCTAAAACATGTACAAAAAAGCCATAGAAACAAAAACCCTTTTTGCATTATTTGTATTACTCCCCCACTCAAAACCCATCTACCACTTTTTACAGAATTTTTCATCCTGAAAATACTTTTTGTTGGCGGGCAAATTAAAATAAAAAACAAAAATTACACAAGCTTAAAGCTGAAAAAGAGTTGATTTGCTTTAATTGAGCAAACATTTTGTTCAAATTTTGTTTTTCAATTGAGTTTGCCATTTCCGTAATTAAGCTCGACGCGTTCATTGAATCAAATTAAACAATTATAATTCAGTCAGATTTGTGCGTTCAGTTTCCTAGAAATTCACTTTAAAAATTGGAGCTCAGTGAGCGAAGAAGGAGAAATGGGAAAATGGCTTAATTGAGTTTAATTGTTGTAGCGGACCTACAAAATCAACTCGACGAGTCACGCAGCAGGCATTTACATAAGATTAACAACGAAAAAAAAATGGAAAATTCAAAAAAATGAATTTGATGCATTTTGTTGCGAGTCAAAAGTGATCCAAATTCGTGGACATACAGAAAAGAGAGGGAATCGGTCCATGAATATTTATGATATTCCAATGAATTTGCATATTTTACGATTTTTCATTTACAGACGATAAAGCCCAAAGGAGGAGCAGGCTTAGATGGCGACAGTTTCTCCGGCTCCTTTTAAAAATAAAAACAACTCGCTTTTGCCATATGCAAATTGCAGTTTGTTGCTCGATGAAAAATTAGCAGTTCGGAGGAAAAGACTTTGTTAACATCGGTCTAGTGAAAAATGCCTGGCAAAGAAAGACATGACAGTCTTGTGCGAAGTGAGGAAAAATTGTGTGCATACACAGAAAAAAGTTCGCTTTCAACTTTGAGCTGATAAGTATAAATATTTAAATTGTAATGTTTTGAATATGATAATTATTTCCAACAACTGCCATCATAATTTTGATTAGAAAACATATAAAATAAAACTTAGGGTTTTTTGAGAATTTCGTAGATTTATTAAAATTAGAAGACTATGAAGCATGGCTCCGTTAATTGATTATTGAATTTTGGTGATAACAATAAGAACATAAAAGTTTTAAAGGGTTTAATTTTTGTGTATTCAATTTTACTAGGAAGCAAACCGGATCAACAGGCTGAAACGGCTGATAATTACCTGGGAAAACCTTTTGCTAAAACGTTGCAGTAGACACATGATTTCCAATCAAATGGCCAACTCTACGAAGGAGCCAATCAAATTAGCATATGGCCAAAAAGAGAAAACACCCTAAAAGGAGGCAGCATCACGCAAGAGACGCGCACAATTAGGCAGAAATTTCCATTTGCCAGTCAGGCGATTCCGACCAAACAGCAAATATTTTAAGAGACAAAAAAAACACAAAAATTTCGCATATCTGCAGGCCACGATCAGAGTGAAAGAGGGGAGGCCATTAGAGGCAGCTAATGGTAGCACCTTTTAAGGTTAAATTGGGCAGGCCGAGACTCAAAACTGATGCTCGGCTGGCCAACTCCTGGCCGCCTTATCGCTGCACAAATTTATGCACAGCTCGCAAACTAAGGGTTAAATGTGCCAATAAGCCAAATGCGGGTGTACCGAAATGACGCAGCAAAGCAGAGCAACAAAACGAGATGGGACAAAGGATAAGGGCTAGAGTCTAAGCCAGGTGATACCCTATATTGTTTTTTATTTCCATTTGCTCCATAAGTTACTGAAAACTTTGTGTGTGCATTGACACCTGCTCAACTAAAACGGCAAAAAGCATAAAATTTCAGTAATTTTTCGGGTTTCTTTAAAACTAACATTCTTTAAGATTAACATTCAAAACAATTAGATTTTAAATAATTATGTTTTTATAAGAATTCTTCTTACTTATTAAAGTTAAGTTTTTGAATTTGCACTCAACATTATTAACTGAATGCGGTTTCGCAGACTTCTAAATGTTTCTAGATACAATTATAACCGTTCGGGTTCTCTGTCTTTAATATGAAAAACAAAATTATTGTCGTATAGAAAGTCACAATAAATTATAATTTTAATTTTCCTAACCATATTTAAATATCTTCTAAAAACGGAAGAAATTGATCAACTCAATAGATCACAAAAGTCTTTCCCCATTACGAACACAATACCCCCGTCCTAATCCAGGGTACACTAAACCGAAAATCGCCAACTAAAATCTGTAAGCTTCGCAGCAGTTGGCCGCATTTGCATTTTGCCCCACTATCGAAATGTGCATCGCACGCTCACGCGACTCGAAAAAGGCCCACAGGCCGCACTCGCAACTGCAGCAGTGCCTAAAGTCGCAACTGCATCTGCAGCAGCAGCAGCAACAGCAGCCACATCCACTGCAGCAGCCACTTCAGGCGAAGACCTGGGCATCCATCCGCCATCGATTGGCTTGCCAATGTTGATTTTCCGTTTGGTTAGCTCACCTCCAAACTCCCCCCAACAAAAGGAAATGCGCCCGCAAAATAAGAAGGAAAGACGCAAATGTATGCAAAAAAAAAAGAAAGGGAGAAGAAAAATAAATAAAATTGCTGCGAACGGAAACTGCATCGACAACGACTGCATTGACCCCTTTTCCACCCACGTGCGTGTGAATTTGCCATGGATTGAGTTCCTCCCTTTCACCCGACTCCTACTCCACTTGGTGGGTATTTTATTGCACTAGTCCCCTGAAGGAAATAAAAGAAAGAAAATCGCATTGCTCACGTTGGCCAAAGTGCAAATGCCCAAGGAAAATAAAAAATTAAACCAAATTGGCTGAATATTTAATTGGCTAGCGGGGGCCGGGCAAGGAGAAGATTAAAGAGGGTAGAACTCAGAATAATAATGAAACTAAAGTTTTTAAAAGCATTTATAAGGTTAAGAAGTCTATCTCCTTATCCGGTTTATATAAAGGCCACATTGAAGATAGAAAAAAAACAAAGTTTGAACCTTTAAAATGGCTTCAGTGAGCACCCCTGAATTGAGAACTGTCAAAAAACTGACGCGGAACGCATATTGATCGCCTTTTCTAAAATTAGATATAGTGACTTACAAAACTGTCATTTAAACTTTTTAAGAGCAATTCTACTCAGAAACATCTGCCAAACTTAAGAAGTTTCCTTAGCCCCCCATAAAACTGATTAAATATAATTCAATGAGTTCAATGATTTTTTGAGTTGAAAATCTTTATTTGGGTAAACCACTTTTTAGTATGGTATACCCGAAATACTTTTTAATATTTGTTCGCGCCCAATTAAATATTTTCTCTTTAAAGCAATTCCCATCTGACCAAGGTTTTCCGCTCAATTGATTGTCACTTTCATCGCTTTGATTAACACCTTATGCGACACTTTTTCTTTCCTCACTAACTAAGCCACAAAATGGCCAGACCAAAAAGAGATGGAAAAAAAATTAAGTGAAAAGCTGCTCAGGGGCTGAAAAACCTTTTATGTTGAGTGGCCGCGAGGAAAAGTAATGACAGACGGAGGGAAAACGAGGGCCGTGACTTTGAAGAGCTACAGAGATTCAAATTCAAAAGCGACAGGATAAACTCAAAGCCGCATTGCCACATCCTGAATGCTTCCCAATTCCCAGACAACCGTCGTGCGTCCGAAATGCTGCACAAATATAATTATAAACGTCTGTCCGGCCATTAGGTGCTACGTTAGAAGCCTCCACCACCCCCGAAACCCAACCTCGCCCCCACTCTCTGCTCCAATTTGGCTCGGGGCGTGGCAACACCACACACTTTACCCCCCAACTGGTCTAAATTTAGTCGGGCCTGTCTGGCAGGTTCATGGAAATTGTCGCATCAAGTGAAAACATCAATGGAGATTTTGGGCGGGGGAAGCAGCTTTGATTTTGATTCTATTTTTTATCTGCATAGCGTTTGACATTTGCCAGTTCAGTTCAATGGCCAGGGAAAAGGCAATCAAATTGATGACTTTACTTCCCACTCCGGTTTCTGTGGCTACATTTCAATTATGCTAATTACAAGCAGCCATCAAACACCTAATGGCCATGGGCGAGGAGGACTTATGTAAGTCCAACCCCATTTTATCCCCTCCTCCAGCAAGTGCAACTTCTGGCTGTCGCTTTGCTTTGTCATTGAGCTATTGCGGTTTGGCTGCTAATTTATGGGCTTGTTCCGAACCAAACCATAACCCCTGAGAGTACGCCTTCTCCATCTGTAAATAAAACATAGAACTCGGAGCACGGAGTAGAGTAGTTTTTCCCCCTTGAAGGTTGTAAACATGCCGTACACAATAGATTCCCAGTTTTTGCCCATGAAACTCTGCGCAAAACTAAAGAAAGCAACAGACAGGAGATATCCTTCTTTTGTCCTGGAAATGAAGTACTCAAATTACAGGGGGATATACATGTGTGTGCGCCATAAAGCTGTCTGCAGCAATCCGATAATCATCTAAGGGCTTGCGCCACTTCATTTCGGGACAACAAATTTTATTATGCAGAAGAGATTTCTTTTTCTTTCAGACTTTTTTCAGTTTGCGTGTGAAGCGCCGCCACAAAGTAGGATATGTAGATGTCTAGATATGGCCGCATTAAAAATAAACTATTCTATATTGTTCATGCTCCTTAGAGAAAGAATGCCGTAGGCACCGAATGCCTCCTCACAAAAGACTTGCTCTGCATACAAAAAACCAGTGACGATGACAAGCAACTCTGTTGCAGATTCCCCAGAAATGGGCAAAGAAATTCCCCTTTTCCTGCTGGTTTCCGCCGACTTTGCAGCTAATTTGCCTCTGGCTATAATAATGCTTAAGCCAAGTAATAAACGCAGATTTTTTCCATCGTTTGGCAAGCAAAATCTTGGCTTGACTTTTGTTTACTTTGGAGGGCAAACAAGGAGCAGGCGACTTGATCCATTCCTCAAGTTAATTAAAGTTTTATCAAGCCAAGAGGTAAGCACGCAGACTTCTTATGGCATTTCCTGGAATGCAGCCGTCTTCTCTCCTCCTCAAAAACTTCATGTTTTATTCAATTTTATCTGTTGCTTTTGTTGTTCTCGACTGCGTAACTAGCTAAACTCAAGTTGTGAAGTACGAATTCCATCCGCAAAAGTGATTTCAAATGCATTTCGCCTTAAATGCTGCTGGGAGTTGGCCCAAGTTATATCATCATCATCATCTTTATTATGGCCTTCATGAATTCAGGTTTACTCGTTACCGTCTTCGATTTCAATCAATGTGCAGCAGCTTATTGAGATCTTTCCATCTCTCCTTTCTCATTTTCCTTTCATCGCGTGCTTTTGTTTTCCCTAACCTGGGGTTTTCCAAGGCACCGAATGCAACAAATGAAAATCATTGAATAGAGAGCGCAGAGCTAAGCCTTCAGCAGTTTATGACGCGTCAGTTTCAATGAGTTCGTGCCTGAATGGATCCCTTCGATGATGGCTTAGCAGCTGCTCTTGAGTGGAGATTATATGGAAAATCGTTTGGAAAATATATGTATTTAACTAGCAGGATCAAGTTCACTTTGCTTGCAGATTACCAAAGGTTTAATTCAGCTATAAGTTTCCTGGTTTTAAAAGCAAAGTCTAAGAAAGCCATCCAAATATTTCCCTCTTATCATCTCATTTTACCTCTTGAATTTGTATTCCTATTAAGAAGCATATTCCATTTCATACCTGCAAACAAAAGAGAGAAATAAGTCAATTAGAAATTGATACACATACATAAATTTAATTGGAAATAAATGTAATATGGGCAGCATAACCTCGATTCTTGTATGTTAACGCTCTCCCCAACCATTGGTTACATGGAAATCGATAAACGGTGTTCGATTACATGTCCGATAAGATATGAAATAGCATAGCTATGGAGACCACACATAACTCGGGATGGTATGAAAGCTGTAACTGCCGCCATATTGATAACTTATCGATGTGTGTCAAAGAGCACGGCTGCCATTGGAAATTATAAATCAATTTCCCGCCATTCATCGCCGATCGGTTGTGATAAGATTGCCATGGAGGGAAAAGGTTGGATCAGGGGGCTTTAGCATAATTACGAAACATGGCAGCCGGCGGAAAGGGCAACTTAAGCGGCTTACTCCACGGTTAGACCATGTCTCAGGTTGTCTCCGTGGATGTGTGTGCCTTTCAGTGTCTATATGTGATGTTTTAATTAAAGCAACCGACGACGACTGACCGGTCGTCAAAGCGTCGCCAGTTAGCAGGCACAACTATCGGTCAATAACTTGGCCCAGGCACGCGCCACATACAGTGGAGCGACACTAACATGAACCAGTACTGCAGGGATTTCAAGTTGAGTAAAAAATGGAATTGCTAACTAAAAAGGTAAAAGAAATTTTAATTGAAGTAAGGTAATTACAGCCCAGGAGATAAAAATTATATCTCTAATTTGATGTCCTAAGATAAAACAGCCTCAGGTTTTTATATTGTGATTTTCATATACAGTTAAAATAGTTACTTTTACTTATTAGTTCTTTATAACTATTTAATATTCGTTTAAGGTAACTTTTTTAGGTATGTTTTATATTTACAATCAATTTGTTCCATTTAAGTACAATACATTCTTTTTGAAAGAAGTTCGCCATATTAAGGTTCCACTGTGCACGTCCAAAGGTCCGGCTATGTGTGTGGTATTTATTTAGGGCTTAGCAAGAGTCAGTCCATAAAAGAGTTGCTTGATTGCTGGGCAAACGGACTCCCAATTGAATTTTACCCGCCATCTAACTCGGAGAATGTTCAATTATTCGAGGACAAACGAGTTTTTTGCATGACCGTCGCAAAAGCCAGGAATGAAATGGGTAATCTTGGGAGCGGCTGCTTCGGCCTGCTCATCCATTCCATTTTTCTGGCACATTTAATTGCAGCAATCAAATGGTTTTGGGCGGTGCCACCTGGGAAATTTCCTCTGGCGCATATATCATTTCATTTGCCTTTAATTTGACACATGACGTGGGGGCATTTCTGGGGCCTCGACTACTTCCTGTTGCTGCCATTTGCAAAATGGCCGCCCTGACTGTTGTCTAACAAAATGGCCGCCCTGGCTTCTTCCGCTCGCCAGCCTGCACATAAAAACCCCGTATACCCACACACCCACCCAGAGTTCATTGGTTTCTGAGCGGCATTTTTCACTTGCTCTGGCAAATGACTTTGGCCACATGCTGGGGCTCGCTTTTCCCCCACCGACTCCCTCAATTTCACCGCATTTTCTCACATTCTCCCCGTCCGAAGCAAGTCGCTAAGCTGGGCTAAGTTGAGCGCTTTTCCGCTGCCGGCGTTGCCTTTTCTTTGTCCTTTGGCATCCAACGACAACGAGGACGTTGCTGATGCGCAGCAAAACTTTTGCATTATGAAATTGTAAATGTTAGCCAACAGACAGCCAGAAATTTACACTCTTCAGCAAGGTGGCTCCCATGTTTTTCTTTACAAAAATCGAACTTTTCTGATCCATTAAGAACTGATTTTGTTTCTTGTGTAATTTGATATTTCAGTTAGATTTTCTTCAACAAAATAAACAAAAGAGTTCTGAAGTAAGGCAAGCAAGGTCGCACTCTGCTTTATGCATGAAACCAGTGAAAATTGAATAAATTAAACAAATTTATTCACTGATTTAATAACAGATTTTTTGCATAGTTTTAATTGAGGAAACTGGTATGTGTTCGTCAGTGTTCTGTACTACGCACTTCTGTTGCCTCCAACTGTCCAAACGTTTTAGAAAAATCGTTTTGCAGTTTGCCGGGGGGAAAAACAAACTTTTCACCCCTTGAAACGAATTTTCATCTACATATACATATATATTAGGTTTGTGGTGTGAGGAATTAAATTCTTATCTTTTGTTCAAAGTTTTTGTATGGTATTTGTTCTATCAACTTATTCCATTTTCATTGCTTGCCCTATGTCGATTTAGCTGCAGAAGAAATCAAACATACATTTAGTCTTTTATTTAATGATTTTTCCTTTTCGATTTTGATTTTATTTAATTTCACAAGTACAGTTTAAGTTCAAATAATCTAAAACCGTATATTTGGATTATTGTCCACATTAATGTCAAAATATGTATTAACAACGCCCCTCCACACACCCTCGGTGGCCATTCTAATACTAAACATGTAGCTGCCCTTCGGAAAGGGAATTTTGGCGTACATTTCATCGGCCAGAACAAAGTCCTTTAAGATAAAGTCGTGCTATAGAAATAAGATATTATCACGTTTATATTAGAGGATAGAATCTTCTATTACAGAACTTACGTTGATAGGACAAGTGTGGTTTAAATTAGTGTATGGCATCAGAGCCTTGTAAAATAAGTGGAAAACACTCAACGGGTTCGGATGCCTTAAAAAGTGGCAAAAGTCGAAGGTAACATTGAATAGAAACGGATGGTATCCCGACAATTTCTTATATACGCTAAAATTGATCGTAATATTGCGAATAGGAAGTTTTAAGATTTTAAAGTGTATATTCTCGGCGATGATGCCACGTCCCAAGACTTTCAGACGGCATGTAACCACCTCTAAATATAATTTGTCAAATGCTTCACATTTAACGTTAGTATGACGGGTAGTAATGTCTCCATTGTTCTCCGAAGCTATTAACGTTAACACAAACACTGTGATTACTGTGAACTTCATTGCAAAATGATACTAAATGCTGATAGATTTTACGTTTCAATATCGTTGGCAACCTTTTGGAAACAAACATAATTATTTTATAGTTTATTTTTTTTTAAACAATTTTCTGATTAATGCTTGTAATTTTATTGTCATTAGATGATCATACATAAGAGAACGTATTATAATTATTGAAGCGTAATAGTTGTCAGATAAACAATATTGGTCTGAAGGTTTATCTAATGGTTTTTTAAAGAGATTTATAAAAAATCAGCAGTCCAATTTTGGACCTATCCATGGTTGTGGTACCATTGAACTGGGGTAATTGCTTGTCCACATTTTGAATATCTTAAATCTTCATATTTTAAAATTTGGCAAAAATGTTAAATGTCAGCTCAATAAATTAATAAATTTATATTATTTGGAGTTCCAATTTATACATTTTTTTTGTGTGCACGAATCCGTTTTATTGCGATTCTTCTATTCATCCCGACCTGGATATTTTGTGTCATTTTTAACGGGAAAATCAATTTCCCAGTCATGGCTGGGTGATTCAGTGATGGGATTGCAGGGCGAAAGATTAAAATGCATTTTCCGAGACTCATAATTATCCGGGCCCTATGCCAATTTCCCGTTTTGAAGGGAGGTTTTCTTCCGGGCACGTGTGCCACAGTTAGTTTGTGTAAATATCCCTTTTTGGCCTCTGTTTTCTTTTTTCTAGTCTGCTCTATAAACTTATGCATCGCTGCGCTTTGACAAACCATAATCCCCTGGCAGTAAAAATATGGATTTCATTTCATGTTCCATATTTTATGGTCTCAAAGCGAAATGAGAACGATGGAAATGAGAAATAGTTCTCCCCAGTGCTAATGGCCAGTTGTTAAACTTTCAAATTGATCCATGTATTTCACAGTCGGATGCGGCTGTAGTGCACAACGCATATTTTCCTGCCCCTCGTTTGATGTTTTCTTGGATCCGTAAAAAAGAGGGCCGCTCCCCGAGAATCGAGTATAAATCGTAGTGTCAAAGAGCGCTGGAGAATATAAATTTATGATTTATCGAAAGCATATGCGTTACCTCCTACAGGAAGTACCCGGCGAGTCTTTGTAGAGGCGAGTTTTTCCAATTATTATTAGCATTTTACAATCGCTTGGGCATGTTTTGAATGGTTCTTTAGTGCACATCGAAGACCACACCCCCTTGAAAGTAGACGAAGAAAACACTGACAGATGTCCCAGCGACCAGATGTCGATTCCTGGGGGATCTAGCCAGGAATCAACTTCGATTTGTCCAAGTCAAGTGACGAGGATTTAAGAAGAAAGTTTGCCTTCAGAAGTTAAACGTATGTATATTTGTACAATTGAATCAAAATTAAGCGGAAGTTAACAGCAGCTGCTGGTTGTGGGTGTCGGAAGCACTCTCCAAAAATATCCAGAAAATTTAAAATTATGGTCTGCCCGCCTGACACTGACTTATGTGCAGGTTAAGTGCCGCTGACAGATTTTGACACATTGCGGCAATGTCACGAAGCGAAATGCATATTCAAGATTTCGTTAAGTCACTGTCTGCTGCTTTGATTAGAGCCAAAATGCAATGTGAAAGTCGATTGAGTTGTGGAAACGAACACTTCTTTAATTAACATATGCTGCGTCCTGTTGTTGTTTGTCTTTTCCAACAGCTGCTGCGGTCTGCAACTTTTCCCAAGCGGTATTTGTTGTTTCGGTTACCGTTTATGCTGTCGGTGGTTGCCTAACAAATTAATTTCATATTACGTCCGCCCGCTCGTGTATGTACAGCTGCGGTCAAAATAAAAGTTTTTTTCTTTTCCGAATATTAACAATGTTTAAAATTGTTTTGTGGTTAGCATTATATTCCTCTCATCTATGAGTGAGCATGAAAAGTTAATTATGCGAAAATAATTTAGATGACTCAGTCTAATATTTCAATGGTTTCAAAAGTAATACAGAAACATTTAAATATCTAATAATGTATTTTAAAAATCATTCAGTTGTAGAGAACTTCAAAATATTTATACAATTATCTAAAAAAAAATGTAGACCCACTTAAATTTTAATTGAAGAAAAGGTGGAGTCAAATTAAAATTTGCAGTTTTGGTTGTATTGTTTTGACCTCAGCTGTAGATGAACATAAACTTCAGCATTATAGTTCATTTTGCACTCGGGTTACATGTGTGTGGAATAGCCGTTTGGATGGATCCTATCCTATCCTATCCCATCCCATCCTTTCTTTGGCAGCAGTTCCAATTGAAATTAATGTTTTATGGTTTCTGCAGCGACCGCACACAACACAATGACAGCAAAGGGAAAATACGACAGCTGGACATAGGAAGAACGGGAGTAATTTCAACAGTTTTGTGCCTTCTTGTATTTCAACCCGCTTTTCCTAATGCCAATTTGCCATGGAGAGTTTCCTGCAAGTGACAAAAGAAAATGCCAATCCTTGGGCCAGACTTTCTTTCCCTTTTCTTAGTTCTTCTTTCCGTTCGCCGCCTCACTTTGTTTCGCTTTTGGCTATGGCAAATTGGACATTCTTCTTCAAATTTCCTGTTTATGCTCCATAAAATCCATCGAAGCGTTTAATATTGGCAACTTAAGTTGCTGGAAATAAAGGAAGCGGCAGGAACAACGCGCCAAGTACGTGGTCTGGGACTCAAATTGGTTTGTTGAGGTATGTACTATATTATATGCAAAGTGAGGGAAGCGTCTGGCATTGAATTTATTTGTCATTGTCTGAGTCAGAGTAGTCAGCTGTTTGGATATCCACAATTTATCTGCCATGATTTAAGTGAAAAAGTTCGGAAACATTTCAATTTATCTTCTGCCAGAGTTGACAGCTCTAATTTGATGGAACATTTTCCATAATTTGTATGCTCAGACAGAATCCCTTAACTCAAACCTCCAATTTGTATCAAACAACATCAAATTAAGGAGACAGAGAAGAAAATAAGTTTATCAATCAATGAGTTAAAAGATTTTCACGTTTTGTAGTTCTATAAAAGTTACGGAGGCTATAGGGTTAACTTAGTTTTACATTATTATTTAAATTGATTAAATAGTTAACATCAATTAACAAATAAAAGAGATATGCTTCTAATATAATTTTCACTTTAAAAGACATGTTTTCTTATAATCGTCAATAAATATTGTCTGACTTAGAAAAATTCAAGTTATGGAAATAAGTCTGTATTTTGCCACTGATAATTTTGAATGAAAATTTGTCCGGCAAAAGAGAGAGTTGAGTTTTCATCATTATCAAGCTATTTTTTTGCATATCAGTCCAAGTGGGTTTGGTTCAGGCTGGATTATGCAACTCGTCTGGGGCAGCTGGAAAATGCAGTTGCATTTTTGGCTGCATTTTGCAGTGGCATTTTGCAGTTGCATCCCACGCATGACTTGAACGACTGGCGCCTGCCCACGTTTAGGCTGTTAATTGAATTTTTCGCCTAACGTATAAAGCTTCATAAATAAACGTGTACAATAATAATAACAAAACTTATCGCAAAGCGTACCTCAAAAAAAGAAACGGGTTTTATTTCGATTTGATCAAATTTATGTCAATTTCAGAATGTGTTAATTGCTGTTGACGTCGATTTATGTGTCGCATAATTTTATCGGGGATAATGACAGGCAACCGCAATAACAAGTGCATACTTAGTGGCGCGTTAGCAAGGAAAACACTCTAAAAAGTTTAGCTAACCGGAATGCAAATTTAAATTGGCACATGCAAATAAAAGGGGCGTAAAGTGGGAGGATGAACCTTTCCAAAAAGAGGGGATTACATTTTGTTGATTTATATTTGATGAAAATGGAATTTGAAATGAGTATCTGTCACACATTTTGTTATTTATCGTTTTGGTGGTATACAATATTCAATGATTCGATTGGATTTTATGTATTTTTTATGTTCCATTTCATAGAAAGAAGAGGAATTTAAAGCATTTTTCAAAAAGCCATTAAAACTTAAAATAAGAAGGGCGAACAGACATTTTGATAATAAAATTTATCTTTTATAAAATTACCCAAATTACGTAAAACTTTGAGAGAATGTATTTTGCCCATTTATCATCATAATTTTCCCATTATCAAATTTATTTTTGATACTTTGTGCATTCACCTGTAAACGAGAATGGAGAAAAGAGAAATCCAATTAATGAATAATGAGTTCTGTAGTTTTTCAAATAAAGCAAAAGTTATAAGCAGCCCATAATTCAACTTGAATGCGTTCACACCTCCAAACAGACACACACTTTAGCTAACTTAATTTTCAGGCAGTAAAAGTTTTTACAAATAATTTCTTTCTCCCCTTTTTTGTTGACTGAAACACCCACACAAAAAATGGGGAGTGTCAAAGGGGAGTGAAAAGGCAATTTTGATAAGACAGAGCCAGATATTTGTGCGCTCCAGTTGGCAACAAATTATGAAAATGAAAAATGCCATCAAAGCAGCGTAAATCATCTGATTTTGACATGCATTATTATTTATGTCCGGGGTCGCCCCAAAAACAAAAGAAAAAGGGGGCAAACATGCATAACTCTTGACTCTTAAGTACAAATCAGGCGGCAATAAAGGTGTATAAAACCGTTCAGATAAGTGTGATTATTGTTCAGCTGACAGCTTTTAAATCATATTTAACTGTTTAAATGTTATGTGGCGCTCAGTATTTAAATATAGTATGCTCCCCATTACGCATAGTTTGCCCATTATGAATCATCAGCATTCAGCAAAAAGATGAGCAGGAAAAGCAGCAGGAACAGGAGCAGGAAAAACTGAAAGCACTTGGCATTTGACTTCTGTCCCGGGTTCCCGTTTCTGAATTTTATGGCATTTTATTTTAGCTCAACTCCAACCCAACCCCACCCGGAAAACCCACACATTTCCAAGGCCCTCTGCCACTTCTCTCGATGTCTCGGCGTTTGGCCCCGTCAAAACAACATTTCTGCGTTGGGCAACCACAGAGAGTCAAACAAACAACAGCGCCAGCGACATCGACTGCACTTGGAGAAAATCACTCATTGAAATTCAAAATACAGGGTTTGCTTAAAAAGTTTAAACTTTGAATAAAACGGGCATAGGTAAGAGTGATTCAGAAGCCTAATTCATTCAAACTACAACACAAAATCAAGCCGACTCAACAAATCTAAAATTCCAAGGAATTTCTTTGTAATTCTCCTTAAAAGAACATAAATAATTTAAACTACATTTTTAATCCGTTTCATAGATTCAAAAAGGTTAAATCATCATTATTTTGTATAAAGTAAGTTAAGTAACACACCAAGTTACCTGGTTCTGAGAAACGACTTTAATTTTATTTAAAAAGGAACATTTATAATTTAAATCGTAATCACACATTATTGTATCATTCTGGAATACATAGATTAAAATTCATAATGTTTGTTTTAGTTTTTAGATTAATGACTCTAATAACTTAAGCTCTTTCACATGTTTCCAAATGACCCAAAATAGTTTCCTGTGCATGAAATACACTATGGGATATATATAATAAAGTGAAGCTGTTGAGAGCCGCGTTAGATGACGATGACGATGCTCACAGCCTGCGTCGGGGGTTGGGGGTTGGGCATGCGGATGAGGGTGAGGGTGAGGGTGAGCAGGGTGCCAGAGAACCAGGGCGAGGGAGGATGGATAGCGGGAATTCTCTGTGTGGCAAGCGTCTGTTGCAAAATCAAAAAAATATTGTGCGTTAAGAGGGATGCTTGGTGGACTGGGCCAACAACTACCAACAGCTGAGAACAGGCCGAAAGGGGGTGGGTGAAATTGAGTCTGGATGGGGGAGGAAAATCGATAAATGCCTCGAACATATGAATTATGTGTCTGTGCACGCCCCGACCGTCCTCCACTCCTCATCGGATTTCCCACTCCGAGATTCAGCTGCGGTTCTTCATCGGGTTAAGTTCAAGTGGCAGCTCATTGCACTCCGGCCAGAGATACATTTTACAATTTCGCATTTAATTCTCCAGAGCCATTCGCCCGGATTGGGTTTTATGGCCTGGCATCAATTGGCGCCCACACACGCAGTTGCTGTAGCTTTTGGTGTTGCAAAACTGGACAACAGTATTTTGTGCTCTGCCCACGATGGCATGGAGCTGCACTGACCGCATTAGATAGCAAAACCCCTCCGGTTCTGGCCAGTCCAGTCCTGTCCCATGAATGTTTTTGGCAACTCATATGCAAATATGTTGCCAATGGCCAAGGGAAAATGGGAACAGGTCGAGTGCTGCTGGCCAAATCAATGAATGTGTTTGGACAAGTGGTAGCCATTGTGTCAACCCGAATCCCTTACACCATTCACCGGGGTCCTTGGGCATTAATCCGTAAGATACGAGTGCTCGTACATTCTGCAAGAGCAATTTATACTTCATTTCTATTTCATAGTCAAAATCAGTGATGGGAAAGGTACAAATCGGTTTACCTTGCTAAGGTACAAAATGTTATATCTATAACGTCAAAAGCAATATCTTTTTTAGTGAGAGATATTAAAAATTTAATTGGCTTCTCTTGTGAGAGAAACAAAATTTAGATGGTGATTTCCAAGTGATTACAGAAAGACCAAAGATGAAAAAACATTTAAAAGAGAGAGACATTTAATGAATTCAAAGGAAAATGTATTTGCCAAGTTTGAAATAAGTACTTGTTTATTGATTAATGTTGATAGAGAGGCACATTTATATAGATACTTCCCATCACTGGTCATAATTTCCGTACTCCCATTTTCCGACCGCAAACAGCATGATTTATGCTGTAAACAAACCCCAAGACTTAATTAAAATTGAATAGTAAAACTCTGGGGGAAATCGTTATCTCGTTTATAAATTAAGCGGCAGAGAACAGTTGAACTTATAACCTAAAGCTGCTGGAGCTGCTGGCCACAAAACCAATTTGGCCCGTCCACTGGCAACTTTCATAAATAGAAAGCGTTTCTGGGATGCATTGCATATCCAATTGGTAAATGCTGATACGATTGTCTGGATTGTCTAGCTTGAAGAAAAAATACAAGAAAAACACTGAACAATAAATTTTTCATGCTCAACACAAACGCACCATGTACGTACATATATTTATTTATGACAGCACGCAGGTCGTAGCCACGACTCCAAGTTCGATTCGGAATTGACCCCCGAAAAGTTATCTACACATCGCCGACGTCTGCGGTTTCCCCCGCTCTCTCCATATATGAGCTGATAAATGAAAAATCTAGCGCAACGTCGCGTCGTCCCAGCCGATTCCGATCCGATTCCAAGTTTCAAGTTGGTGATAAGGCAATCAATAAGGCAAACACACAGCTCGAGGTTTATTGAACCCCCTAGGAAAATAAGGGAACCCACCTCCGTACCATCTGGCCGAAGTGCAATTAAGTGGGTTTCCATTTATTTTTTGGGGCCATTCGATTGCAGTTTTGTTTATTTCTTGCTTAATGGTGATTTATGTTGCGGTTCGATGGGTTTTTCGGGAGGCCTTTGGGGGTTTAGTAAATTGCCAGTCGAATATCTCAAATAAGTTTGTTTAGGAATCAGTTACAAACATATTTAGATATGATAATGCAGTAAATATTTGCGAGCGAATCAAAGTCTCCAGAAAGTCAGAGCACCAACTTACCTGAGGGTGAGAGATGGGACACACACACATGCGATTGGGTGTCAAGCAAAATATTTGTAAGATAATATTTACACACAACCAATGCCGCAGATTCGGGGAGAAGTGGTGAAAGAAAGATTTGGACAAAATATTTGTGCGTGTCAACAAACCATGATGATGGTGCTCTTCGGCTCAAATTGAAATTCATTCCACGTTTGCCGGAGCGTGACCGATCCCGATCTCTATATAAATGATTTGATTGACATCAATAATTGCATGTACATACATTTCCATGCATTTGTCATATGTTGTTGGTAGCCAACCACCGAAAAAAAAAATTAAATGGGCAATAGTAGAATCCGTATCAATTTGCATATGTCTCTAGTGACAACGACGGTGTTTGCATAAAAAATAAACAGAGCTCTGCTGATTGACGTTGAACGTTCCCCCGAAGCATAATTAAATACATTTGATGTGGCTATTCGGCCATCAGAATGCCAGCTATTTGGAAAGGAATAAGAACATTCGTTGGCTTACGGGGGAGAAAGTATGGGCTCACCAAATATCAGTGGAAATTTGTTCGATAAAAGTGTCTATATAGTTTAAGGCTCCGAGTATACATAAATCATTAAAAACATTAATTGTTTTACTTTTTTATTTGTTTTTTTAACATCCGTATTTAAAAAAAAATATTTTAGTTTAATTATTAATTTTATTTTAATAGCGTCATCGGAAAAAATCTTTAATAGAAGATTATATGTACATATTTGAGATTTGGTGTTGAAAATTTTTCGATTTCACGGGGTATTAAGAAATCGCTTCTCTGGAACCCTTGCACTTTTTCCATTTATTCGTCTGGTTATTCCCTTTCAGATCTCGTCTCATCAATCACGTTTTGGCAGCTCCACATGCTTTCCATCTAGCTTCCCCAGTATTGTACTTCTCTCTCTATTCCCGTCTACGTGACTTCCGTCTTTTGGCTTGCCCATTTGTCCCGCGAGCTTCGGAATTCCCCTTCCGATTCCCTACCTCTTTTCTCTGCGGTTCCAGCTTCTTCTTCCCGTACTGGCTTGCATTTATCTACTTTGCTGTTGTCATGTCAAACACTCGGCACAAAAGTTCAAGTGCGGGTCCCTCCGCCTTTCCCCATTTCACCCGGCAATTTCACGCTTGTCAGGTCGGCGAAAAAGTTCGTCTCTTTATTTTTTTTAGCTCTACCTGGCGCCAACATCCCACAACCCGACGAAGAGTGTGAAATTTAAAAACATCAGCAAAGTGTCGCAGGCAACACAAAAGCTCATTTGTCGAACGAAAGTAAAATCGGCTTAGAGGCCAAACTATGCAGGCATGAGTGAGTTAAGTTCTAAGAACTTTATGGAACCACGCCAAGTGTCTACCCTCAGACAACTTAATTAGATAAATGCTCTCTCTGTCAGTTTTCTAATTTTCCAGTTGTAAAGTGATCCGAACGCCCACATACTTCGCCCTAACCATCGTCAACATTATCGTCATTATCTCCATCATCATTGTAGAGAATAGTGAAGAGCCCCCTCCTGTCAGCTGACATAATTTTATGCTCGACATTCAATTAGGAGTAGGTGTAGGTGCCATCATCCTCACTGGAACTACGGAACTCTGGCAAATGCAAATTGTGAGCAGACAAAAGCAATTTGTGTCATTGCCAGCAGCCATATATATACACAGTTGCGGTCAAAGTAATAGCACCGATAATTTTGATAGCTGATTGAATAATCCATTATCATGTATCCTTTAAAAGATTGAGATTTTTTTTTTATCATTCAAAACTTTAACGACATGCGACTGTTGATTGTTTTAAGTATACATTTTTAAGTTAGTTTCTATTATTAATTATTTCTATTAACAACTATGTTGTCCTCTATAATTCTCAACACAGGTTTAGATGATTAATAATGACAGGCTGGTGACTCTGCGCCAGTTAAACCAATCCTTAAATGAGATTTAGAATTTTCTAATTAATGGTTTTATGAATACATGTAACTTATGAAGAATAACATATTTTCAAATTCTTTAAACTTTATTGCTAGTAACATTATTTTGACCGCATCTGTATGTGAATGAAGAGATTCCAGCGGCAGAAAGAGAGAGAATTGCATGAGGAAGACGGACAGAGAGAACTTGTATTTTACCACCTCATTACAAGATTTGCATATTTGCATCTGCCATTGTCTGAGGCTTGAGGACAAAAGCCAAGCACAGACAATGGCTTCTCCTCAACTCAAGGATATTTTCGCACTCAGAAAACTAGACCTAAATTTAGAAAACCACTGAGAAAACAGTGTCTTAAAACATGACTTCCTGCCACAACTTTCGCGAGTCAAGTGTTTGCCACTTTTGAAGCTAAATCTTAAAAGCCCCGGATAACAACTATCTGCTGCAGTTGGTGTTTTTGGGTATTAGCCACCTCTCGCTTGTCAAGTGTTCCTACATAAAGTCGCTTACCTAATGGCCAAAGCGCTGAAATCATTGCTGGCTGGTTGCATTTCACAGGATTTTATGGCAGATGTACCCCGTTTTCCGCTTTCCGCGCGACTCGGCTCCATTGACAGCTCAATTCCACTGCCGCAGAATGTGGAAATAGAAAATGTGCGGCAGATAATTGCCATTAATCAGGCGAGTCCACACATGGACATGGCACGTCATAAGCCGCACAGCACACTACATCTAATCCAGCGTTTGCCATCGGTTCAAAGAACAAAAAAGTCCGGTCTTGGGTTCAACATCTGGGTGGGAATGCAGGAGGGGGGCTCGAGAGGTAGGGAATGGGCTTGGGCTTGGGCATCTATGATATATGCAGCACTTAGTACCTACTTAAGTTGCGCGAACGCGGACAAGGCTTCAGATAAGATCACACACAGCTGGCAAGAGCAATGGCAAAAGCGGCATGTGGCTTAAAACCATTACAGTGGAACCAAAAACATAAGATAGTTGGAATGTTTTACAATTAAACTTATCCTTGAATATTAAATTTAAGTTTGCTTTCCCGCAAAAATCCCCAACAAAAATAAATCACAATATTTTTCCAATAAATACTGAAAAGTACCCAAGGTTTCTATGAATGTGGCGAATTAAGTGTGAAATGGTGAACTCATTAAGTAAACAGCGGTAATTTGTAACCTTTATTGCTTATTTCTTTTTCTACTTCTTCATAAAAAGCTCACACTTAGTGGATACCGGGAATCTCCAGATCTCGAATCCAACCCACTGTGCCATTCTCCCCCACCAAAACTAAAACTGCAACCACACGACTTCGACAACGACGTCGACTACCGTGGCTGCAGACTCGTAAGTGGTATAAAGTACGTGCATTTTGTAGATAATAATAAAATAATAGCAACGGCTGCTCATTCAGCTGGAGTCGAGAGTCTTGGCGCTTGGATCGGATCGATTCGAATCTGATTGGATAGCATTGGATCGGAACAAAACGAAGCTGGTGACTTGGTCTTGTGGCTGTTGTAACAAATTACTTTTGGCTGGGCCCACCAACTTCCTTTCCCCGGCTCTTTGGCGATCCCGTCCAGACATTGTCGTCGCCATTGTAGCTGCTCGTTTTTCATGTTCTATTTTTCTGCGGCAATTGCAGCAAATAGATTAGCTCTATAGATAATTGCACAGAGAAAATCAGATCGGAAATGATCTGGAAAATTGTAGTTGCTTTTAGAAACAGCTTATAAAAGCTTCAGGGTCGCCTTTTTTAGGCTTAATATTCAAATATTCATTTTTTAAATAATTTAATATAAATGAAGTCAAATAAAAATTCATTTTTATTATCACAACGTGTATCTGTCTATTTCAGAGACGTAATTAATGCCCCCAATTAGCTTATCTTTATAGATAACTCTCTAATTTGTTATTTAAAGAACAAAGTATATTTCGTTTATCTTGTTGATTATTAATGCTAATTCAAAGATTTTTTTATGAGCATATAAATCGGCTCATCTTTATAACCAAACCTAACTTAAATTTCCAATTTTATTATCTAAACAATGTGATAGGTTTGGATAACAAACTTTTTATGTGAGACAAGATCAGTTAGCTTATTTTTCCAAGTGAAAAGCGGCCAGACAAAAGCAGGGGTGAATCGGAGATGGGGCAGGCGCTTTTCCGTCGCCAATCAAGCAATCGATCTACTTTAAGGCAGCCATGGCCACAGTTTATCGCCGGCCAGCGACTGCATTTTGTTGACCGATAAGTCCGAAGGGGGTTAAGCGTGAGGAGTGGCGAGTGGGGGCTAATGGAGAGGAGGGGCAGGGCAGCATGTCGAGTAACTTCCAAAGCCAAGACCAACTTCATTTGCTTGCCAACCAAAGCGAGCGACTTTTTCAATTAATGTAGCCCATGGGCACGCGAAACCTGAAACCAGAAAATGCAAAAAGAACCAGAAAAAGCGAAGATGTAGAGTGCTGGAAAAAACAATGCAAAAACTTTGTTTACTTTGCCAGCTTGTCTTATCGCTCGCTCCACTGGCCACAAAATAATTACCGAAGCCAGGTCCCCGAGTGGAGAAAATCATCCGCTAGAATTGAGTTCTTTTAGGCAGGGCGTGGCCACATCACAGATCTTGGGGCCTAGAGAGTCGGTCTCCGAGCGGGCCTGGCCAGCACTTTGGCACTTTGGCTAAATGACTGCATTTAAAAAACTGTTGCCGACTTCCGTTTCGGTCGTTTCACTCCTTTGGCATCTGCTCGAGGTGATTAAGTGCGATTCGAGGCGTGGAGGCAGATAATTTCTGATATTTTATAGCCCCGGTGTGGAGTTGGGAATGGTTAATGGGAAATGGAGGAGCCCCCTCGAAAGAGGTGTGAGATTTGCGGGCCAGGCTTGTTTTAACGGCTCTTTAAGCCACTCAGCTGAACAAGTTAAGTTGGGCAAGATCGGTTTACGAAGTGGGTTGGAACTATTTCTTCACTGGAGTCTGTAGCCATGTCCTTCGTTGTAATGCAGTCCGCCTACAAATCACCCACGCACATATGCAAATTAACCCTAATCCTTGAGGAAACGCCCCCACAAAAAGTACAGTATGCAAAATGCAAAGCGAGATACATTGTTGCCAAGATACTTTCATGGTCAGAAACATTTCCTGTCCTGCCCTGAGATCGCCTTTCTTTCTTCCTGAATCTCCCCCAAATTTTCTTCGTTTTTTAGTTGGTCGAAATCTGGATTTTGTGGTTGCGTGCATTGAACTTTTCGAACATTTTGGGTTGCAGAATCAGTTTCGGCTTGTTGTTGTTCCTGTTTTGGTGGCGGGTTCAAGAGAATTATTCATGTTGTCATGTCGAATCGGTGGAAGGCGGGAAGGTTCGAGTTCGAAGCTGCAAACGAAATTGCATTCTGCCAACGCAGCAGCAGTGGCACACAGAGAAAAAACTGTTTCACAAGTTTTTCAGTACATCTGCAATACTTACTTAAAATGTAATTGATCTAACCGTGAATAAATATTTTTAAAACAACGATAATCTCATGCTTTTCCGAATTAAAAATAAATAACATAAAAAATATCGAATAATCGAGACTTTAAAAATTTGTTAATGAATATTTCTCCCAGGCAATCTCAACTTTATGTTTAAAAATAATTTTGTACAGGGTAGTTAAAATTTAAATATATTTTCTCTCTGCAAAAGCTTTCCTGGTTGGTTTTTGGTGTCGAATACGGTTCCTCCTGCTGTTTTCCATAAAAATTCCCACAACATGAGTTTCCCAAAATATATGCAACATCTACACGTTGTTTCTGTTTTTCTGTTTGGAAGAATAAAATATAACACAAACTTTTGTTTAACCACACTTCCCCTGCAAAACTTTATTTGTGCAACTTGTAGGGACAAAGTTGTCATTGTTCGTTCAAAAAACCTTGAACAATGCAATCTTTAAAAAAAAGATATCCAAGAAAACCGAATAAGACACCGTACATCGGCCATCGATAAGTGGCACAAAAGTGAGACATTGCCAAGTCCTTTGAGCAGCTCTTAGTCATGCATACACATCTAGTACCTCAGAACCATGAACCTCGAAAGACGAACAATTTCCGCCGCTTTGTCAACACTTCAGAGTGACGCCCGAGTTTTAAATGTAATTGAGGAACTGTGCATCGGTCCGTAATTAGTCTGCATTCAACGGAGAAGAAGAAGTGACCTCATTCGAGACCTCTAAACACTCTCTCCCCGATTGTCCCTTTCTTTTTGCCGCTTTTCTCTTCGTCACATTGCGACACATCGCCCCGGGGCTATGGCCACCATATGGAAATGTTTATTTTGACAAGCGCACCCCTGAAGGAAAACGGAAAATGTGGTAAGGAATATGAAAAGGGGTGCGAAATTAGAATAACATGTCACTCATATATTGTATCACGTAATGCGGCTAAATATGCTCCTGGCCACGAGGAAAAGCCGGGAAAACCAGGGAAAAGCGACTCGCCCAGGACACTAAACAATTGCCACAGTTCCCAGGCTAAAAACAGAGAAATATGACCAGAAAAGTGAAAACAAAGAACGGTAGGAATTAAACACGAAAATGAGAGCAGGACGTGCACGTGATGTTTTTGTACACGGTACTTATAGGGTCCTCGGGTATGTTAAAATAATAAGAGTATCGAAAAAAATAAACCATGGATTGTTAATTTATTTACTAACTCACTTTTATTAGTTTTAAATGCGTTTATTTATTTGATTTTGCTCTAAATAATTTTAAAATAATTCAGAACATTCACAGTAAATTAAAATATAAGTTGAAAAGTATTTATAGGATCAGATTTTCGTGATATCTATATTTCCTACCATTAGACTTTGTCATCCATCATCATTTATAAAAATCCATTTGCAGGTATTAAATGGTCGAAAGTCCTTCTAAACTTATTGTTGTCACCATTTTTTTGTTAGCTGGTTACACCCATGTAAGTAAAGTATTTTTAATTACCGCCCACCACGTAAAGCTTGAGGTTATGTGAGGAAATGCTTTTAATTAAATCTGGCATAAAGTCCTGCGACTTATGACATGCCATGACCTAAAAATTGGTTCAAAGATTTTTCATTCCATTTGCATATGACATGCCCGACAATTTTTTACGACCAGACTTTTTGTGGTTTTGGAGCTGGCATTGATAAATTTCGGAGCTGATAAGGCGGCTCCCCTTTTCAGCACAATTTTCACTTTTAGGGGTAGCTTTTGCTCGACTCGAAGGAAAAAAAAGAGAGATTGAGCCCAGGACATTTAATTTGTTTGCATTATTTGCGCTTTTTGTGGGGAATTCCATTATCCCTCCCTCATTTCCTGCGATTGTTTATTTTCTCGAACCGAAAATTGAAATATGATAAGCCTTTAAACCACCCCAGGCTTCGTTTGAAACCAAATCAATCAGTTGTTGCTTTGTGCAGCTGCCTACCGATCTTTTATAATCTTCGTTTGGGACCATGAATTTGACCTGAAACTGTGGTTGATCCACAATCCTAATTGAATTTTGCCTGTACTGCTTATACCTGCTTTTACCTGATCCTTTAAGATCACTTGTTCCCTAGGCTTGAGCTAATGATAATGACTTCCATTTTGTCTGGCCCTGTTTCTACGGTTTCTGAATGTTTTTTCACAGGAAAACAAGGCCTCAGTTGGTGTTTGTTGTGGCTCATACAATTGTAAACATAGAGGGATTTTATTTGTAAGTTTCAAATTCTAGTTGTGCAATGTTTCGTTTATCTCAAGCGTTTCAAGCGAAACTCATTAGTAATGTTCGAAATTTCTGGCACTTATCGGCGCAGATAACCGTTTTGCAACCTTCTCATTTTGAGTTCTTATCTGCAGGTGATATGATGGGACGCAATTACGGTGAATTACCCCAAGTGATTGGCACATGTGGTTCGACCTGGGATAGTTTTTTTACGAGTGCAAAAACAGCGCGAGGTGCGAAATATGATTGCTTATCAGCTGCGGTTGACATCACCTCGCGAATATGAGTGGTTTTTGGGATCCAAATGCCTGCTTTCTGGCACGTCAACCAGACATCCAGTCGCCAAAACTTTACTAGCAGACTTACTTGTTAAATACATATGTATTTATTTTGAAGTTAATGGCTTTTCAATATATAACTAATATACCTCTAAGGTACAAGAAATTTAGTGCCATAACGAGAGGTTAGTATGAACAACTTGAGTTTTAGGAGTTAAGAGATAATTCAATTTAGTTAAAATGTTAGCAATTTGGTTGTTAAACAAAAAGGTAATTGTATTTGATTGGGATTACATAAAAATGATTTAGGACCAATTTAAAAATAATTATTTTATCTTTAAAGTTTAGTTTATAAAATTTCAATTGTATAAATATATGTATATACAATTTTTTCAATTAATTAGTAACTGTATACAGAGGACAAATAGTCTACTTTTGGATATTTTATGGGAAAAAATTTAGAAATTAAATTTTAAAGTTCCACATTATATTCCAGACGTATTTCAGAAATGATCTGATTAAGCATGCTCCTTAGCCTCAAAATCCATTAAAAGAATAACACATTATGAGAGGTCTTTTAAAACACCAATAATATTATTTAAAGTAGTTGTAACAGGTTAATTGTGTAAATATGCTGAATAAGCTTAAATTTGTTCAGGATCTTGAGAATCTCCCTAATCTTGTGGTAATTTAGGTCAGTATACTGAGATAATCTCGTAGACTTAGGAAATTGAAAAGTAAACGCTAATTCTGCAACCTTTTCAATTTATGTTTTATAAGAAAGTCTCCAATTTAGTACTTTATTTTAGATCGTATTCCTTACCTTGACTTGCGAAACTGCTCCCAATCAGCTGAAGGATCAAATAACTGCCTACAATCCAGCTCCAAGTTGTCCTCAAGTTTTTGTTTACTTTTCTGGCCATTTTCTGTTCGATTTATTTTGCTGATTGCACTGGAAACCGTCGTTTACAATCGGAGGTAATTTGAATGGCTCAGGGTTTTTAATTTTTATTTTTTTGTTTACAACATTTTGGCTTTTGTTTCCGCCAATCGCAGATTTCGCCTCCTATTCCTATCCTTTGCACCTACACATACACACGAGTAGTTACGCGACGCACACACACAAACGCACGCGACTTTGGCTCACTCCACTTTTGTTGTGTATTCTTCGACGATTATTGCTTTTGGTTTTCTTATTTTGCGCTTTTCGCATCAATCGAATTTACGTTTACGCGTTTTTGTTTTGCCGGCATTCGCCTTTTTTTGTTGTTTCAGGTCTGTTTGTTGTTGTTGCACGCCTGCAAGCGGGGCATTTTTACAACAACAACAGAAAATACTATCAACAAATTGCACACATACTCGAGTAAGTAGCGTTGTCTCGCTCTAACCTGCGCCAGGCATCGGGATTAGCAGCTGCATTTTTTTTAAATCGAATTTTCTTTTGATTTTTCTATTAAATATACGCGGTTTTATTTAATTTTCGCTTTTAACTGCATGTATTTTACTTTATTATTATCTTTTAGTAGTTTTTGCTATTGGTAAATTGTTTTTTTGACGAAATTTCGGTTGATACATGCGCGCAGCGACGTCGTCGCATCCGAAAAGTTACAACAATTGCGCGTAGTGGCTGTTTTCTAGAGTGGCCAACCTTCGTTGGCGTTAGTGCGTTCTTACTCGCGTTAGGCGGTTAATACATCTCATTTTCTGGCAACTCTGTAAATTTAAAACGCAGTAATATTTGTTTTACATTTGGCGCCCGATTTTAAAAATCATAATTCGAAAAAATGAAATTAATTGTTAGAAAGTACTTTGCGATTATTAAACTAGAATAACTGATTTAATGTCCAATACTTATTTCAATAATGTATATTTTATAAATTAATATTATAAACCGGGGGTTTATGCAAAATTTTGTTAAAAGTTTATCGTGTGCCAGCTTATTATACCCTTGCAGAGGGTATTATAACTTTGGTCTAAAGTTTGTAACGCAGTGAAGGAGACGTTTCCGACCCTATAAAGTATATATATTCTTGATCAGGATCAATAGAGGAGTCGATATAGCCATGTCCGTCTGTCCGTCTGTTTCAATACCGTTTGCGAGCTTAGTTTAAAAGCTAGCGATCTGAAACTTTCACAATCATCCTAAAACATGTGTACGCACATCAAGTTTGTAAACCGCCCCGATCGGATGTCTATATCCTATAGCTCCCATAGGAACAATCGGATATAGCTTGCAAGAATGGAAGATATTTCGCGCAGTGTAAAAGCTATTGACAAAAGTCTTTCCAAATCTTATTTTTATACCCTTGCAGAGGGTATTATAATTTTGGTCAAAAGTGTGCAACGCAGTGAAGGAGACATCTCCGACCCTATAAAGTATATATATTCTTGATCAGGATCACCTCCTGAGTTGATATAGCCATGTCCGTCTGTCCGTCTGTCCGTCTGTCTGTCCGTCTGTCTGTTTCTACGCGAACTAGTCTCTCAGTTTTAAAGATATCGAATTGAAACTTTGCACACACCCTTCTTTCCTTTGCACGCAGTATATATGTCGGAACGGCCGGGATCGGCCGACTATATCCTATAGCTGCCATATAACTGATTGATCGGAAATGCCATAACTTTGGTGTTTGTAAAGTTAGGAAGTTGGGATTTTTTATGAGTATTAAGAATGCATCATATGAATAATTTTGGAGAATATAATTTACAGAGTATTCTGCAAGGGTATATCAACTTCGGCTCCGCCCGAAGTTAGCTTTCCTTTCTTGTTTTATGCATACCTTGATCAGGGTAAAAGCGCATAGCGATCGGAAATGGGTTAAAATTTAATGATTTTTTTGATATTTCGCGCAGTATATAAGCTATTGACATGAATCATTCCAAATCGTATTTTTTTATGCATTCCTTGATCAAGGTAAAAACGCGTGCCGATCGGGCGTCTATATCCTATAGCTCCCATAGGAAAAATAGGTTGAAATCGGTCCAAATTTGATGTTTTTCAGAATATTTCGCGCAGTGTGTAAGCTATTGACATACATTTTTCCAAGTCTTATTTATTTAAGCATATCTTGATCAGGGTAAAAGCGCTTGCCGATCGGACGGTAAGATATAGATCTTCTAGTTTCCGTAGAAAAAAATGGTTAAAGGCAGCGAAAATATACCTTTTTTTTCTTTTTATACCCTTGCAGAGGGTATTATAATTTTGGTCAAAAGTGTGCAACGCAGTGAAGGAGACATCTCCGACCCTATAAAGTATATATATTCTTGATCAGGATCACCTCCTGAGTTGATATAGCCATGTCCGTCTGTCCGTCTGTCCGTCTGTCCGTCTGTCCGTCTGTCTGTCCGTCTGTCTGTCCGTCTGTCCGTCTGTCTGTTTCTACGCAAACTAGTCTCTCAGTTTTAAAGCTATCGAGTTCAAACTTTGCACACACCCTTCTTTCCTTTGCACGCAGTATATATGTCGGAACGGCCGGGATCGGCCGACTATATCCTATAGCTGCCATATAACTGATTGATCGGAAATGCCATAACTTTGGTGTTTGTTAAGTTAGGAAGTTGGGATTTTCTATGGGTTTTATATTTGGCCAATAAATCCGACCTACCAAATTTCATAAGGATCAGCCGACTATATCCTATAGCCGCCATATAACTGATTGATCGGAATAACTTTGGTGTTTGTTAAGTTAGGAAGTTGGGATTTTTTATGAGTATTAAGAATGCATCATATGAATAATTTTGGAGAATATAATTTACAGAATATTCTGCAAGGGTATATCAACTTCGGCTCCGCCCGAAGTTAGCTTTCCTTTCTTGTTTTATATGACATTTTTGCAGTATAAAAGCTATTGACATGAAACTATAAAAATCTACTTTATGTATGTACACTCATACCAAAATTAACCCTAAAACCAAGAAATTCGCTTATTTTTGACTTCAAAGGCATCGCACCTTAAATTTTAGGGTAAATTTTTCTAAAATTAAGGGCGTTCCTTTCTAAAATCTAAGGCAAAGAGCCCTAAAAACAAGAAAAACTTTTCTAAAAATAGAAAAATATTTCTTAATTGTAGGGTATTTTTCTAAAAATTAGAAAAAATGTGCCTACATTCATCATGATGTAATTTTTCATTCAGGATTATATGTACATACATATATGATTTAAGCACTTCGCTATTCATTCAGAAAAGTCACCAATTTTGTATTAGTATTGCACTAATGAACTGCCAATATCGATTTCAACTGTAATTCTGTGGGGAAGAGCGAGAGAAATTAGTACAATTATGATTTATTTCAGTTCTTACAAGTAAAATCCAATAGTATCTTATCCGAAAAAACTTTTAATTTTATTCGTCCGTCGGTGGGATTCGAACCCAGGTCTCCCGCGCGTGAGTTCAAAGACATTGAATGGAGCCACGGTTGCGCGCAAAGAGCGCATCGCAAACCAAAGACAATATGATGGGGCGTTTGCGAAGAATATTAGGTTAAAAAAGTTTTAGAACTCGTTAAGTCGCAACTGTGAAAGTCGAAATATTTAAAATAAATTTTCTAAGATGATATTTATTATTATTGACAAAAAATATTTTAATTACTTTTCCATAAAGGGTAAAACCTTTAGTCGTTCTAAGCATTACTTTTCATCTGTGATTATAACACAAGTAAAAATAGAAAAAAGAAAGATGTCGGCAGCTGAAATTGAACTTGCGGTGCTTAGATTTCTGGTCAGACGTTCTAACCCCTAGGCTACTCAGACAGGGTTAGAACAATTTTATGGTCATTTTAGAAAATGTTTCTTATGTTATAGAAAATATTTTTATATTTTGGGATTAATTTCTATTTTTTAGAAAATATTTCTATATTTAAGAAAATATTTCTATATTTAAGAAAATATTTCTATATTTAAGAAAGCGTTTCTATTTTTTAGGGTTATCGAATTTTTAAGGTTAATTTGAGAAAATTTTTCTATTTTTTAGGGTAAATAATTTTTAGGGCAGAATTTCTAATTTGAAGAAAAAATGTATAAAAATAATTACCATTTTTACTAAAATATAGAAATTCTTTCTTGGATTTAGGGTGAGTTTAGTTTATGGCGACAATTTCTACATTTGAGAAACACTTTCTTGATTTAAGAAAAGTTTTCTTGTTTTGAAAAAAATTCCTTGAAAATAGAAATCTTTTCTTGGATTTAGAAAAAATAAAGTTTTAGGGCGAATTTCTAAAATTTAGGGTTAATTTTGCTATGAGTGTATGTATACCTTATTCCTTTTGTTACTTTTTTAATGTTAGCAATTTCTGCAAGGGTATTAAAACTTCGGCTTGCCGAAGTTAGATGTCTCTATACTTTAAACGACATATTGCTAAATTTAAAAACTTAAATTGTTTAAGTGTCTTAATTTTAAAAAGCTGGGAAAGTCACAAATATATTAAGTAAATTTGTATCCTAGTGTTATAGAGAAATTTCGTATTTAATTATACTAATCAATATTTCCATTCTAATCCTTGCAATAAATAATTGTTCTAGTTTCTTTTTTCACTTTACTGATGTTTTTCCTAATTGTATTATTTTGCATTTACAAGTGAATACAAAAAAGAGCTGATTTGTTACAGAAAGGCAAAAAGCCTCAATAGGAATCTCGCGTTAGCGCTAAAGGTGAGTCCCCTCTACTATTGCAGCTCATCCAAATTATTTAGTGGCTATTTTGTATTCAAATGTATTTAATTTTTGTTTAAAATAATTAATCGGTTCCTAAAAATCGTTATGCTAAGATAATTCATCATTTTTCTCACTTTTTCAGATGCTTATGTTAAACAACCGTAGCTCGTATACCACATTGTCCTAAAAATAATATAACTAGATAGTTGTTAACAATTAATAAATGAAAGTGTCTTTATAAGAAAGGTAAACTTTTACCATCAAATTATACTACTTTAATTGCGTTCCAAACTTAATTTATATGTTTCAACTTATCCCTCCAACTTTTCTAGCTTATAATAATATTATTTTTGGAAAATTCCTTTGACAGAAAACTTTATCCACTGGCCAATGGGAAAACTCCTGTTTGAAATACATTTTTCCAGCTTTTTGATTACCACCCGCAAGCGACCGAAGCGCAGACAGGTTGCGGTTAAAAGTTGTGGCTCTAAAAAGTGCATGTGCCAAAGGAACTCTAATTTAAATACCGCCTCCGAACAACCCGCAACTTTAAAAGCTAAAAAAATGAAAATATCAGTTTACGCCTCGGAGAAATGTGAGTGCAATAAAAAATCTGTCCAAGGCCGACAATTTGTCGGATGGATGGGGGCGTGGCGTCGAAATGATAAATTTCACATTAAATGCCAGCGCTTAAATGAAAGCGTCGTAAAAATAAACGACAGGAGAAATGGAGGGGCCACGTTTTTGGGGCTGTGAGGCAGAAAAAGAAGTGAAATAAAATTCCCTCTCAGATGGACTTCATTAGCGTATCCGTATTCCCCAAAAGTGGGTCATGTTTCGAGGACTTATCAAATTACCAGGCCCAGCAATTTTACGCTGCTAATTGCAGGTTTTTAAAAAGGCACATTTCCCTGCCAAGCGAAACTGCAATTTTCAGTTTTAATTAATTCGAGTTGCCGAGTCTGCCAGTATCTGTATCCGCATCTGTGTTTGTTCTGCCAGTTTGAAGTTGATGGCGACAGACTGAGAAACTTCTGTGCGCCCACAAATCGCGGCGAGGTTCTGACTCTCATCCTGATTCCGATTCCGGTGTGCAACCCATTCAAAGCTTTTAGGTGAAGACATGAAAAGGCGCTTAAGTGAATTAAGTCTGTGTGTGGTAATATATAAATTAAAGCATGCATTTCGGACACGGAAAATGTTTAAATACATTAATGGTTTTGTGGCTCTTCAGAAAGGGATATGGCTAAAATAAAACATTTGCCCAAGCTGTAAAGTATTTTTATTCAGTTTACATATAATTTCATTAAAATTAAACGGTTTTCTTACATAAACTAATCATTTAAAAAGTGCAAACCAGTTTAAATCTCTTTTTTTATTTTATGTCGAAAATATACATCTTTGTCGTAATTCATTATGAATTCATAAAGTCTAAGCCCCCTAAATTAATTGTTTTTCTAGTTTTACAAATCTGTGTTTAACACTTTATTATGATGATTTTTAGCGAATTGTTCCTATAAAAATTAATTTATCTTTTTAATAACCATTGTGTCTTGTTTCGTTTATCTGACACCTCCAACTATTTTAAGTTTAAAGGGTATGGAAAATGCAAATATAAATTTGTTTTATTTCCTTGACACCTGAGTAGGCTAACTCTATTTTCGATTTGAAAAAATCATAATAAATGAGGGCTTACCTTAACTTAAATGGATTTCCACTCTTATTTTACAGGCGCTTCAAACCCAAACAGTTTGCTATTTCCCGGCTTAATTGGCGGCGACAGGCGGCGCAGGCAGCAAATTGAGACGGAATAGCAACAACAAAAAGATATTGCAGGCACCACAGTGACAACAACAACCACAACAAGCACAGCAACAACAAGGAAAGTTAAATTAAGTTAGCGTCTGCAGACAACAAATCTCGGTTTGTGTGTCTGTCCATATGCTCATTGCGCATAAATAAAAATCAACTTGTAAATTTAATATGTCGCTATGTTTTTCTTGTTTCCACTCCTTTTTTCTCTTTTTTTGTGGCGCTTGCCGATGATTTATGCTGATGTATTTTGAGCGCCAACGTACTAAGAAAAAATAGTACGGATTGCACAAATATAATCAATCGAAAATGCAGAAAAACAGAAAAACAAGTTGTAACTGACAGAAGGATTAAAAATCAAGTTTTCAAGAACACTTGCAATTACTGGATCTTTTTATTCAGTGTCAAAACCAATAAGAAGATAATATTAAGGATGAAAACATGTTGTAGCTTATTGTTGAAATTATTAAGGGTACATACATAAACAATATTTGATTGACAACATTAGTTTTTAAATATTCGATGATAAGTAGCATAGCAACCTCAAGCAAAGTTAAGTTTGTTTCCTTGCGAGAGAAGCTAATTGATAGGCAAAGAAAACAGCCTACAAATTTAATTGTCACACATTTAAATTAGTTGGAAATTACCCACACCATTTTCCCCGTTTCCAAATGTAATTCTCAAACCTGTGAACGAGGCAATGGACACTGAGTAATGACAATTTCAGGCCCTGGCGACAGTTTGACACTTTTTTGGACGTGGATATGGCTGTGGATGTGGATCTGGGTCTCGGTCTTGGTCGTGGTTATGGTATTGTGGTCTATGAGTTGGGGATCTGTGGAAAGGGCAGATCAACTTTTCTCAAGGAAAACAAACATTTTCTGCCGTCGCATGAAGTTGCATGTGTGGAAACGAAAGCAAAATTAGGCTGCATTTAAAGAGTGGGGGTTACCAGTGGGATAGGGGGTTTTCCCAGTGCCACATCCATATACATTTCCAGATCCAGACCAAGTGCAAGTATGATGTATGTGGGTCTGTCTCAGTTTTGAGTGCAGCGAGCAAAATAAATGAGTTTGTCAGCCGGCAGCGACATGATTTGATAATTGGTTTTAAAAGAAATTCGAAAGCTGAAGTTGCAGTTGAAGTTGTGGGGGTAAAACAGGGAATGGAAATGTCTTTGGCTTTGAGTTTTTTTTTTTGACAGGGAAATGATAAGTCAACTCCTATTAGCATGCTAATAAAAGAAAAAAATAAATTATTAGCAGGAAAAGAGCATTTATGAACATTATTATGACACATTAGTCATTAAAGACTATTGCCTATAAAAGTGACTTCTGCTTGATTGTGTAAAAAGCCACTTATGAAGAGTTTTCTAGTTAATTTGCTTAATTTGTTGTCAAACCAACTATTTAAACCTATTATTCTTTTTTATTACATTCAATTGGTAAATATAATATTATAAATATTACAATAATATTTGATTTTAAAGAAGCAACTCTTCTTATTCCTTAAATATTTTTCTTTAAATATGTAAATATGTGAATATAATAAAAAAACTATTATCATGCAAATATCTTCATTAGTTTCGGCCAATATTAACGTTGGGCTATGACCTCTCTTGAGCCACAAAACTTTTGGCCATTGACTCTTGAGTGTTGGGTTCTTCGGAATTGGCTTAAACAATAAAAGACTTAACAGGGTCGCCCAATCTGACTCACTGATGGCGGTTCAGAAGTTTGGACTTTTGGGTGGGGCTCTCACCCAGATTGCGACTCATTTTCAAAGTTTGTTGCGGTTATGTAAGAACCCCAACCCCAAATGACGCATATTCGAAAAAACGAGAAATAAAATCAGCATAATTTCTGACACTTTGTCAGTTTTGTGATGGAATTCCAGAACGGTTTAGCACAGTATCTAATTACTCGCCCCCACAAATCGAGGCCTTTTCATCTAAATTCTCAATGGTTATTATTCCGTCTCTTGGGCGCCCATAATGGACTCATTAACATGCGTTTCGCTATGGGAGCTGCTTAAATGCAATCTGGTCGTCTGCGGTTGTTTTGCTCTATATTGTGTTGCATGTTGCTGGTTGGGTGCTGCATGTTGCTCGTGGCAGCTCATTGTTGTCGTTGGGGCGTGCAGTTGCACTTGTCGCTGCCCATAAATTAAAGTTCTGGCTCCCCTTATTGTGAGAAATATTTGTCGCATGCCAAAAAATTTTACAAGCGACAGCATTTTCCACATGTTGGCGGCTGAAATTGCATTTCATGGCTTCTCTGGAGTGCTGGTTCCCCCATCGACATTTAATTCTGCGCAGCTGTTGCCGAAGGACGATGGGCGGGTGGCGCCAGGAAACGATATCCTTGGCAATGGTCAAGTTCATGTCAAGGCTAAGTACAAACAGGAGCAGCTTCACTGGAGCTTAAACTGGCAGCAGCTGGAAAATAAGAGCCAGGAAAAACTAAAGAAATACAAGACGTGTATACCAGTTTATAAGTAAAATGCTCGTTAGTGCACCAGAGGACACCTAACTAGGTGTTTTAAGAAATAAATTATGTTTCGTATAAGCGAATTTAAACTGTTTGTTAATAATTAAATAGAGTTACTCATATAACATGTTAATTTGAAAAATATATAAAACTAAAGTTAACACCATTTCATTGATTTAATTGAAATGGCGCAGTTAACAAACCTCTTTTAAAGTTAAAAGAGATTTGCAGCAATAAATAAAAGTGTAACTCAATGTAATTCTTAACTAACATATTTTGTTCTTAAATCTTTTGTAAAAACGATCTTTATTTGATAATAGTAAGGTCAAAACATACTTTAATTTCTTACATGATTTCATATAGGTATATGTGCTCCCTCGTTTGCTGTTACCATTTTTAAACTCAAATGTAAACTTTGGGAGTAATTTTGATGCTCTGAAATAAATTAACTTTGTATATTTTGTACAAAATGTTTTGCTTTTTATTACCTGTAATTAGATTTCAAGTATGCAGACAATTATTCCTTGAGCGTATTAAGTAAATAATACAAATGTAGTCCCGGAGCAACTCATCTATGTTCCCAACATCTCATCTCATCACATGTTTTTGCTTTTAGGTCTGACAGTTTTTCGCCAGGAATTAATTAAACGGATCCTGCACTTGTTGGCAATTGTAGGCAGCCAACTTTGGGCCAATAAATCCTTGCCGCCTGTCACAAAATTCCTTGGAGTCCTCCGTCTTTTGACAACCTGGAAGGTACACGATAAGGCGAAGATATCCACTTAAGCGAAGGAAAACTCCCTTCGTGACGTAGACAAATTAGTGCAGTTTAAATTAGCAGGCGACTAATTTGATTACGAGCTTGTGAAAAATGCCCCGTCTTGTCAGGGAGATTTTAATAGACAGCAGGCAATTTAAATGAAAACTCTCCTGGAGTTTGCACGTAATTAAAACACAATTCAAAATGCAAGCATACAGACGAATGTACAAAAAAGCCATGTTTATTTTCAACAAAACGAGAGAATTTTCCTAATTGCCACTGGAATTTGTCTGCTTTCCTTTGCCAAATTTTCGCTTAAATATTGACGTTTGGGTGACAGAGATTTTGATTGCAAAATGCAAAGTTTTACGTCTCAGCCACAGGCCAAAAATGTTGAATAAATATTTAGTCAGCAAACAATAGTGACTTGCTCGAAATGGGAATAGCAATGAAAGGGAGTGTTATTGATTCAGCTTCGGCTTAATTAAGTGGCAGGGTGAAATATCCCAGAAATGATTTACTATGTCGAGTGCGAAAGTGCATTAAAGCGAGCCAAAGATAAACACAAGGAAACCCTAATGACCATATATTCCGTGCACATATAGGTAAGTAATACTGGTGTGCGGCTCATCAATCATCCGCTGTGTGAAACTTTTAGCGAAAACGTTTAAACGTGACTTCCGACTTTGGGGAACAGAATACCGAAGCCCGAAACCCGTAACCCGTAACTCGAAACCCCAGACTGAGCATTAATCGTGCTGTGATGTTACTTCGCCCCTAAGTGAAATATTTATTACAGCCATGTATTTCTATCTGAGCCAGCGCAAGGTGCCAACTCTTGTGGCCGGCCAATTCCAATTCGGGACTGGCCCCCAAAATCGTCTGCTGAACCCGGCATAAATCAATTATTTTGGGATAACCGCTTAACGGTCGTTTCCCCGCCGGCCTGTATTCATAAGGCAAACCCCTCTATCGGTCCCTCGTTTCGGATGCGTTCACATGCTCGCCTGCATTCGAAAATTGCATTGAACCCTTTTAAGCGTTTCGCCAATTCGATTTGACCTTTCGGCTGAACTTTTCGCCTGTTTACAGCTTTGGACTGCGGGGTAATCACGTTTGCCACAGCATAATTGTCCATAATGGGAGCAGTTACACTGCCTTTAATATTTTAACCGAACGTATCAAGATATTTTAAGGTTTTTAACTGCATTAACATTAAACTTAAAATGCTTTTGCAGTTGAATAAATCGTATTACCTTGCAGAAACTATGTTCCGATTTGGATTTTAGGACTTATAAAGGTTGTAAATATCTAAAAAATAGTTTTGTGTCCATCAAATAATAATGCAAAACAACCTTCTTGTGTCTAAAAACTCAATCAAGATTTTGTATTATAAAAGATAAAAAGCGCCACCTATTGGGAAAAGTGCTGCCCATCGGGAGAACACCAAAGGCGCCCTTTTCAAAATGACAAAATCGATTTATACATTTATTACTTTTACAGAAATTCTTGGAATACCTTTCAATATCATAAGAACCGATACATAGGATTGTGGGAAACGAGAATTTATCACGTTGGATTGCAAATAACCCAGTTTCACCAAACGACACTAATAAATATCTTGAATTTATATTCAACATGCGACTTAATTTAGTGATTGACTTTACAAATGGCCTGGTGGCGTCTTTTGTCGCGTCGCTGGCACTCTCCGCTGCAGTAGGACGCAGTGAAGCAGCAGTCGAAGACGGCCTCCTCCAGGCAGAGGTAGCACCACTGCTTTCGCTTGACTTCATCCAGCTTCTGTTGCATGGCGGTCAGCTTTCTCTGGCACTTCAGTAGATCCTCGTGCGCCCGCAGTATTTCGGCGGTTAGTTTATCATAGGTAACGGAGTCAGGAATCGTTGCTCGAGTTGGTACCGGAGAAGGGGCATCCGGAGTGTTGGGATTAAGCCTTCGCTTCTTCGCAGTGCCCGGATTGGCCGGAGTGGACGGCCTTCCTCGCTTGCTCGTCGTCGGCGCTTCTGATGATTCCGTGCAATGCGACAGGGCTACTTGTATGAGATTCTCCGCCGTGGCGGGATCAGCATGAAAGCCGAACAGCGAGGCGGAATAGTGGGACAACATCATGTGGCACTGCAGTTCCCTCAACGCTGCGCTCAGGGCTCTCGAGCTCCGGGGTTTAATTTGCGACTGAATATCCGACTCAATAGGAGTGATGTCACGTTCCGATATGAGTGCCCGCGAATGGGAGCCACCGAAAAAACGTACATCGTATTTGATAGGCTGCCTTTTGGACACGCTCATAACCTAGGTAAGAAAAAATATTAAAAATTATATATATTAAGCTAAATCTTAGATTGAAGATGTGTATTTCAACAAGACCAATGATGCAGTTAAAGTTATTTAAAGAAGTTAAAGAAGACTAATTACAGTTACCACCCAATTTCATTTGAGTTAGCAATTCAAATCAAATGAAGGCTTTATGGGACTCCTACCTTTGCGGGCCATGGTGGCGAACCTGTTTGTTTGGCGAAAACCAACTCGTGCCTCTGGAGACATGGTTTGGCGAACCAGAGATCCGACAGACTAGCCTCGTTGGAATACCGATAGCAGTCGGGACACCGTCGGATTTCCCGGATGTCGTGGGTAACATCTCTCACCAGCCACTTGGTGGCATTGTACTCCTCGCTCTTGGGCCCAAAGAACACCGCAATATTGTGCTGAAGATCGAGCAGATGCATCAGGAACTCCGTTAAGTACGTATACTTATTCGCCTCGATGTTCCGCTCGATGTCGGCCAGCCCCAATATCTTAGATTTGAAGAGAATGCGCTTGATCAGCGCTTTGTCGCGTTCGTTCCAGTGCTTGGCCATGTACTTGGCCACATCCATGGTTATCCAGGAATGATGCTTCTCCCAGGAGTATTTTAAAAGGCAGCCTAGTTCCTGTTTATCCAGCTGCGGGGGATTGTGGAGGGCGGCAAGGGAGAGCAGCCGGCAGCGAGTGCATCGCCCCAGATCGCTGCCCTCATCGCTGTCCAAACTGGTCTGCAGTTCGTCCTTGATCCTGGCCTGCTGTCGCTGGCGGGCGCCCTTCTGCTCGCTCACGAAGAAGACATCGTCGTCCCACTCGAGACTCTCATGCTTAAGAGAATCCGGAGTTGCTAGTAAATCCTGATTGATGTTACTATTGTAATCGAGCAGGGGCTTTGGCGTGGGCGTCTGGCTCGCCTCAACGATCTGATGGTTTTCCGGCTCCTTGTCTGATTCGTTGACTGGGAATCGATAAGGCTGACCCTTGTCCGAAGGCACCGAATAGTTGGGCTTTTCAGGATCCTTGCGTTGGCAATCTTCGTGGAAAGAGCGTTCGCAGGACGAGCATTTCTGAATTACTCCTGGCAAATGGCACTCGAAACAGTAGGGATCACTTGTGGAGCTGGGCAGGCTGCTGACTTTTTGGCAGAAGGTCAGGGTCAGACGCTTGGCTCTTCCACCGAGTGCCCTCGGAAGCAGGATTCCCCGCTCCGTGGCATTCGCCACCGACAAACTGGCCGCCTCTAGACAAAGATTGATTTGTTAGTGTTCGAGTTCTGGTATCAGCCCACTTACCAGCGCTCATAAAGTTCAGCAGGGAGCGCTCCAGGATAGCAGCCGGCTGGCCACCGCCCTTCTTCAGCTTGTGCATCCAAATCCGGATGGCCAACGGCGGAAAATCGCTGGCCATTTCATCTGCGTTTTAACTAAGAGTCAATCCTTGTCCAAAGTGGAGGTGTTGCCGGACTGATTGATTGGCCAATCTGCGTTGCCAACTATAAAAAGTGTTGCCGTTTAGTATACAGTTTTAAAAATTATTTAACAAATTAAAATTATTTCAAATCGCTAGGCCTCGGCAATTTTTTGTTTTTATTTGGAAGATTAGGATTTTAGAAACAAAATAATGTATACCTACATCATTTTAATTAAAATTTTTTCGAATTAAAATTGCTGAGTTCACCATACCATTTTGTATTTATATTTTTAAATTAAAAACTAATTGTTTTTTTGTTAGACAAGTTTTAATAATTATTATTAATTTAAATTTTGAAAACGGGACTTGCATAAAACAGATGACAAACAGCCGACCAAAATTCAACTATTCAAAAGTATTGAGAATACCCTTAATAATTTATTAGGAATATTTCGGTATTGTCAGCGAGTTAAGCCCGGCCACACTGTTCTACTGGGAGCAATTTGGTCGTTCGAAAAACAGAAGAAATAAAAACAAATCAAATGGCCGGACGTGAAGCCGTGAAGCGAGCCGTGCAGCAGGTGCGCCCCATTCTGTCCGTGGATCGGGAGGAGGCCCGCAAGCGTGCCCTCAATCTGTACAAGGCCTGGTACCGCCAGATTCCCTATATCGGTGAGTGCTCCTGGTTATGTCATCAGAATCTGCATCCCGACGCCGAATAATCCACTTCGATCCCTTGCAGTCATGGACTACGACATCCCCATGTCTGTGGAACAGTGCCGGGACAAGTTGCGCGAGGAGTTCGTCAAGCATCGCAGCGTGACCGACATCCGGGTGATCGATATGCTGGTCATCAAGGTAAGACCCTCCAAAGATTCCTACAGAAGGTAACACTCGCCCTTTATGCAGGGCCAAATGGAGCTCAAGGAATCAGTGGAGATCTGGAAACAGAAGGGCCACATCATGCGCTACTGGAAGGAGTCGCAGGATCCCAAGCCAACGGACTTCCTCTCAAAATTCATCCAGGGCGTTAATTAGTTATTGAAATTGAAATAGTTTAAATACAAACTCCTTCAGAGTGTAAATCAAACTCGAGAGCATTTTGTGCGCTTCAGAAACGCTTGTTTCCTTCTTGTTTATTGAGATTGTGACTTCAAAAATATCATGGTTTCACTGTGGGTACATGTAAAATGTACGTTTTGGTCTGAGTTCTCTGAGCAAAAAAGTTGTTCGAACTAAAAAGGTGGTGGTGTATGTATAATGCTTTGTCGGTTAAGGTGATTTGTAAAGTGCAGACAGTCTTCTAGTTCTCGTCAGCTATTATTCGAGCCGTTTGATTTTGTAAATTCTATGGACCGGCTCTCGGTTTAGGGTATCAGGTTTAGCAGGTTGTCTAGGGCGGTGGAGCTGGCAAAGAGATCTGTGGTTATGTCGTCATAGTCCACGCCTAGGCTCTGCAACTCTGTGAAGCACTCCTCCGGAAAACCGGGTATCTCCAAAGAGTTGTTTGACCTGTTGAATGCATCGTGTCGATTGGTGTAGCCCTTCTTCTCACGGAACATCTCGGCCAGCTGCTCGTCGCTCAGCTCGACGCCATGCACCTTTTTGGAATGTTGCCGGAATCTGTAAGTTGGATTTTGATAAACTTATGATGAAGTTAAAGATTAAGTTACTTACTTGCTGCGATCAGAAAATTCGACGGTGCAGTTCTCACACCTGTACGGGTACTCCTTGTGCTCGTACTGATGTTGACGCCTTCGCCACCTGTTCTTTGTCTCAAAGTTGCATACCTCGCAGCGCCAGACCTTCGGCTTCTGGTGACTCCTCTGTTCGTGCTCGCGCATCAGGACCATGTTTTGAAACTGGCTGCCGCAGGTAGGGCAACTCACCTGCTCCTCGTTCACGTGGGCCCGTTCGTGGTGAACTCGCAACTCCGCTGAGTTAACGTAATTCAGCGAGCACTTATCGCACTGAAAGTGTCGCTCAGAGTGCCGCTTTCGATGCATCGTGAGGGTGTCGGCGCTCTTGAAGCTCCTGTGACAGATCTCACAATCGTGTAGAGTTTCCACGGCATGCAGTTGCTGCAGATGAAGCTCATACTTGCGCATGCTACTGAACTCCTGATCGCAGAAGGTGCAATGGACAAAATCCTTCACCTGACAGAATCGCTGATGGCTATGAAGGCTGGCCTTTTGATTGAACACCTTGTCGCAGACCTTGCACGCATATGTCTCCGTTGGCGACACTACCACCTGCACCGGAGTGTGCACCCTGGTGTAATGCTTCCTAGCCGACCGCTGGTCCTTGAATATCCTGTCACAAGCAGGACAGTTTGCCTGCATATAGCAGTACATTTCTGGAAGAAACCAAAATTTAGTACGAGTATTTTAAACTGAATCTTTCCGCCTACCAAAATCCCCATCTATTTTATGGTGATCTATTAGATGTTTCTGCATTTCATTCCTGTCTTTTGTTTCATAACTATTGCAAGGTCGGCACTTAAAGTTTTGATCTGCAATAAATCAATATTTTAACAGGTACAGATTATATTATAAGGAGCAACCCACTTTTGTTTAGGCCAATTATTTCATCTTCGGCCATAGATATTTTGTGAATACTTTTGTAATGACTTCTCAGCTGCTCCGCTTCGGTATGCGTATATTGGCAAATATTGCATTTTAAGAGGGGTATATTGGCCATCATACTGCTAGAGGTGGCCTCTTGGAGTAAAGGTGATGAAGGATCCTGTCCCCCACAGGCTGTAAACCAAAAAATAAATATAACCCTAAGGTACATTACATTTTTAGCTTACATTTAAGCTGATTTTCATTGTTGGACTTTTCCTTTTTCGGACTTTGACTGCTGCCATCATCATTCAGTGTCATATAAAGAGCACGTTGTATAAGATCGCACTCGATATCCGAGATTTCGCCGTTTTTGTTATTGAAATTATAATTGTTATTATTCTCGCCGCTTTGGCTGCCCACTGAGGTGGTAATAGCTGCATCTTCAGGCGTAATACTGCTTTCGAAGAAAGTCTCATTGTTCTTGGCATCCGAGCCGTCGTTTTCGTCCTCCTCCTCCAGATCGTTGGTGTCATATTTGACATCAAAAAGGATAACTTTTTTAAGGAGAGGACAGTTCGTTAAATTACATTAAGTATAAGATATAAGTACCTACTTTCATCTTCTTTAGGCGTTTTCGTGCTGTTCGGCGCATCGGCATCCAGACGTGGTATCTTGGCCCCTCGCATGTACAGGACATTCTCCTCGATGGGTCCCGTCGTCCCCTCGTAGCCCTCAACAAACTGCTCGAACTCCTGGCTAAACTGATTCCAGTGGAGCGTCTCGCTGCTGGCCTTCCGTTTCAGTTCGCCGGTGGGACTGGGCAGCTTCACGCTCTGGGCCTCGGCGTACAGCTTGAGATTCGATTCCAAGGCCATTTCGACAAAGTGCATGGCCACCTCTAAGGCGCGGCAGCAGCGCACGCAGATTTGCATGGGCCACAGGTAGCCACCCGGACTTATGACACGCAGGTCAAGATTGGTGCACTGCTTCAGGCTCTGGGCGTAGGTGCGGGACTTCTGTAGGTTTGGAATCTCGGCGCTCAGTTGAACGGTTTTACGGTCCACGGACAGACATGCTCGACACTTGGAACTTTTATTCAACATGTTCATGGCCACCAGCGCGGGATCCGCTGCGGATGTGGTGGCGTCCATGGCGCTCCGGTTGGATACTCCGCCCCGTCGGATTATCTGTTTGTGTTGATTTTTTGAAAATAAAATTGGCAAATAATGTGTATATTGTGCAGCTTTTTTGTGATTAAAATCAGTGTGACCATGGTTGGGTTTGCTAAAATTTCTCAGGATTTTTTGGTTCTTGAGTGTTTTTTAGTTGTAGGGGCGCATGTAGTGCGATTTTAAGGGGGTCTGCCCTTGACCCACAGAAAAGTGTACAGAAATTAAATGAGCATTTTAGACGTACACAATTTTCCAAAAACAAAACAATTAAGATGTTAAGTTGACTCCCATAGATACAATCCTGCTCACGCCACTGCCACTGCATTAGTTAGGTATATTTCCGCCTTGGTCACACTGCACAGAATGTATATGATGGACGGACGGACACTCCCTTGAGCGGACAAGGAATTTCCTTATTTCTGCATCGTGTTGAGTCAACTACAGCAAATGAAAGAGTCCCCTGCTGTTCGTCAATAAACATGCTATCGAAACGAGCCAGGAAACAAAAAAATAGCTTAAATTTGGAAGAGAAAATGGAAGTGATCCGGATGCACGAGCAAAATAAATTAACGGTGCGGGATCTGGCGAAAAGGTGACGTCGTTGATACTTTAAAAAAAGTAATAATTCTGAATTCCTACAGATTCAACATTGGCAAAACTCAAGCTGCTGAAATTTTGAAACAAAAAGAGGCAATCAGGGATGGATTGACGACCGGAGAACTGAAAATGAGCCAGATGCGAAGGAATCCCCTCAGCCAGCAGGGCGCCCACATAGACGAGCTGTGCTTCGACTGGTTCTCCAGGGCCAGAGTTGATAACATCCTCATATCTGGAGAAATGGTTCGGCAAAAGGCCAAGCAGATAGCGGACGAGGTGGGCTACGCCGGATTCTTGGCCTCCTCCGGATGGCTGCAGAAATGGCGAAAGCGGCACAACATCGCCTACAATGCCACAGGCGACAGCCTGGATCTCCAGGAGTTTGAGGCCGTTCTGGTCAAGAGCGAACCTATATCGAACAGGGACGATGATGATGATGATGATGAGCCTTCGCCCGTGCAGTTGATAGGCCCCATCTTTTCAATTGACGAGGCCATGATGCAGTTGGCTCGCCTAAAGGAATTCGCGAGGGATGACTATGTCTCTTACCAGCAGCTGCTCAGCTTGGAGAATCAGTGGAGCTGGAAGTGGAACAACTTTAAGAAGGAAGTTCCATGACCTTCGTGAGCCGATTGTTTTTAAAAAGTATATATATTTCACTCGAACCTAGTGTTAAAAGTAGTTTAGTATGTTTCAAAAGTTTTAATTTTAATTTTAATTAATAACATCGTTTGTTTTTAAAGGTCTTTTTTTTGGCTCAAACTCATGGAAGGGACAAACTAAATACTTTTATAACATTATATTAAGGACGTTTATTGCTCGCAAATATATAAAATACATGACCCATAAGGAAGTCGTTTTGCAATGAGAAAAAAAATACATAATATTGGATCCTTAAAGACTAATTGTGAAGCTTTTTTTCTTTGGCCAAAGCAGAGCCAGCTGGTGGAGATTGCCTCAATCGTGGTTAGGGATCAAATTATGGAATTTATGCCACCCTGAGGCTCGTTTCGGAATATTACATTTAGGGCCATTAATATAATTTGGGTTACAATTTCACTTGACGATTTCCATTTGTACAAATCTGTCGATCAATCAATGTTTGTTATATTTCGGCTTATGTAGCATGAGAAATTAAGTTTACTGCGCATAATCTACAACTTAAAATTAAAATCTTCAAGACATTAGATGTGCTAAAATGAGGATGAGAAACAGACTTAGACTATATCAAACTTTGTACATTGTGCGATTACTTTGCTTGATTGATGAGAGCATTAATTGGAACTACTTGGAATTATCGGCTGCAGCGGCGGTCTCGTCTCTGATTTCATCTTCGGCGTCCAGATCCTTACGACTTGTAAGTTGCCCCCCGTCGGTTTCTACCTTAAGGTCATCCGGATTGGTATATATTTTACCGTTTGCAGTAATGGCAGCCATCTCTTCGCCGGTCAGACGGATGTTGTGAATCTTGAGGACATGGGTTTGCAGTCTGTATGGGAAATATTTTTAAATTAGATGTGCAAAAGCATAGAACAGGTCAACAGCTCACCTGCCACGCCGCAAATATGTGCGATCGCACTTTGGACACTGGTATGACACCGTGTCCTTGTGCTCGCTCATGTGATTCCGCAGATGCATACTATTCAATAGTTCCTTGTTGCAAACAAGGCAATTATACCGTGGGGTCTGATGGGAGGCGTTCTGATGACGAACCATGTGATGCTTAAAGGCGAACATCTTCCGGCAGCCATCGTACGAACAACGTATCGTCTTCTCTTTGCTGTGTTTGCTCTTCGTATGCCGCTCCAGCTCCGCGTTCGTCACAAAGGTTTTGGGGCACAAATTGCAAGGCTTCCGATGGGCATGCCGTTTCATGTGAAACTTAAGCAGCGTCAACGTGCGGTAGGAGGTATTACAAATGGCACACTTGTGCTGGTAGCCCCAACGCGCTCTTTCCGTATTGGAGTGCATCTCCATCTCGTGCTTGACCAACTTGCCCAACTCGTCGAAGGCCTTGCTGCACAGCTTGCAGATGTAAATGGGACCGCGGGGCAACCGAGACATTGAGCGCAGACCCTTCGCAGGCGATGCAGCCATGGCGGCGGCTGACAACAGTTTGTCGCTCCCGTTAGCGGACGAGGCATCCGTGCTGGTGGCTTTGGAAATGGCATGGGGATTGGGAGTTAATCGCTGGGTGGATTCCCCCATGAAGTCATAATCGAAATCAAATGGTGTGGGTGTGGGAAAGAGGTTGGTTGACGATGAGGTTGTGGTTGTGATGGGTGATCCGGAGGATGTAGTTGCCGCTGTTATTGCTGCTGCTGCCGCTGTTATTGCTGCTGCAATTGCTGTTGTCGTCACCGCTGTGGCTGCGTCCAATGTCACTGGATCAAGTTCTTCCTCTGGCACTGCCGATTCCATTTTTCTTGCTGCTCCATCTTCTCTGCCTGCTCCTTCTGGTGAGAACAACAACAATCATCAACAACGATCATTGTTCGTTATCAGAGCGCGATTTTAGTTTATCAATCGAATGGTGCGTTTGGGCATAGTTGGAATGGGAATTTGAGTTCAATCTTGCAAGGCTATTGAGGCTCTTACCATTGCCACCGCCATTGCTAGCTAAGGCAGCCGACGCTATTCTCTCAGCCCCACCGTCCGTCTGCATCATCTCATTATGTTTGCCATCCTCTACACCCGGGTTCTCTGTCCCGGAGCTTGACGCCCTGGATGTGGTGGTGGCAGCCGAATGCGGCGTTTGCATCTCAATAATTGTGTCTACCAAGTGACTGCGCTGTAAGTGGCGGCTAAGAGTGCTCTTAGCCGCAAACGATCGAATGCAGCGTGGGCACTCGAAGGGTAGTTCTGTGGATAGATAACGGAAATGTAAATTTAATGGTTTAGTTAGATAGGTTTAAAATTACGATAAATAGGTCAATCTGAAAATTTTGTAATCACTTACTGCGTATAATAAACACCTCATTGGCATGCACTGACACTGCAATCAATAGAAAACATTGTGGTTATTAATAAAACGTTATAAAAACCCTTAAATATTATTACAACAATACTTTTTAAAAATATTTTGTAGTGTAAAAATAAATTTATTAAATGCATTAAAACTATATTTAACTTGTTTGTCCAAAAGTGAATACTTATTACAAATGAAAGTCTAAATCAACTTTACTTACCACCATCATTGATGCCGTGGTGGGCATTCAAATGCTTCCGCATATCAGCATCCGATTCGCACTCGAACGGACATTTAGCGCACATGAGCATGGGTTCTGAAAGCAGAAATAAAAGGCTGAAGGTGCAAATCTAATAAAGTTTTATTCTAGCTTACTCTTGATCTTGTCCATACAGAGCTTCTCAATGTTGGTACGTGCAACGCAAACTTTATCGCCCTTGGCCTGGACCATGTCCCTTGTTGGCATTCGTTTGTGCACGGTTTTGTAATGCCTAATCAACAGTCGCTTCATGTTGTAGAGATTGGTGCACAGCTCGCAGCGATAGGGTGCTAAGCCTGAAGCCGAACACAGGTATATGAGTATTAGGTTACCAGAGCTCAGTAGCTCTTCTGACTCACCCCGATGGACAAACATGTGATTCTCGAATTTATACTGGCTTGTAAACTTCTTGTTGCAGTAAATGCAATAAGGCTTCTGTAGATGCTTCGATTGCTCGTCATCAAAGTCGTCCACATCATCATCGTCGCTAGTTAATAGCAGATTCTGATCAGTGGCAGCATCATTGTTGTCATTCTCGTCATCGTTGTCGGCGTCTTCCTCTTCTTCCTCCTCCTCTTCGCCCACCGCATCGTCCTCCTCCTCAAAGTCCTCGAACAGATTCTCGGCATCAAAATCAATACTGATATTGTTATTATCGATCACAATATCATCGCCATCTACCACGGGCATATCATCCGCGGGAATGGTGCATATCGCAGCCACATCGGTGTTGTCAATGAAATCCTGCATGTCGCCAAACATCGAGATGTTAGACGTATTGGCGGATGGCGTTTGCTGAACGGATTCGTTCGCTGGAAGATTGGTCTGTGAGATCTCCGGAAAGATTCCAAATGCTTTGCTGTCGGTTCCGCCTGTGCATTCCCCTACTGTTGTCACTGGAACCGATTGTGTAACGACCGTCGCACTGGAAGTTGGCGCATAGAAGAGCGGCGTGGCATCCACTACCATGTTGATTTCGCCTGTTTGCGTGATAGGCGTTGATGTTGTGGTGGACATGACCGCTGGCTGCTGCTCTTCTACCTGCGTTTCCGAAACAATTGGCGGATCTACAACAACTATCGGATCTGAATCGATTGGCGGATCTGCAACAACTGGAAGATCTGCAAAAAAAGGTATAACATTATAAACTTTTTACTTCTGTGTAGAATATTGGCATGATGGTTACCAGAAAATCACCGCCAGTTAAATGAATCAAAAATTCGAATAAAATTAAAATTGTAAAACGAGAACGGAAACGGATGACACTCGAAATAAAAATTAATCTTCAATACTCAACCAAATTTTATCAAAGCGTACGCTCATTCGTTTGCGACTCATTTTTAACCCTCCAAAAAACGAATTTAGTTTGAATTCCCTGGATAAAACGATCTTAAGACTCACATTTAATGCCCACTGGGATGTCGTTGTCTGATTTCCTGGCTACATTCGGTGACGCTTGAACAGTGCTGGCTCCCACATCGCTGGTCCAGCTGGGACGCAGCTGCACCTCTGTGGGCTGGACCGTGTGCCGCTCCTTGTAATGGACTCTCAGCTGACTGGGGGTGCGCGTCTCGAAGAGGCACATGTCGCATGAGTAGACGCCCGACTCTTCCCCCGGCGCCGGGTCCTTCTGGCTCTTTCCGCTCTCATTAGACCGATGGTGAACCATTTTGTAGTGCTGGATGAGATCGGAGCTGCGCAGCGAGTAGAAATCGCACTGGTCGCAAAAGAACTTGGGCAAATCTGTTCGAAACAAAGGGACAGACATTAAATATCGCGATTGCTAAACTATCGAGCTTGGTGGAATCAACTAACTGCTGTGGGTCAACTGGTGAGATTTTAGTCGCGCCACTGTTGAAAATGTTTTGGGACACAGCTTGCACTTGTGCTTGTAAATGGGCGATCCGCCAACGACTGGCTTTGGCTTGACTGGAAGCATATAAGAGACTGTAAACGGGTAATCCAAGATTTACTATCTGATCCTACCTCTTATCTGCGGCATTACTTCCTCCACGATCAGCTCGCTAACATCAATATCCATTGGCTCGCTAGGGTCATCGCCGGATAGAAGATTTTGTAGGCTAATATTTACATTGGGGTGATTGTTCGGCTTGCTATCGTCAATATACTCTATGACCACGCCTGCAAAGAATCGGTATGAGTACAAATTCTTGAAAAGTTACTCCCAGCTGGATAGACCCACCGCTTCCGTTGACCTGCTGCAAAGAGCCATCGGGCAGGACGAGGTACTCGGTGCCGATGCTAACATTGGGGGTATCCATAGGCGGCAGGGTGGAGGTGAGGGTGTCCACTCCCGGCCCCGCCTCACCCATGCTGACGGCCAGCTGCTGCTCGATGTCCCGCAGCTGGTCTGAATCGATCTGCGACTGCTGCTGCACGTAGTCATCTGGGGCTAGAACAGTGGGTATCAGCAGCTCCATGTCCTCCAGCGTGCACACCGCCTTGGGCTCTTCGCTATTGGGTGCTTGCGATTTTTTCGATTTGATATGGTCGTCCGCCTGGCTAATGGACAGCCCATGAAGTGTGACATAGTGTTCCAGCAGCAAGCGTTGTTTCAGTGTGGTGAAGATGCAATATTGGCAGTTGTACGAGATACCCTCTGAAATAAAATTGAGCGTATGATTGATTATGTGGAACATTGTTTGCTTTAGGGCCAACCTGTACCTGCATGCTGGCGGATGTGCTGCTTAAGCTCCAGGCGATTGTAGACTACCACTCCACACACCTGGCACTCGTGCCGCATGGTCTTCAGTGGTTTTGTCTCCTCCTCGTCCTGCTGAAAATAAAAAAGAGGAAAATGTAGGCCGACATTTAGAACCCTATCAACCAAACAAACCTCCTGTGGGACTGGCTTGGTATGCCTCTTCTCTGACTCCAGACCAAAGGATCCATTTAGTCGCCTCTGAGACTTCGGGACCAGCTTCCTGCACAGTATCTCGTGGGCACGCAGTGCGTTCTTCAGGAAATAGTAGGCCACCTGCAGGCTCTTGCTGCACTCAACGCAGATGTACTGCGGAAGCTCCGGCGGATTTTCGGCTCCCACGCAGAAGAGCAGGCAGCGAATAAGCGGGATCTTGTCCCCAGCATCCGCGGGATCAAGGCTACGCGCCATCGCCACCGAGTCCAGTTTGAGGTACTCAGCGTTTGTCTTCAAACAGCAGCGACACAAAAACTTGTAGTCCACCTCGGCGCCCGAAACTGCGTCCGAGTGCGAGCTGTTCCTCTTGTTCAACGCCATTGTTCACGAGTTGCTCATTTGGTGGCGCTCGTTCCGGCTGGTGTCCTTCCCAACGGATTAACTGCTAACCGGAAACGATTAAACTCGATTTAACAAAAAAACTTTATTGTTTTTCTCCACTCGCGTCGCGTCGAAATAAATTGCTTAGACAGGGCTGTTTCGCATTGGGTTTTTGCTCGAACGGGTTGGCAGCTCAGTTTAGGGCTGCCCCGGCCGATTGGCAGCGCCTATCGATAACACTGCGATTTCGCGCCTTCAAATTTTCTAGGCGGCTACTTAATATTCCTTATTTTCTGGTTAGTTGGTATCTGTACTTTTATTTACTCGGCAAACTGTCTTCAATTTAAAAAAAAAATTGTATTTATAACTGCTAGTTCTGAATTGCCTCCTTTAAAATTTGTATAACCTGAGACAGACTTACTTACTACAAAAAAAAACAGGGAGAAGTGATAACAGAATATCTAAAATTATATTCTCCAAAATTATCATAGATGCATTCTTAATACTCATAAAAATGAACTCAACTTTAACAACAACAAAGTTATGGCATTTCCAATCGTTCAGTTATATGGCAGCTATAGGATAAGTCGCGTCCTATGAAATTTGGTAAGATTGGCCAAAAATAAAACCTATAGAAAATCCCAACTTCCTAACTAACAAACACCAAAGTTATGGCATTTGAACGTTCAGTTATATGGCAGCTATAGGATATAGTCGGCCGATTCTCATGAAATTGGTAGGTCAGATTGATTGGCCAAAAATAGAACCCATAGAAAATCTAACCAACTTACAAACACCAAAGTTATGGCATTTCCGATCGTTCAATTATATGACAGCTATATGCCGATCCTTACAAATTGGTAAGTCCGATTTATTGGAAAAAATAAAACCTATAGAAAATCCCAACCCTAACTTTACAAACACCAAAGTTATGGGATTTCGATCAATCAGTTGTATGGCAGCTATAGGATATAGTCGGCCGATCCGGCCGTTCCGACTTATATACTGCGTGCAAAGAAATAAGGGTGTGTGCAAAGTTTCAATTCGATATCTTTAAAACGAGAGACTAGTTCGCGTAGAAACAGACAGACGGACAGACAGACGGACAGACAGACGGACAGACAGACGGACAGACAGACGGACAGACGGACATGGCTATATCAACTCAGGAGGTGATCCTGATCAAGAATATATAACTTTATAGGGTCGGAGATGTCTCCTTCACTGCGTTGCACACTTTTGACCAAAATTATAATACCCTCTGCAAGGGTATAAAAATAAACCCAGTATAAACCAAGCATGCTTAATTTTTATAAAATGAAATAATACAAATTATACGTTATTTATTATATTACAAATTGTAAGACTTCCATCAAAACGATAACTTGTTTAAATAATAAGGAAATCTTGGAAGTTTAATTTATACGGTTCTACGTTTGTGTGGCTCTTAGAAAATATATTAATTAATAATAAGATTAATTATATTTTATTCAAAAGAAGAAGTCTAAATCAGCGGCAATACCTAATGAATATGGAGCACACCGAAATAAAACACACTTCCAGGAATAATAGTTCTCTTGAAATATCCTCAGCCCAGTAGATATGTACATATATACAAAAACTTGGCGATAACGTCAATTTTATCAAGACATACATATATAAAATCCAACCATCAGATGTTTACTCTAAAATGTATTTTTAGAGCCTTGTTTGTTTCTTTTTATTGATATCTACATAAGTGACACACCTGTAGATTACACCGACAGTCTCAGGGATCTCAAAATTAGTACGAGGTAAATAATGTGTCTCTTGTTAGTTTATTAGCTACGGTTTAATAGTTTATAGCTTTGTGTAAATTATTAACTGGTGTACTCCATGGGCACGCACTCCTCGGCGGCCACCTCGTGCGAATGCGAATCGTCCTCCATCAGGTGTTGCAGGCTTTCGTTGGGGTAGCTAAAAAAACTGTGCTATTAAAAAAATGTCCATATGAAATGTCAAATTTTTAGTTACCACTTGGAGGGACTTTCGTCGCTGAGCATTGTTGTGGGCACGGTGGCCGAGGTGCACTCCGGACTCATTAGTTCAAGGGGCGTGGGTCGCCGCTCCTGAAGCTGGCGAGCAATCTCCGCTTGGCTCAAGCCAGGCGACACATCTTTGGGAGCAGTCTGTAGATGCAGTTGCTGCTGCGAAGGGGAAACTGTCGCGGTAAGCTGTCTTTTCGGAGCAGGAGCAGCCGCTGCCTGGATTCCAAGGTTCGTTGGCAACATTCCGGTCAGTACTTTGCGCCTTCGTCCACGTGTGGCACCCACGGTGGGCATGTGCGGGGGAACTCCCGAAATTCCAGGTGCCCCTTTGTCCTTATGCTTACGGCGAATGGCGTCCTTGGAGGTCTGCGATCCTCCGGCAGCTCCCGACGTAGACGCAGGCTCCGAATCAGAGCTGTCTGTTGCATCGGTGTCGCTGGAATCCTTGGCCGGCTTCTCGTACAGTAACAGGCGGTCCAGTAGGAAGGTTCGATCCCGGGAAACCTTCAGCAGGCGCCGCTGGTTGGTGTGCAACAGATCCTGGAAGTACTCGTTCTCCTGTAAACACAAAAAGCTGTGACTTGCCGTGGCCAAGTTCAACTTTAAATATTTACATAAATTAGGAACTTCAGCTTCTTCTTCAGGTTCTTGTAGCGCTCCTTAAAGTCTGTGTCGTTGGCCCCCAATCCCGCGGAAACGGAGGATGAGCTAGCGATTGCTGCTCCGCGGGAAATGACCGGTACACGATCTCTGGTAGGCGGATGCGGCTCATCGTCACTCGGTGGCTCGTCCTTGATAGCGCCTTCTTCCTGGTTGGCCAGGGATCTACAGTACCAGCCCTCCAGCATTGTATTTTAATGCACCTCACTTTTTGTTAATTTTCTCTTCGTATACATGCCACGAAGAGATGGGAGCCTAGCGATAGTTGGAAAGGCCGCCAGTTCTTCGATAAGGGTTGTGCACCATCAATGTTGTTATCGGTTGGACTATTTAATAAGCTACCCTGATTAAGTACCGTTTTGAATTCACCGTTATTTTAAAATTAGGTTTCATTCCATATTCAGGCCCGCCAGGTAATGTTTTTTATCTTGTTTACCAAAAAAAAAAAGCGGACTTCTTAGAATAATAGGAAATACCAGTTTCACATATATTTCCACGGCGTTTTATTTTGTTATCACAAGGGTGGCCAAACAAAATCACAGTGGTAACATAAACCAAAAAAAAACAAATTGTAATTTCTTTGCAAACTTGGATCTAAATTTAATAAATAAAATTAAATTATTAAATCAAATTATTATTCTACCCTATCCTTAAGTTTTAAATAGTTTAATTAGACAGTATTTGTAGGATTCCTGATTATCCTTTGAAATATAATTTGTAGACTACATATTTTTAAAACCTATTGTAACATATTTTTAACTTAATTTACATTCTTTTAAAATAAAATGTTGTTTTCTTGAAAAAGTTTTCTATAAAGTGGTTAAAAAACATAACTATTTTTTACCTAATAAAGAAATACAAACTTTCCAAGTTTTACTATCAGATATAGATATTTTGATTTCCTAATTTATGTATAGTTAAAAGATTTTAAGCTACTAAGAAAGTCCATTTAGAGTTAAATAAATGATGAACAGACACTAAATCTTGTTTTTTTAATTATTTTTATTGACAATTTTGATGGGTCATAACGATAAGAATATAAATTTTTGATTACAGTTTATAGCTTGGCATATTGCCACTCATGAACTACCATTGACGATTGGATGTCCTTTAGAGTTTGGCAACCGATCAGCGCCATGGTGATCTCGAAATCTTTTCTGAGCACACTAAGCATTTCCTCCACGCCCTTCTGGCCGTTGTAGGCTAGAGCCCAGATAGCTGGACGACCCACAAAGACAGTTTTCGCTCCAAGAGCCAGAGCCTTAAATATGTCATTGCCCTGCATAATGCCTCCGTCCATCATAACCACTAGATCCTCGCCCACGGCTTTCACAATCTCCGGCAGAGCTTCAATCGAGGCCGGAACCGTGTCGATTTGACGTGCTCCGTGGTTGGACACAATGAGTCCGGCGCATCCGAACTCCCTGGCCAGCACCGCATCCTCGGCAGTCAGCACACCCTTCACCACAATGGGCAAATGGGTGATGCTTTTCAGCCAGGCAATATCCTTCCAGGTAATGGTGGGATCAAACTGGCTGGACACGTACTCGTTGATGCCTGAGGCGCCCATGGTGGCGTTACCCACACCTGTGGCCTTAACACCCTGGAAATTGGCCAGTGTCAGGTGTGATGGCAGGCTAAAGTTGTTGCGCACATCGGCACGACGGTGTCCAAAGATGGGTGCATCGATGGTCAGGACGAGGGCTTTGAAGTTGGCCTTCTCGGCACGACGCACCAGTTTTTCTGTTATGGTTCTAAAACAAGAAGGGTCAGTGACAAAGATAATGGTGTATATGGGCCACTTCTAACCGATCTTTGTAGATGTAAAGCTGGAACCACTTGACGGTGTCCGGGGCACCAACTGCCAGATCCTCAAGGGAAGTGGTAGACAGAGTGCTGAGTATAAAGATCGAGCCAGCTTTCCCGGCCGCCCTGGCATTACCGACCTCGCCATCCGGGTGGGCCATCTTCTGCATTGCAGTGGGAGCAATGCCCAGCGGCCATTTCATCTGCTCTCCGAGGATTTTGCAGCCAATGTCCAGGCGGGAAACGTCCCTCAGACAACGCGGACGCAGACGCAGCCGGCGGAATGCTTCACGATTCAGTCCCAACGTGAATTGCTCACCGGCCCCACTGCGATAGTAGTCCAGTGCATTCTTCTCTAACTGGACAACGGCCTTCTTCTCAAAGTCCTCCACACACACCAAGGCCATATCTGTTACGTAATGGTTAAATGGAAATATACAATGTTTTGCAGCACCTCTCGCCGCACCTCCCAGATTCGAACTAAACCCACTGAGATTAGGGGCCAGCATCAACAGCTTTTGCCTGGCGGGGTCCATAAACCGAGAGATCGCGATAAGAACGCTGTCTGCCGGCTGCAACTGATAAGAGACCCCTCCCTATCCCGAGATTATAGAGCGCAAATCATCGCAGAGATCATCCCAATGGAAGACGCAGTTTCCCTACTCTACATGGGGGGTAGCTGCTGTGATAAGACCCCACTTTCGATTTGGCAGGGCTAAGGTTAATTTGCATCACGTACCTCCTGCAGGTTCCAATGCGTTCAATGTCCAATTTTCACACGCTGATTCCTATTTCATGCGGGGGTTCTGCTTTCAAATAGTTTAAACGAGTGGAAGCTCGCTGGAAATTGTGAACTATCAACGGGTTTATTGAAAATAACGTAAAATGTCTGTAGAAAACTCACTCTTAGAACTAGTTAACCATCTCGGGCACTTTAAACACTGTACGACGCCTTAAGGTTGTTAAAGTACTCCAAATCTTTTGCGCTGATCGAAGGTACAAACTTGTTGAACGACTTGGTAAAGTCTTCTGCCTCCACAATAACGTTCTCCGGTAGCAGTTCCTTCTCTGAAATTGCTCCACTCAAGTGTCTGTCTATAATGCGTCTTACAGCCGAGAGCCAGGCATTTGAACAGATGGAGTACAGATCTGCTCCGCTCATTTCACTCTTCAAACGCTCAGCAATTTGGTCCATGTCCACTCCGGATTCAAGGGCGAATCTCTGGGTCTGAGCACGTAGCACGGCTGCCTTGTCATCGGCCGTGGAGCAGGGTCCCACGTAGAAGAGCTTGTCGAAACGACCGGGACGCAAAAGGGCGGGGTCAATAAGATCCGGGCGATTGGTGGCGGCCAGTATGAATATGGGCTTGCTTGTATCGCCATCGCTCATTCCGTCCATCTCGGCTAGAAGTTGCGACACCACCCTATCCATAACACCTCCAGAATCACCCGCAACACCTCGATTGGGAGCCAGGGAGTCCAGTTCGTCCAGAAACAGCACACACGGAGCCGCAGAACGAGCACGGGAGAAGACCTCGCGAACATTTTGCTCGCTCTGGCCCACGTACATGTTGAGCAATTCCGGACCCTGCACCGAAAGGAAGCTCAGGTTGCACTCGGTGGCCACAGCCTTGGCAACCAGGGTCTTACCGGTTCCAGGGGGTCCGTAGAGCAGAATGCCCGATCTTCTCAGATTCTTGCCCATAAGATGTACATGCTTAAGCGGCAGCCCTATGCTACTCTGGATCTCGTCCTTTAGTTTGGCCAGGCCACCAATATCTGACCAATAGACCTTTGGCACCTTGGGCGCACCCAAACTATCGGCGAAGGAACTCTGCATGTCGGTTAGGTTCTTGGCAAAGTGGGACATGTCTAGAGTTGTTCTACCCAACCGTTTGCGAATCTTCATGCGTACAGCACTGTCGTAGAGCAACTGCAGGTCGCCCAGCAGAAAGCCCTGCGACTTGGCGGCTACTTCCTGCAGTACATTGACAGTTTCCCTCCAACTTGGAGTTATACGCGACATGAACTGCGACTGATTTTCCCGCGAAAACAAGGGCAACTGATCGATGCCCTTTTGGTTGTAAATCACATCGTTAAAAGTCTCGCGCACGTGCATCCAACGAAGGATCTCGAACCGCTCCTCCTTGCTGGGCATCTCAATGCTTACGATCTCCAGGAAAAGACCTTGAATCACGGGTTTAAGGTGCCTGTCGCTGGTCAAAGCCACGACAACAATTGGGTGCTTGCGATCCCTGTTGAAGAGCTCCTGAACCTGCACATGGAAGGCCGAAAGCAGACGTAGATCCTCATTTCCCTCGTTGTCTATGCCAAATATCTGTAAAAAAAAATTTGTTAGGTTAATATTTAAATTAAATCGGGTGAATCCCACTCACCTCAAAGTTATGGAAGCAAATTAAGAGCGGTTCGCTTATTTGGCTTTTGGCAAAGACCGCCTTCAGCTTCATCTCTGTGTGCGAGGGAACCTGTGAAACGATCTCCGCGCAATCCGCACCATAAATATGCATGCCCAACTCCTGGGCTACTGCATTGACGAGCTTTGATTTGCCAGATCCCCGTTCGCCCTGAAGCAAGAAAACCGGAAAGATGTGCTTGGAGGATAGACAAGCGGACTTCTTAGGCAGGAAGGCGTCCACAGAGGAGCGCAGCAGTTGATAGGGCTTTCGCAAACCACTTGGATAATTCTCCACAATGGCCACGTTGTCGAGCACTTGGCGAGGCAGGAAGCTGTGAGCTGGCGGTACTTGAACCAGGTTGCTGAAGTTCTTGGCCACCACCGCCTGCAACTCAAACTCGCTGCCCTTCGTCTCCAGGTGAATGCACTTTAAGTGAACGTGACGCAGGTTGGCGAATATAAGGTAATAGTGCGCAAAGGTTGCAGTGCCCAACAACTCGGCATTCACCTCGATGCGGTATATATGTCCACGATGCAAAAGTCGCGGTGTGTTAAAGTAGTTGCTAAGGATGAGCTCCGTCAGTTCAGCGGGCAATTCATGGGGATCCGACACCAAGTACACATGAGCTTTGGTGGCTATGCCTGGTATGGTCTGCTCATCAGCAAAGTGCTCAAGTTGCACCCAACAGTTGGAGCGGACACGGAAGCGGTCCAGTATGTTGCCATAGAAGTTTTCCTGAAATAATTTTATATATAAAATAAAGAACTTTTTTTAATTTTTACTGGGATGGATAAAAGGGTTTCTTATCTCAAAATAAGCAACTTTTCAAAAAGATTTTTAAATGTATTGTGTTAATCAGTTTTAACTCATTTTGACCCTGTTTCTTAATAATTTTTATATTTTTTGCAAACATTTTCATCCAGAAAAGAGTAAAAAATTCTAATTTTGTATAACTAGTTTTAAAATTATTATCTGGTCTTAAAACTGAATTTAAACATTTATCAAAAATCGAATATTCAAAATTGAGAAACCCACATAACTCTTTTATACTCCTTGATAAGAACTACTCACCTGGACATAGAGGCAATTAGGTTGACACTGGGCCACCGGAAGTATCTGGGCGACAATGGTGTGCGGGGCCTCCTGAAGCATTTGCTTAATGACCGTTTGTGGCGTGGATCCTCCATCTCCGGCCAGGGGTTTACTGATCTTATCCCTTCCGCCACGGATCACCAAGTTGACAAAGTTGACGTCCGGCGACTCAGCAAAGGTGTCGTACACGTCCCGACTGGCGAACACCAGGTGCTCCGACTTGATCAGCTCGTTCTTTATCAGCAGATCGTAGAGGCGATTCGGAATGGGGGTCAGCAGCAACTTGCCCTTGTAATATTTGGCGTAGCGCCAGTATACGGCGTATGTCAGATATCCGGGGTAGAAGTACCAGGGCCATTTGGGCGTCAAAAGCTGTACAGCGGAATTGTAGCCCTCGACTAGCTCTTGGACGCGTCCAGAAAAGCTGAATCTCGGCTGGCCAGGATCTTGTTGGTCGAAGGACACCGAATTCCGCTTACCCACAACCTTTTTCTGCGGAAACCAAACAGAAATTAGCTAATCGGGTTAAATTAAAATTAGTTTTATTAGTTGTTGACCTACCGCAGCATCATTTTCATTCATTTTTCACAAAAACTATGGACAAACACAACAGAAAGCACTAGTACAAGGGTTAATTTCAAGAGGCGGTGTCAAAGTTCAAGGAGCTGGGGGGTGGGCGCCAGACAAATACACTGAAATAAGCAATGGCAAGTCAATCCAGTTAATGCACAGCGTATTATTACCCTTTGCAATCGAAATAAACCAATTTGCTTGGCCAGTTTCGTTGGATTTTACCTTTTTTACAATTACTCTCCTCTTCATTACGAATGTTTTGGTTCAGATAACAAAAATACTTAGAAAAATACTACAAATATTTTGGCAGCCCTGCACCGGCTATAAGAACTACAGTAAGCTCTCGCTTGTAATATATACAGAGTAATAAGTATTATATATAAAACATATGAGTATATATAAAGCATTTGATGGTTTTAATGAGATTTTTTTACATCACATGAACATTATTTAACAAAGAAACAATATAATTATATACAAATTTTACCGTATTACCTAATTTCTTTCAACTATAACTTACTGTACCTGTTGGTATTTTAAGTATATTTCATGCATTATGTGGTGTTTTTGGCAGATTCAAACCTGGTCACATAACCACGCAAAACAAAATAGTACAGGTCCTCCGTATATTTTTATTTTCCGCGAAAATGAGTATGGAAATGAGTAATATCAACGGCGGAAACGGGACCCAAACGTCCCACGATAAGCGTGAGTTGCTCTGCCTGCTTAAACTCATCAAGAAGTACCAACTGAAAAGCACGGAGGAGCTACTCTGTCAGGAAGCGAATGTGAGCAGTGCGGATTTGTCGGAAATCAGCGAAACCGATGTTCAGCAAGTGCTTGGAGCGGCTCTGGGACTTGGAGATGCCAGCCGGGAGCGGAAGCATGTCCCTGCTGCGCAACAGGATCACAAGCCATCGGTGGTGACGGAGGCCAATGCCGCGGAGGCGCTGGCCAAGTTCATCGGCGACGATAGCTTTGATGCCCAGCACTACGAGCAGGCCTACATGGAGCTGCGCACCTTCGTGGAAGACTCCCTGGACATATACAAACACGAGCTGTCCATGGTCCTGTACCCCATTCTGGTGCAAATCTACTTCAAGATGCTCGCTAGTGGACTAAAGGAAAAGGGCAAAGGGTTCATTGAGAAATATAAGTCCGATCTCGATGGCTACTACATAGAGGGCCTGTTTAATCTCCTGCTCCTGTCCAAGCCGGAGGAGCTGCTGGAGAACGACCTGGTGGCCGCCATGGAGCAAGATAAGTTTGTGATCCGCATGTCTAGGGATTCCCATTCGCTGTTCAAGCGACACATCCAGGACCGCCGGCAGGAGGTGGTGGCGGACATTGTGTCCAAGTATTTACACTTCGACACCTACGAGGGAATGGCGCGGAACAAGCTTCAGTGCGTAGCCACGGCGGGCTCTCACATCGGCGAGGCCAAGAGACAGGACAACAAGATGCGTGTGTACTATGGCCTGCTCAAAGAGGTGGACTTCCAGACCCTGACCACCCCAGCGCCGGCGCCGGAGGAGGAGGATGACGATCCGGATGCCCCGGATCGCCCCAAGAAGAAAAAGCCCAAAAAGGATCCACTGCTGTCGAAGAAGTCAAAATCGGATCCGAATGCCCCCTCGATTGATAGGATTCCCCTGCCGGAACTTAAGGATTCGGATAAGTTACTGAAACTGAAGGCCCTCAGGGAAGCAAGCAAGCGTCTGGCCCTCAGCAAAGATCAGTTGCCCTCCGCTGTCTTCTATACGGTGCTTAATTCTCATCAGGGCGTTACATGTGCCGAGATCTCAGACGACTCCACCATGCTGGCCTGCGGATTTGGAGACTCTAGCGTGAGGATATGGTCTTTAACGCCCGCTAAACTGCGTGCGCTAAAAGATGCGGAGGCGTTGCGGGAGCTCGACAAGGAGTCATCGGATATCAATGTGCGCATGCTAGACGACCGAAGCGGGGAGGTAACCAGAAGTTTTCTGGGCCACACCGGACCCGTTTACCGCTGTGCCTTTGCTCCCGAGATGAACCTACTTCTCTCGTGCTCTGAGGATAGCACCATTAGACTGTGGTCACTGCTCACCTGGTCCTGCGTGGTCACGTACCGTGGACACGTTTACCCGGTGTGGGATGTCCGCTTTGCGCCACACGGCTACTACTTTGTCTCTTGCTCCTACGACAAAACTGCTCGCCTGTGGTCCACGGACTCCAACCAAGCGCTCCGAGTCTTTGTCGGCCATCTGTCGGACGTGGACTGCGTGCAATTTCATCCCAATTCCAATTACGTGGCCACCGGGTCGAGCGATCGGACGGTGCGTCTGTGGGACAACATGACAGGCCAGTCGGTGCGCCTAATGACGGGTCATAAGGGATCGGTAAGTTCACTAGCCTTCTCCGCTTGCGGACGGTACTTGGCGTCCGGATCGGTGGACCACAACATTATCATCTGGGACCTGTCCAGCGGAGCACTGGTCACCACCCTGCTAAGGCACACCAGCACCGTATCAACGATTACCTTCAGTCGCGATGGAACTGTGCTGGCGGCGGCGGGCTTGGATAACAACATGACTCTGTGGGACTTCCACAAGGTTACCGAGGACTATATCAGCAATCACATTACTGTATCGCACCATCAGGACGAGAATGACGAGGATGTCTACCTAATGCGCACGTTCCCCAGCAAGAACTCCCCGTTCATCACCCTGCACTTCACGCGACGCAATCTCCTCATGTGTGTGGGTCTCTTCAAGAGTTAGGATCACAGGTTAGCGTAGTCGATATACGTAAAGTAGGCTTAAGTAATTCCCGGAATGTTTAGGATTAAATTTTGTAATCCATTTGTGCCCCTTTCCCCTGGAATGTCTTAGATTTGTAAGCTCAAAAGTGTGTGTATGCATAACTTATCAATACATTTTAATCAAGAAAAAAGTCGCTTATTTGGGTCCTTATATATAATTCATATTTATTTAAAAGTCATACAATGCATATACACAAATGAATACGCAACTGGAACAATTAACTACTCTGCATCGGCGAGGCCAAACGTCCGGCGCACGGCCACCGAGTTCTTGATGTTGAATATCGCACAGCGCGGAGGCTTCTCCCCGCCAAAGGCCAGGGTATAGGGATCCTCCGGACACTGGCGCATGCACTGCAGACGACCCATGTTGAACTCGTGCTCATAGACGTGCTTGGCTTCCGTGCCGTTAAAGTTCCACACCTTGAGCGTGCCCTCCGTGGAGATGGAGGTCAGCAGGTTGGGCATCTGGCTGTTGAAGCACACTCCGGAGATTTCCTCGTTGTGGGCCTTCAGGGACCACAGCACCTGGTTGGGCGATCGCTTGTCGGCGTAGTGCAGGCTGCCATCGTTGGTTCCCACGATGAAGTAGTCGTTTTGGGTGGGATGCCACAGGACCTTCTCCACCTCGCCATCGACTTTCCACTGGACGCTGGACGAGTTCACCGCATCGGCGTCACGGCAGTCGAATAGTCTCACATATCCATCAGCACAGCCGGTGAGTATGCCCTGGGCCTCTGTAGGATGGAACTCCAGCGACTGCACCTTTTCGCCAAAGGCTGTGATGGTCGTATGGGGTTGGCCCTCGTCCATGTCCCAGAGGATCACCGTCTGGTCCACGGACCCGCTGGCCAAAATGTGCTCGAAGTTGGTGTTCCACGAGAGATCTAGCACTGCGTCCTTGTGTCCGTACTGCTCCTTGTTTTGCTTGCGGCTGCCCTTGGAGCCCAGTTTAAATGTAGGCTCAATGGAGTCCTGGATGTCCAGATCCCAAATGGTAATGATGGGGTCCATGCAGCCGATGGCGCACATGTTGCCGGCCTTGTCGCTGCCCGCATCATGGTTCATCCACTCTATGCAGAGCGGAAAGCTGGGCAGCAGAAAGTCGTGGTGCGTGTACAGAGCCTCCTCCTCCTGGTTGAACACCCACACCTCCATTGAGGCCGCGTCGTCCTGGACGTGGCCCACTAGAATAAGGTTGTCGCTGGGCTTAATAACCTCGTCCTCGGCCTCGGAATCCTCGTCCTCGTCGGGAACTTGCTCTTCGGCGTCCACAATGTTGGCCAGGCTGGTGACATTGGCGTTCTCCTCGTTGTCGTAATTCTGGAACTGGAATTCGTCTCCGGGATTTCGATTCTCACTGTTTGCATCCTCGTGGTCGTCCACATCCATGCCGTCCCCCTCAGCCGTGCCACCTTCGCCCTCCTCTGCCTCGTCGTCGCTATCCTCGTCTAATTCCTGCTGCGTATCGCCGATAATCCTCGCCAGCTCCGCCTGTGTCAACACGATCTTGTCGGGTCGATCCTTGGCCACGCCCCGTGGCACGAAGCACAGTGCGGGCACAAAGTCGATGCTCGCCTCCGGTGGTCCTTCCTCTGCCATTATTTAAATATGTTAAACAAAGTTTTCCCAACTAAACGAAATAATCAACACGTGCAGTTCAAACGAGGCAGAGTGTGACCGAAGCGTACGAATTTTAATTATAGTACTGGTTCAGAAAAACATACTAAAATCTATGATAAAGTTTTAAATATATATTTATATTATTTACGTTTTTTATTTATTTATTTATTTGTTACGTTTTTAATATAACTGTAATAGTTTAATCAAATAATTTTACATTTTGTAAGGGTTTTTTTTAAGATAAATTTAATACATTTTAAATAATATTAAGCGTCTACAACGTAACGTTTTTTAATTTACGTATTTGTAGATTTACTTATTTTTTGTAATTATGCTTGGTTTACTTTAAAGAACGAGAAACGCTCGTTTTAAACGCCGTTGATTTATTGATGTACCTTTCTTATCTTTCCTTCATCCCGCTTATCAGTTCTTTTCCCATCTTAATGCAATCAGAGATTTGATATTATTCACCGGAGCTTTTGATATTTCCAGATATATCTCCAATATACAGTCTTTTATTTGGTTTCAGAATGGACGCACGTAAATTTTCGACCCACATACTGGACACCTCCGTGGGAAAAGCGGCCGCCAATGTCAAAGTAACTGTTTCCTGGCTGGACGAGATCCAGGAGTGGAGATCTCTTCGTGCTGCCCAAACTGATGCGGATGGTCGGTGTCTGCTTTTAGAGCCTGGACACTTTCCCAGTGGAATCTACAAGCTGACTTTTCATGTGGGTGCCTATTTTTCGGAGCGCGAAGTAAGGACTCTGTATCCAGCAATTGATATCATTGTGGACTGCAGTGAAAATCAACACTATCATATTCCTTTGTTACTCAATCCCTTTGGATATTCTACTTATCGTGGTACATAGTTAAACAAGTAAAAATATAAAGCTAAAACTATTAAAAATACATTTTAATGTCTATGCACTAATGTTTTAGAGTTTTTATTTAAATACATTTAAGACCATCTCAATTAAAATGTACTTACGTAACACGAGATAGCAAGAAAATAAAAAACATTATTTTAAAAACTGAATACGAAATTTGATCGATAACTGTGAGTCACGACAGAGTTTTGTTCTTCCTGCGTGACCTTCCGTCAAAATCCAGTCACGCGTTCATCTCTATTCGCCAAGTATCTTACCATCTCTGGCCAGTATTTAGTGTCGTTTCAGTTTGTATTTTGCGGATGTCGCGGGAGGTTCGTGCGTTCGCTCCGTTGTCGGTGTTTGGAATTGAATGTTTTTGAAACGGTGATCGGGTCTTTTGTACGCCGGTACTTTGCATAAAATAAAATCAAAATTAAAAAATACAATGCCGTTACAAGTTCCAATTGGAAAATAAGTGCGGGATACCCCTGAGTTCTTCGGATCTCCTCGGATTCTGCCTCCCACAGAGGCGCAACAGTTGTTTTGAAATAAGAATCTGTATGGAAATGATATCCGTGTGTGTTTTCGAAGAGTTAAACAAGAAGTTGGATTTGTTATTGGAAAGTACAAACACACAGCAGCACTTCTCCCATAGACACACACTCGATGCGGCCGAGCCAACAAATCCCCAACAAATCTTAAACCAGTTTTAAGATACATATTCTTGGTGTCAGTGTGTGCATGTTGATTTTTTCTGGCATTGTTTTCGTTTTTTTATTTCGTGCTGCTGGCTCTGCATCTTTTTTGTGTACCCTTTTCGCTTGCCTCTGCCTCTAATCGCGTTTCCATTTTCTGGCCGCCGTCCAGATCCGAGGTTTTGGGTTTGGGCTCGTGGTCCGGCCGAGCAACAAGTACCCCTGCCTAGTACCTATTGCTATATCCATACCCATACCAAGTGCCTGCCCGCGTCTCGCTCCGTCTCCCACCTGAAAACCCGAAAAACACGGAAAGAAACGAGCTTAGATTCTAACGAGATCAGCACGCCAGTTGGTAATTGTGCCCCAATTGGTCCATTTTGACTGCTCTACGCGGCACCACGAAAATCCGGCGTAGATCGCACCAATAAATTTAAAAGGTGAGTTGCGGTGTTGTACTATATTCAGGGTCTTGGCGATCTCATATGGTCATGAGAAATTATGACTTTTTACTTATAACTGTTACCCAGAACCAGTTGCTATATAAAAATAAAAAACTGTTTATCTGTTTTTAAAACCATATATTCCAATAAATTACTAATTTAACGAAATTCAGAAATTTAAAAACATAAAAATATATATATTTAATATATTTTAATTAATATTTTATAAATTAATTGACTGCTCAAAATATACCTATTAATATAAAAAATATTAAAAACTTACTTTACCTAAAAGTTCGAATTTAATATGAATCCAAATCTGAGCTTCAAAACATTTTGAGATAAAACTAGATTTTTGTGTGGTTCTTCAATCAATTAAATTAATTAAATGTATTGATGGTGCAAAAATGTCGCCAGAACCAGTTGGAACACAAAAGCAAAATTAACACTTTCATTATTCATGCGGTATACAAGTTCTTTGGAACGTGGGAAACATTTTGTGTAAGCTCTTCGATAACAAATTTTAAATTCAATGTTGGCTTAATTTCGAAAACAGTTTTGCTAAGTTGTCTAGCCCGAGGACTATTACCTCACCGTCTATGCGACATATCGGCCAATTCGGTTTACCTAATAATTGAAAGTTCGGCTTCGCATTAAAACGCAATCAAAATGACAACTTGCTAACGGCCAATTAATCATAAACCTCAATGAATACGGCAAAAGGCCGAAAAATTGTGTATATGTAATTGATAATCGATCCGACGATAAATACTTTCCTGGCCCGCAGCTCTGGCCAAAAACCAATCATTAATAACTGTAGTCGAAAGATAAATAAAACTATGGCTGCGAATACCGTTTTACGAGGCGCTGGAAAAGTGTCAAAAATCGTAACCTACGTGGATATAATTTGCACTGACGTAAAGCCAAAAACCTAATATGCGATGATCGTTAAACGCTGTAGGCAAATTAGAGAGCGGCTAACCGGCCAAAGTGCAGAAAAGAAGGCAAAAGTTAGCTCCAAAAACAAAACAGCAGCATCAAGAAACAACAGAAAAATACAAAAAACTTAAAGACTGCTCAGTTGGGGGGTAAAAATGGGGGGAAATCGGCACTGCATGAGCATGTTTGTCGTCGAGTTCAGCTGACATCGCAAAATGGCAAGAAGCCTCTCTAAGATACACTGAAAACAAGTATAACTTTAGTCCTAATATCATAGGGTCAATATGCAAGGGAATATATCAATAAAATAAATTTTATTAGGTAGGTGCGGCCCAACCCCCCTGTTGCTTCAGTTTGGAACTTTTGCCTGCAGTAATCAATAATAAAAATTCAACATTTATTTTTATATTTAGATTTTAGTCTTTAGTACTTTTAGTTACTGTGCAGGGTAATTAACGAATATGTTAGAAATCAAATATAATAATTTCTTCAATCTTAGGAAAGTGCAGTTTACATAATTCTTATTACCATTTTTACAATGAATATCATCTAAGCTTTCACTAAATTAAAAAAAAACATTATATTTTTAACTGTGTAGCTGAAATGGCAAGACCAAACAGGAAATGAACCCGCATGCACTTTTTCAAGTACCTTTCGTTCGAATTCGCTGGCCGATTGCATCGAGTCGTATACTCGAGCACCGGAGTTGGAGCTCTGACTTGAGCTTGAGCTTGGTCTAAAGTAAATTTTGTCGTCGTCTTGTGTTTCTTAGTTTGCTTTTAAGTTGTGCAAGTACCCAGCATTTTTTAAAAGGGTTTCAAAGGGGCATACTCGATCACTGAGTTCAGAGAACAATGCTAAACGTACGAGAAATCGAATGCAAATTCTCACCAATTTTATTTTAGCCTTGAATTATGGAAACTCTTTTGGGATAAATATGCTATGACTGGGTTTCTAAAATAAGTGCATTAGTTTTACAAGATTTTGAATATTCTAATGTTTTTGATTTAAGATAAGCTTTTAAGTCCGATAATTTATTAAAAGGCTTTAATTTTCATTTTTATTTAACATATATTTTATGTTTTTTATTTAGAAGTTTACAATGTATTCATTTCATTTTCTGTCTCTAAAGTTTGTCGAAGATATAAGATACATTTAGTTAAAAATGCCACAGAATAACATAAATTGCAGATATTGTTTTCAATAAAATAAAAAATTGTTTGAATCAGTTCGACTTATATGTAGACCTTGACTTTTTAGATTTCTACAATTTATTACAGCTTAATTATTTTTTGTATGAAATTTATTGTCTAAAACTTCAAAAAAAGATCAGATTGGCAGATGCATTTTTCTGCGCTAGCGGTTCAAAAAATAGGTATCTCAATCGCGATCCCAAAACATTAGCCTTACCTTTTAGTTTTATTTTATTGCATTTTGTTTTGTTAATTTCCATGCAATTTCAGGGCATTTCATTCCGCTTGGGCGTAGTTGTTCCCGTACCCAAGTAGATGTTTTTCGCAATGTTTGCGCAGTTGTGTGGGCCTGCATTTGTTTCGGAGTGCGGGTTGCAGGGGTGCGGATGCGGATGTGTGAGTCGACCAACCTGTTCGGAGCTCAAGGAATGAGTCAGCGCTGGGGGTTCGCATCCATGAGATACAATTTGAGTAGACTCGGTAAAGTGTTTGCCGAGGACACCAGGGACTGCGGGGTCCTTCTTCCTTTCTGACCTGCACTCAAGCGTTTATCCGTCGAAGGTTTTGATTATTTTGTTTCATGTGCCCTTAGCAGTGTCTCATATTACAGGCGGAATGTAGTTGTATCCCCTGCCATCCGTATCTTTCCTTCTTTGCTTTGTTCATCGCCCCTTTGCTTCATTTCCCGTCTTTGCATGGGGTCACTCTAAATGCGTTCAATGTGTAGTTTCCGATAAGCCTGCCTTATGATATGCTTAAAGGGCGAAGCCGTACTTCGGCTCTTTAATTTTGCGGGATACAAAATTAGTTACAAAATTGATTGGTACCGAATGGCACCTAAAGATAAATAAGTTAAGTTTATATTTAAAGTTGTAAAATAAACATTTCTTATCTAGTTTGACATTTTTTTTATGAAAGCATTACAGGCAATGAAATGGTTCTGTTTATTTTAACAGGCAGCAAACTTTTGAACAGTATATATTAAAAGTATTCTGGTTCGAAAATATAAATGCAAGCCTATAAGAAATTCAAAAATAACAAAATAACAAATTATAACATTAAATAAATAATTTAAAGAAGTAAAATAGTACTTTGTGACTGTGTCACTGTTTTCGATATATTTGATAGCACTATAATAATGACAATTTTTTCCGATCTTGAATATTTTCTTAGAATAATTATGACATTATTCTGGAGCACAAATACCTGAATTCGTGTAAGACAGACGACCTTGACAATCTCTGGCCCAAGCTCTTGGCATAATTATCGTGTTTGGGGTTTATTCCACACGCTTCGCCCAATGTTTAGCAAATAGATTTGGAGTGCGCTTAGTGCCTTCCTTACCTTCCCACCTACTTACCCGCACTCCAAGTGGATTGCAGCAGGTGGCGTGACTAAGACATTCCGCCATGGCAAAGTGAGTTTTTCAAAATTCGAAACTAATTTCAGAGTTTTTGTAGCCGCTCTTTTTGCGTCTATTTTTTACCTGTGACTCTCCATGCGCTTTATAGTTCGCTAGCTGCTGCTGCTAACGAGCATTATTTCAGTCTTCCAAGCAGGCTTTTATTTTAGCAATTTTTTATATTTTTATTTCTGCACACACATGACCACTTTTATGGTTTCGGCATTAAAAATGTGGCGCAAAATTCAAACACATGAGTGTAATTGAAAAAGCATGAGAGATGCTTAATGGGTGGGGTATATGGGGGTTTTTGGGAGGGAGGGGGTTGTATTAGCCGAAGTCAGTCGCGCACTAAATCCCAATGGTAACGCACCCATTAATCACAAAAGAGAAACAATAATGCTCGGACGGGCGAAAAAGTGGTAAAAGCCGCAGTCGAAAAACTGCAAGCAATTGCTTAAAGATGTTCCTGAAAGATACCAGTCGAGTGTTAATTAATAAGTTTTATGTCTTGCGATATGTACTTGAAATTCTAAAAATACAAGCATCCAACTATGGTGAGTCAGTGGCGATTCTCACATGGAATGTGATCACTTTCGACGGAAATTCGCTACAGCATCTAGATTTTATTGTCTGATATTTGGACATTTTAGCATGCTGGCACTACTGGGTGTGGTGGACTCGTCACCCCCTCTATAAAGTTTAATTAGTGCGAATTGCGTTGTGCAAAACAGTTAGCTTCTGTCTTTGCCAATTTTGTTGGTTAGGGGAACGGCTGTAATGGGGCAATTAAAAGCAATGTTAATGGGATACAAATGGGAGAGGGATATCCCATTCGCACATACAAATGTTTGCAAAACAGGGAGAGTAATACACTCGTGAGTGTATGCAACTAATTAATTAAGAAAATGTTAATGTGGTGGGGGTGAAAATAACGACAGAATACTGATGTATCAATTACATTTCGCACGGAAACGATAAGAACTCTGAAACTCTAACGCATCGTAGAAACATTTAAAAAAGTTTCCAATTTATTTACTCATATATTCTTAGTTTTAATTCTGGTAACAATTACAAATGGAAGGTTACTATATATTATTGGCATATATGTACATTACGAAATAACTCCTTAATATTTATTTTTAGGTATTAAAGAGGAAGCCTTTAAGGGTTTCAATATATAAGATAAATTCATTACACTATTTAGCATTCTCAGCTTTTCCACAGTTTCTTTAGGTCTTACTTATGTTTTTAAAGTCTTTCGATTTAAAGAATATATTTCTTTTCTGCTGAATTATATCCTTTGGTACATTAATATTCAGCACTGTATCGTCTTTGTTTCGGTGCTAACTCAATAAGAACGTTTCGTTTGAGCCCTGCCATGAGTGTTTCAAGTAAACTGCTATTATTAGCAAGTACTTATGCCCGTTTCGGCCAGCTCATTAGCCATTCTGGGCACAAGCCACGTAACAGTAACAAGGCATAAAAGGCGAAATACACGAGTAGTAAAAAACCATTCCATATTCACACCATTCACGATGGTTTATCAGGTTGCATGCACGCGATTCAAATCAATTGCCACAATGACACACATACAAATTGTAATGCTGCGGACACAGATACTTTTCGCTGTGACTGTGTGTGCTTGGGGCCCAGACAATCGTCTAATGCCCAAACCAGAACGATGACGAGGCGATCCCGTGAAGAAGACCTTCACGGTGGCAAACAAGAGCTGTACACTCAACAATAACACCAGTCGCATTCTATATTCTACGTCATCCAAGGAAACGGGGTGGTGGGTGGTGATGGTGGGAGGTGGTTGGAGTGCGAGACAATTGCACGTGCTTTGCATGTCGAATTACAAAATAACGAGAACACAAACTTGCAACTCACTTTACAATCGACAGCTACGCAGAAGCTCTTTTCAGTTACAAAGCAACAGGTTTCTTTAATTCAGGAACACTAAGAAAAATTACAATGCTTTGCTAGATAGAAATAGAATCTGTTTAATCAAAAAGAAACACATCGAGTTATCTATCAGGTTCTGGAGTATAACTTATCCTAAATGTTTGTTTATTTGGGCATTCAAAATATTATATATTACTTGTAAAGTCTTTAGAATCTTTTCTTTTTAAAAGAGGCAAACGAATTCAGAGAAGTGAATTCTTTCCATAATTTGAACTATAAATTTATAATAAGTGGGCTATTCTAAGTAAACTGTAGATATATTATATTTTTGAATTTAAAAAATTGTATTACTATATTACGACTTTTTAAAAGTTCAATAATCCAACTTAGAATTGTACTCGGAATAAATAATTAATCTAAATCAATTAAAAATCTTAATTCAAAGTAGACAGTTTTTATTTAACAAATTTAATTTTTCCCAATACTTTCCATTTTCAAAGTATGTTCTTTCGCTGAGTGTAGTGTTGTAAAGAGGAGTTAGTGGGAAGAGCCGCCAAGAAGAGGGGGCGTAGCTCTGTTTCTCTTTTAGCGGTTCTTTCTTTCTGCATAATTACAAGGCCTCTTCGGGGCATCAAATATTCAATCGACACAATGGCACACATTCGACCTCTATTCTCTCCTCGCTTTGTTTTGGTCAGTATTTCTTATATTTTTATTTCGGCTGCTATACTTTTATTTAGGTTAATGCTAAAAAATTGTCATAGCTGGCGGACAACTTTCATTAGGGCAAAGAAAAAGCTATACAAAAGCTGAAAAAACCTTCTGATCGCCATAATCTTTTGCACTCCCATCGCTGACTTCTTCGCCAAGATCATGTCCGGCTTAGGGTCCGGAAAAAAAATATATATAGATATATATATATATATACAGAGAGGGAAAAAGACATAGTGGATGCCATTGCTTGTAATTTCACTTTTTATAGTTTACAAAAGGTTAAAACGATTAGGCATTAATGTTGGCCAATCTTTTTGATGCTTTTCTTTTATAATTTGCGCACTATTAGCGTACTTATTATTTTTTAGCTTTTTTTGGTTTTCTTTTTGGGTCACAGCTATTAAGTTTACAGGTAGCAGATGGGTGTTGTATGTGTGTCTAAGGTCGTGTTTACCATGAAAAAAGCCTAACGACTCAAAAAACTCAGGTTGAATAAATAAAAAAATACTGTAATATTACTAACCTTGAAAAGTTGTATAAACCCTACGCAAGCGAAGCTGTTTTATTAAAAAACGTTGTATTTGGTTATGTTTGAAGTCAATTTTTGTTTAATACCTTCTTTAACTTATCGTTTTCCCAAAGTTTTAATATTTTATATTAAACCATTTTTCAGAAAATTTCAATAGAATGTAAAAAAAATTTAAACAACCAAATATAAATAGATTAAGGAATAACAATATCTCTCACATAGTTGAATTAAATTATAATTACAAATATTCATTAGTAAACTTAAGTTAATGGAACCGCCATAACGACGTCCCAAACATATGGCATTTGTATTCGATATTAGCGAAGATTTCCATCACTTTCAACTCTTTGTTTGGGTCCCAGCTAATGACCTCCTGATCTGTGAAAGGTTAATAAATTACAAGAGATAAAATATTAATTGGTTTCTGATTTCTCGGACAGCTGCAACAAAAAGCAGACTTTAATAAATATTCATATCGTTTAGACAGGCACTTTCCCTTTTGCCACTTTATCAGCTATGAAATTAAAGGAAGTGCTCAGAGAAGCAACCTTTGATACAACAAAGCTTTAACCCAGGAGCGATAAGGCCTGAAGAGATATGTATATGGGTGGTACAAATATACGATTCAAAGCATTGTCGTTGGATCTCCTCCCTTATCGCTCTGACAGCATCCGGGCCACACCCACGCCCTCGGATCTGAAAAATACTGAATCGAAACCAGATCCCATCTCCATTCAGCTCAGGAATGTTCAGAAGTCATTTGGCGGATTTCATGCTCTGTTGGCTTTGATTAGACGCGTTCGATTTGTTTGTTTGATCCGATCATGCCAACAATTAAATTCAATGAAATTAAATTTCGCAATTGAATTTCATTTTCAGCATGCTTGCGAATTACTCGAGCGTTGAGGCTTAGCTAAGTAGTTATCTCCCTCTCACTTTTCCCTTTCGCCTCCTCTTTTCTGATTTTCACTGGCCCACCAATTTATCTATTGCTTTTTTCCTTATTTACCGACATTTTTTATGTGTATGCTAAAATAATTGGTCATCGTAAATTTCAGTGTTAAGTCGAAATACTCGAGAAATCAACAATTTCGAAATACACAACATGTGTAGAGATTATTCATATTTTAAAAATATACGAGGTAGTACAAATTTTAAGTATAGAAATAACTCAAGATTTCAAGGCGTGATTTATAAAATTATAAAGAAATGTTCCTATTCTTGCGAATACTTATAATGGCTTTAGTGAACCAAAAATATACTTTTGTAGTGTTTACAATTGCAGACAGAATAGATTATTTCAATTCAGTTTCTTTAGTTTATGAGGCACCGAGATAAATGAAATATAATACTTTTATTAATGATCTCAGCAGGATGTTTATCTTTATGGCATATTCAAAAACCCACTAAAATAATGAATCAACAATCCCACAAACATCCGCTGAGTTCATCATCATGTTTGACAACAGGTTCCTTGGGCAGAAGGAACCCATCTTTTAACTTTTACAAACAATAAAATTTTGTGTTGGTTCGGTTTCCGCTACTCATGTTTATGCCCCATTGACTTACACTCGAGTTGATCAAAATCGAGGGGTTTGGAGAAGACGATGACGACGAAGATGACCAAGGGGCGAGGCCGGTTTCATTGGCGAGCAACTGAGTTTGAGGTTTACGATATTCTATTTAACGGCTCATCGGCTATTCGAGCAGAGATCGTCTACGGATCATGCCCCCGAGACGGGATCTCGAGGTTTTCCTTTGTTCCCAGCCCGCTGCAATCTTAACGTGCGGTTAAGGTGAATGACTAACGGCCAGCAAAACTATGACTAACTGGTCTCAGGTAGTAGGTTGTTTGATCAGTTCATGTGTTATAGATGGAAAATGGTCTGTGGTTGCTGCACATTTTTAGCAGATTAATTATTATTAATATTCCAAATTTAAAAGATTCCATAGATGGTGAATATATAATATATTTTTTTTGGTTTCTCAGGTTTTATAAAAAACACTTTGTGGTTACTGTCATTATTTTGGAGCTGTTCATTAAAAAATTGTTAAATATTAAGTGAGTCACCAAATTTTATTGATGTTAAACAAATTTTTTTTCTTTTGTTTTTTTATTTTTTTTTATAAGGTGTCATAAATAATATGGGTACGATATAGAATACAAACGTATTAGTTTTGTTACCAATTTTTATTTATTTATGATTATTTATTCTTGCCCGCTTAACCAACTTTGAAATCAACCCAAGATCATATTTTCAACACAATTAGAGCATATTAAGTGTGGCAAGAGCGAGTGAGAGGTGTGCAGGGCGAGACAAGGAGGGAGAACGTACTTCTTGTTACTTTTTTTTGTTTCTGTTTTGAGAATATAAATTAACGCAACAATTAACAGAAACGAGTTTTCGAGTTGAGGGGAGAAAACAGAATGAAGTGAAGAATCTGGCCATGGATGATCTTTCGCATTGTTGTATGTTATTGGGTGGAAAAGGGGGAATCATCGGAGAAATAACGAAGGGGAAAGACTGGAGTGGCAAAGCTGCTTTATTGAACAACACAACTCTTCAACTATTTATGCCGGACCCCCGCTGAAGTGGCAAGTTCTGTTCGGTTCGTTTTGGATTTGTTTTGAAAGTAGGGGATCGAAAACCCAACCAAGCGATGGATAGAAGGGGAGGGACTTTAAAGAGTTCGAAAACAACAGAAATAAAGTGGAGAAGTAGTAAATGTTAATTTTATGCCACATCGATGATGACTTTAATTCTACAAACGCAACTTGAAAGTCTTAGCAAGCACATGAGGAAAACCGCAGTGGAAAATTCCAGCTTCTATATATCCAAAGTTTTAGTCCGGCAAAACACTTGTTATTTTAGCCATTCAATTTTACAATCTTCATTCTACACTTGAGAAATTAGTAAAGGAATCAAAACCAATGCTTAGGTTGTTGCCATAAAGTTGATGTGTTATTATTAAGTTTTCGGTTATTGTGGCTATGAGATGCCTTTTGTAGACTGTTTTTTTAGAGCTATTCGCCTCTGGTTTGATGTGGTCTTGTGGTTTTCCAGTTTTAGTTTCTTGTTCGGGTTTTCGGTTTTACTCTTATTACTATTCCACTTGCGAGCTGTATGGCATTGAAGTTTTGCATTACCCCAGACTTTAGGCAAATTCTGTCTTCGCTAAATTCGCAATCGCTGGCGTCATTTTTGCCCCACGAAGTTATGTGACAAATTTTCCATAAATACATTTGGCCAGCGGGCGAGAGAGTTCAGTAACCTCCATCTGAACTGACCTATTTGCGGCGATTGCCAAGCGGGAAAAGTGAGCGAGAAAGTGAGCCATAACATCCCGGAATAAGAAGTCAAATTGGGTAAAGACGGCACGTTTTTCCTTGGAAAATCTAAATATTAATTTATATATGGAAAAAACTCAGCTTTAAGGAAATTAAAGAATATGAATTGTAGATATTTATTCAGAGACAAATATAATTTTCATTAATAAAGATGCATTTTTTTCATAAATACTTTGCAACTATTAATATTTTTATATATTTACATATAAACCTTAATAAATTTTAAATATAATTAATTGTCTCATAAAATAGTCCATATACCTTGTTAAATGTAAATAAACGTCAGTATCTTTTGAAATCTTATAGCAGACCATTATTTCTTTCGCACACTTATTATTGTATGGATATATTTATGGGCGTGCAAAGTTTCCTTCCCCTTCGTTTTATTATTTATTTTTGGGGGTGTGCGGACAAAATGTTTTTTGCACTGATGAGTGAGGGAATTTTATTATGCATACATACTTGGATTTTCCCCTGGCATTTTTTGAATTCTTTGCTCTAGAATTCCGCATACTTTCGATTTCGATAATAAGTTTTCGCTTAATGTTCTTCTGCGGCAAACGAAACTCATTTAGAGAAAACCAACCAAATGACAAATGAAATTCAATTAAGTTTTATAGAAAAAGACGGAAAAAGAAAACCATTTTGAGTGCATAAAATTAATGGCAACCGACCGTGATAAAAGTGGCCCAAACCCGTTTAGAATCCAAGCTCGGATAATTTATTCATGGATTCATCATTCGATGCATTGTTCGATAGCCCAAACACAAACTTTTACTTTTCATCATTGTTTCGGCCCATTGTGAGTGCTCATCTCCGAAGACCCTCGAAGAGATCTCCCCCTGCAATTAATCTTCACCAGCCCCGAACAATCCAATTAGATAACCCCGGGCCTACTCACGTGTGGGGGCAGTGAAAGTTTACGGCTCGTTCTAAGCCACTGGACCAGTCCGGCATCCGAAGTCCGGAATACGGAGACTCGCATGATCGCAATTTGCATAAAACACTCATCTAATAAAAGCCCTTTGCAGTGGGCAGCGGCTCGAGTGCTCGATCTCGATTGGAATCGTTTCGTACGTGGAAATGCGTAGAAATCAGATCAAGTTTTTATTTACTGGTACCTTTTCGGCGATTGATGATGATGATAGGGTTCGCGGTCTTTATATGGGTTGTGTTTCACAGCGAACCAATTATTTTCATTTTAAAACTGCATCGGAAATGGTAAGTGGCATACCCACTTTGTTTACATTTAAAAGCTATCGTTCTGAATTTTCAGTACTCGAGTTTTTAATGAATTTATGGTTTCTTTGTGGAATCCCTGGAATCCTGGAACCCAAGCCCCCAATATGTTCTAAGCCTCGCTAACTCAGTTATTTGGGCGTTATTTAATTGTAGACCTGCTGCAGGCGGGCTCTACTTTCGCATAAAGGTCTGACCTCTTCCCTCCGTGCGTTTTTCCACCCAGCTATCTACATTTTCGCCGGGCCATTTCTATGCAAATCAGCTGAGAACACGCACACATCAGTGGGGGTTCCAAAGGAGGCGAAGAGCCGGGATGTCCTCATATACTTATAATGGGGCACCGGCTTTCAATACACCGCATGATATGCGATATGGATATGCAAATTCAAAGGGGTTAAGGTGGGAAAAAGGGGGGCGGGGCGGGAGGTAGGGACTGCGATGGGAAGGCCTAGCCCAATGTGCAAATTCCTTTGGCCACGGGCTTGGCAGGAACGTGACAAAATGAAGTCTGTTTTCGGTATTCAAGCCTTACGTAATGCGCCTGTTCGGGTCTTTAGTTCTGAGCCATTGTAGTGCCCGAGGATAATCAAGATTTACGGTCGACTTTCACCGTTATCACCGGCCAATGGCTGGGAAATCCAGGAGCCGTCTACGGATGGTAGATTGTGTCGGGGTTCATGTTCGCTTTTTGGGTCATTGACCGCCCAATGTGTTGATTGATTCTAAGGCAGGAGACCTATTGAAGGCACACTGCAAAGTAAAACTAGGTAATACCAGTTTCAAGCTTTCATTAAATCTCTGGAATGCAATATAATGCCGTCTTATAAATAAATCTAATTCTACACACAGAATTGTTTATTGTTTAAATAGAATACTGTTTAGGTAATAATCCATTTAAGGAGCACAACATTGGCTTATTATATATATAGTATTTATCTACAACGTAAAATAATTATTAACTAACCGTTTTGTTTTGACAATTATTGATGATTTTTTGTCTTTGTGTATTGTTTTTGACAAGTACATATTTCTCTTGGCCATAGATCATTGTGCGTTTTCGATGAACATGAACTTGATGAGTTCATAAATAGCTTACAGTTCTTGGGGATACACATGCCCCACACATGTGTCCCTCGAAACCAGCTGATCCAACCTTGGAACTCACACATTTCGATTGCATCACTTCGCCCTCAAATACTCAATTCATTTTCCTGCTTCTTTTTAGACTACCAACAAAAGAGCTTCGAACAATGTAACGACTACTTAAACGATCTAAACACAATCGAAAGGCGGAAAATCATCGTATTGCCCAAAAATAAAATTGAACAGACCTCAAAACCACTTCAGCGAAATCAGGTGAGTTGGGCAATGGTTTGGAATTGCTTCTTTAATTGGGAAGCACTCTGAATGGTAAATCATCATAATAATTCGCTTTGATCTGTCTTTATTTTGGTGTTTAAGTTTTTCGAAATTCTTACAAAATACTGATAAGCAAGAAGAACCATTTTAAATTGCGTTAAAAAAGATTCGCCAATAAAAGAAAATAGGCCACCCTATGGAAAAATTACCCACCAGTTTTTATGACTATGCTTTAAACCCTGGAGTAAGACTTTTTGTCTGTCTCGTTGGTATTAAGCAAATTTATGTTTATGCGAGGAAGGAACTCTTCAAATGCCACTGCACGTGTAGCATTAAAATGTAAAATGTACGAGTATATATATGCTAATATATATACTTATTCGCACCTGGCCGACGTCTCTGTTGTTATGGTAATGTGAGCTTCGTTTTGGGTTTTATTCTGATTACAATAACATTTTTGCCTTCATTGTTTGCAGGCAGCCAAAGACCTTGTGCTCAGATCGACCTTGAATCTGTGTGTAATTCAAACCGTATAATCAGGCTGATTAACCCATATTCCGAAAGCTATTGATAGCTTAACACCTTCTCGGCGGAAAGAAGCAATTACTCATCCAAAGAGGGGGCGACAACCTTGTGATGTCCTCCGTTTTTGATGCCTCAATTTGGCCAAGCCCATAAACTGGGCCTTCGACTTCGCCGGTTTCCTTGACTAATTTCGAGAAGGTGGAAAAGGCTGAACACTTGGTGGAAATTTCCACTAACTTGACCACTCTCGAAAAGCAGAAGGATTCAAGGATTCTGTTGCTGAGAGGAAGGAAGTCGGTTCCTTTTTGCCTTATTTGGATATTCGGTGACAGACTTCTGACAATTTCGTTGACTAGGTCAGGCTCTCTTTTTGCATGGGAATGGATGTGTGTTGGCTTCACTTTTGGTTTCTGCGGACTTAACTGCGACTGCGCAAAGAGAGAGGGAGAGTTATGAAGGTCCTGGCAACATTTAGCTAGCAACATTTGTATTATTATTTATAAATGAAAGATTTCGTCTCCAAATTTAGTTGAAAATAGATTTTTCAGACTGACTTTAACTGAATACCAATGAGACTTCTTTTATCGCTATTAAATCCAATTCGGGCGAGAAATAAACATTTAAGTTGTAAATGAATACCTTTAAAATATTCTAAAAAAAAATGTTTAGATAATTTTCATGATTTTAATTGCACTTGAATAAATTTCGAAAGTTTCTTTGGAAGGCATTTCTTCGACTCTGCAATAGTTCTAGTTACGTTTAAAAGGGCTCCATTATTCTTTGCAACATAAGTCCAGTGAATGTCAAACTTTATGAGCAATGATGCTGCGATGCCGCCCACGCAAAAAGAGCAAACGGGATGGAGAAATAGAGAGAGAAATCTCGCAGTTGCGCTCCTTGACCTTGGGCACGAACGCACCCAAAGACCCCCCGAGTCCACCCGCTCCTCCGAAATCGCTTTACCCTTCGGTGCTGCGAATTCCGGACTCTGATTCCGATTCAGTCGCTCACTTCGCCAGCAGCCACAAGTTGTGGCCACGCGGATGGAATAAAAACGGAGGAAAACAGTGAAGATTGTAAAGTGTGTTCATGGTGAACCTCGAAGATCCCCCGCAATGTCAGCTGGTCCCACCGATTTCGATCTGGATCTGCAGTATGTAAAGGGCAAACAAGTGAGCGGGGGTGCATGCCAATCCCATCTGGCAGTCAATTAAAACGACGCAAAAGTAAACAGCAAATAAATCAACAACAGCATCAGCCAGTGTTCAGAATCTCTGAATCAGCGATTGCTGCGTCATCATCATCATCATCATGGTTATGGCAGCACATTCTTATCGGAACTTTTGCTGACCCCCGCCTATTGATTTCCATCGATTTCCATCTATCATACACAGATTGATTGATAAGAAGGTGGGGACATTTTCATGCGCCGCCCAAATGGGGCTCGGGTTCAAAGTTCGCATTTGTCAAATGGAGCGAAAATGGGGACTGTATAAACACGGGCGCCGTTTGAAGAGCCCAATCAAATAGAAGGAGATGAGATTAAATGGTCCTAGGAAAACAATGGTTTAAAACTCCCCTGGGGCGGTAGATAATTTATTGGTGTTTAGAAACCTCACTTGATAGCTTCAGGAATGAATTTCGAATTAATGAATAAACATTAGGCTATAATAGTCGGTAATAACTCAAGGAGTTTGGTTTTGCTGAATTAAGTCCTTAATTCCTTTTATTATAATATTATAGGTATTTAACAATTTTTAATTTTGATTACCTGCTTTTAATATAATAATATCATTTCAATCGGTTTTATATGTACAAGTTTTTTGATTATTGTTTAACTGGCTAATAAATTAAATATTATTTCCAAATTCAAACAAGTGTTTGTAAATATATGTATACATAAATAGCTGGTATTTGCGAATTCATTTCCTTATCAGCACCACGCCTACTTGGTATTACTTGTTGTGCAACGGTTGAAGCTGGTTAATACGGCTCATTGCGTTTCACTCTACCAAATGTTATCTGAAATATTTATGTTCTCCTTCCTTATATATAAATATTACTTACTCACGCGGTATTTTGTATACACAAGATACATCTATCTCTTGCCTCATAATTAAGTGTTTTCAATGAAGATCCTCAATAAAATAGCTGAAAATGAAAACTAAAAATCATTTAAATCAATATGGCAATCGAGAAATGAAAGTGTGGCAAAATACAATTAATAAAACCGAAATTTGCATGCAGCCGTATTTTCCATTTCTTTCCCCTCCAACTTGAGTTATTAAATTGCATTTTAAATCCCCAGTTTTTGCGTTTTACCAGTTAGAGACGACCTTCAAATGGCCCGAGACGCCCCCGATTCGCGTTTTGTCCAAAGTCGAAGAAGCCTGGTCATTAAAATTGATGACAGATCCATTCAGTCGCCGCAAATAGAGTGCGGTAATACTCCGGAGGTTGTGCACCGTGTGATGTGCGATGAGCATGCACTTTTGTTCATTTGTTTGCTTTTCTTTCTCGGGTTGTGTGAGCTTTCCGGTCAGGGGCACTTTCCTTTTCAATTTGTCCAGCTCTTTAGCTTGGCCATTATGCCACTTGGCCGTTTTGCAATGACGCTTGCTGACCAGCTCGCCATTGGGAATTGTGCTGAAGTGTCGGTAACAAGTGTCTGCACAGGGGAAAAAACATCAACGAAGTGGTACCGAAAAAATCATATTTTTCTTGCCATAAAAACATAATTCAAATTAAACCTATTATCTAATTTGAATCATACTGACTTTAACCAGAGAACTGTGGTTTTCAATTCTAATTAACAAATCTTTCAAAGTAATAATAAAAGTTAGGATTATGGATTAATTTGTGCAAAGCACAAAAAGGCAAATTTAATCGAATAATGATTCCAACAATATTATTCAAAATAAAAAACAGCCCAAACAGTGATCTTTTTCCATAAGTAATTTAAAGTTATTTTCACGAAAACTAAAATCATATTCTGTTCTTATTTTTTCGCCGTGTGGTTAATGCCTTCAACAGATTCGAAATTCTCGCAGCTCGCAACTCGCTTCGAGCTTGAGTTTGTTTTAGAGTTAGAGCCATAATCGGCTTCCTGGCCCATTGTCTGGGCCTCTTCACAATTAAGTTGGCAAATTTGTGTAATGAGCAAGTGCAATTATACAGCCTGCTCCGTGTTTGGGCCCATGCAAATGCCACACATAATTATAGTTTGTGGCTGCTGTAGATACAGTGTTTTGTTTTTTTTCTTTGGGCTGCTTTGGTTTTGGCTTTGTTTTCCTTTGGTTTTCGTTTTCATTTTCCCTGCAGTGTTTGCCCACTTTGCCAAGTGAGTTGCCAGTGAGTAGTGAGTGTGTGCTCATCTGCGAAATGCAAATGAAAGTCAAAGTTAATTTGTTAGATTTTCACGTTGAGATACAAGCTCGCGAGTCCGCGGGCAAAAACTGCGTGACGGTGATGAGTTACTTCTGCGGCTACGGTTTACAAGAAAAAAGATAAAAGTGCCAGACCACGTCTCAATTTTTCCGTCTGCTTCGAGTCTCGTCTCGGTGGAAAAACGATGGAAAATCAAAGGTGGCATTTTCATTGCGGCTTGTCTGCCTCAAAAATGCGGCATACTTTCGGGCTGTTAATCAATTACCGCTGCGGAAATTTAATTGGATTATAAATGGCTGCTGCTCCTCAGACTGCAGGGAAAACTCGAGCTCAAAGCAACTATGTATACTTCCACTTGGAGAAATGTCAGAAAAAAATTTTAGTTTTCTAAATACTGTTTTATTTGAGTTTATACTCTATGTACCTTTTAAGAATGGAATGTCTCCGACAAATTTTTGGAAAGTTTTCTTTTAGGAGACATCTTAAATTAAATAATTTCAAGTGTATCTATCCCAAACACTCCTGAATCATAAACAACAGTATTTAGCGTACTAATTCCCCCTACATGTCCAGCTCAATTGGCAGCTTAAATGAATTTCGCCTTGGCATTCCCCCAAGTTCAATGTCAAATCGTATTCAGTTAGCCGTTCGCCAGCCTATTCCTCCCCCATATATATAATTTATATACCACTCGGACCCCCCAGTGCAGTCATTCCGTTTAATTAACCAATGCTCAAAACGAAATGAACATTTTCCAGTTGTGTTGGCTGTGCTGCTCATTTGTCTGCTCCAATCAACATCGTCGTCATCGCGGTTTTTATCATCATTACGGAGCTCTTCATCATTTCATCAACGCTGCTGCACTGCACCCATAAAACCCACGAGTGTCGACACGAATCCGCGGCTGCAGTTTCCATTTCAATGCGCAAAAAACGCTTAAACTGCAATTTGCGCTTGTTTTTAAAGGGGAGGTGGGTGGTACGAAAGTGGCAAAAGGGGTGTGTTCTCCCCCACTAATTAGCACATCAAATTCTCTGTGCACACGGAACACGTCTACGTGTTTTGGTGGGTGGGGTTTGTTGCCTTAAAGGGGTCAAATGTCAGCTCAACGCGTTATTTGGACAGCCCTCCTAACTGGGTTAACTCGCAGAATCTTTGGAGCGTTAATCCCTCGCCCTAAACCGCACTAATTACTCGCGATATGTACGCAATTTAGCAACCTGCCTAAAAGTATGCAGCTGAAAACGGAGGGAAATGCTCTAATCACCAGTCGAACAAGCCTCTTAATTACCTAAATAAGTTAATTAGTTGCTCTTGGTAAACAGGGATTGCTTAAAAACCTTTAAAGTTTGTGAGTCCAAAGATATATAAAGTAAATTGCTTATTTCAAATTTAATGGCAAAACATTAAATAAATATTTTGTCATATTTTCAATGTTTTTTATAAAATTTAAATGGGTTTTTACCTACAGAAATGAATTATAAACGGATAGTTAGGTAGATATATCTCCATTTTTTATCTGACTGGATATCACTGGACATTTCAGATCAATTTTTTATGAAAGCCAATAGATCTATCGAATTTTTGTAATTCATATTCAATCTTTTAAAGTATAATTTTTATTTTGCCATTTTATTTACATTGCTTGTAATTTATCTTTTATGCTGCAAGATCTTTTCCTTGCCCACACACCAAGGGTTGTCCGACTCGCCTGATGGAATATAAATCTCACAACGTCTGTGAGTGTTCGGCATCCCCGAACTTGGCATGAATCATCCGCCCGGGAACCCATTACTCACGTCCCGTTCGTCCGGCGCCAAATCAAAGCCAAAACAAAGCCAAAATAACGCCAAAGACAGCATAAGACTTCGAGTGAGCCAAAGGCATATGCACATCCACAACGTCTGCAGGCCACAGAGTTCAGATGAAGGGGCACATTCCTAGTTGAAAATAGCTTTCCTTGAAATGCCTTTGGCCCAGCCGCGATTCGATCCAAGCGATTCGAGAGCATCCACTGAACAAATGGAAGATGCATTCTGCTCTTGCAGGGCCACGACATTTATTTATTGGTTGATTCGGGGTGATCAAGTGGGTTGACTGAACTGACAATGGGGTGGGGCTAACCCACAGTCATTTTTGCCATTTAAATCCATGTGATTCACTTTAATGTATAATACTTTGGACGAATGGTCAGTTATTTAAAACAGAAACATATAGATTTGTTGTATTCAATTTTTTTTTCATCTGACGACAATTGTACTGTTTATTTCATTTTTAAATAAATGATCATTCGCCCAAAGTATTAGATATTAATATGAATCACAATGGTCAAACCAAAATTTTGAATCATCGGAAATTGTAAAATTGATTAAACAATTTATTAAGCTCGAAAATGATAATAAGCATACATATCTCAGTAAACCTTAAATTAAACTTAAAACAATATATGGATCATAACTAAATTTACAAAAAGCAATTTACCTTGTTATGAAATACAAAGACATTGCAAATACTTAAGGCGTTTGTAGAAAAGTTCCTTCTTCGTTTTAAAGTTTCGTAAATTATATTTAGTTAGTCTATCTATTTAATAAAGTATTTAGAAAGTAGTTTCTTGGCATTTGTAATATTTTAAAACAGGATTTGCACTCTTTCTTGCTGTCGTCTTTACTTGACAGCCAATTACCTTAATTGTGAAAATCTATATGCTTATCTATAATTAAAAAGTCAGCACAGCAAATTACGCAGCCTTAACAGAGTAATTGTTTTAATGAACTCACAAAGTGAATTAAATACTTCAACTTAAGGACTCGTCTCTTCAACCCAATTGCCCTGTCACACTGGCACCTGGCAGCCTGAGTTTCCGCCAGCTTGTCGTGGCTTTTATCGCGAATGCAATATGACATTTAATTTCCCCCAGAACACCGCCATAATGGAGATCCATTAGCGCGGTGTCGCAGGATGTCAGTGCAAGTGAGTGATGGGTCGAGTCGCGAGGAGTTCTCCGTGGAAGCCATCGCGGAAGAGTCCGTGCTCCCATTTCAGAGGAGATATTTCCATTGCACTAACACCGCATATTTGCAGATGGCAATTACAAATAGTTTTCCCCTTGTTTTCGCCCCCAGCAGCATGTCTTCCGGCCTGATGTCGTGTGTGAGGGAAAACTCGCCGCCGCTGGAATCGGAGTTGGATGCCAGTGCCGGTGGCCCATTGTCGTTGCCGGAGGGCCACGCCCACGCAGTCACCTCCACGCCCATCTCCAGTCCAGGAAACGATGCCCACCAGTCCCCGACCGCCGGTGAGTTACCTAATTGCTCTCATAATACCCCTACGAACTAAGCAAACAAACAAATCCCGTATTCCTGCCCAGGAATTTCTCGTTAGCCGGCGATATTAAATCATTCAAGTGGGGAATGTGGGATTATGAAATTGCCTGGGGCCCTTGGAATCGCTTTCAGTATTGAAGATTTTTCCTTCATGTGTTCATCATTTCGGGAAATCCCCCCGGAGAAAGGTTGCTGATTGCCAAAGGCTTGGGATTTTGGTTTGATTGCCATCCCCAAAGGTTGACTGCAGTTTGGTAGGGGTTAACCTTGGGTTTATGGATGCTTTATGGGCTTTGAACAACTTTTTGATCTGTTCTGAAACTGCCAAAATATTCAATGGCATAAAAAATAACTTAAAGGGCCTTGCCAAAAAAGTTTCCACATTATGGAATCACGTTTGCTAGGTGTGTTTACCATTAGGTCAGGAATTTCATAAAAAAATTACATAAAAGGATAATGAAATTCTATACATTTGCATAAGAAAATGCATCCCCATTTGACACAAAAAGGTGCCCCGATAACATTATTAATAATCATTTTAGCGAGAATTTCATTGTTTCTTAGTTATATTGTACTTATTTACAATATATTTGTAAAATTTATAATATTACGGTCGAGGGGGGAAGGGCGCTTTAGCAGCTACCAAGCGTAATAACGTAAACTAAACTATGATTTTATTTACTTTAATGTAAAAGTATCCCTAAAAAATAATAATAAAATAAAACCCAAGTTGGTAAGTGATAAGTGGTTCTTAAGAGAGAGAGATATTAAAATCGTATCTTATTAAAGTCAAAGGAACTTCCTATACTCAGCCTCGGCTGCAGATTGTATTACATCACTTGCCAGAGAAATGCCATCGATCATATGGAACGAGATAGGCGCTCTGGTCTTCCTTGAAAAAGTAAGTGCCCCAGCTTTGTCTGCAGTGGCTTTGCAGAGTTCAGAGCTGTGAACCTCTGCAGATACGGATAGTTAGGAAAGTGTGCAAAAGTCGCAACAAAGCCGCACTATTGTGAACACCCTATAGGGTAAAGGTTTATCCGACTTGGCCAGATGGCTTGGTACAAACCAAATAGGGAGAAGTATGTAAGACCGCTGGAGTTGGTTCGTTAGGTTGTTTCGTATGTGCATAATTAGACGGATGTTTTGGCTTTCGGTTGTTTGTTGACGCCACCTCCCCCTGCCACCTCCCAGATTCAAATACAGATGCAGATACAATGAGCGAGAGATAAAAGTGGCCATAATACATATTCAGATTGAGCCACCCATGTGGCGGGTGTACAAACTACTAGTGTATGCATGTACCTTAGTTCACATGTGAACCGGCCTTTGTCTATTTGTTTTCGTTGGGTCCGCCCTCATATAGCCACCGACAACTGAATAACTGGATAATGTTTATATAATTGTGGGTAATACTAGCTACACGTGCTAATTAATGCCCCCGACTTTCTACTGTTAATGCAAATGCACAGCGAAAATCGACCACAAAGGTTCTTGCTTTGGTTTCGTAATGGGAATAGGAAGCTTTTTCCATTTCGGGCCACTCGAATCGTGGTTGTTATGACAACACCCACAAAGAAATGCCATCAACAATAACGGACCGGGTACAAACTACTAAATTTCAACATGAATAAATGTGCATAAACATTAGGTTCGTGTCGGATCGGTGGACAGTGGGTGAAATCACATTGCGGGCATGAAGGCTATATTGAAAATGTATGCCAACTATTAGTTCGAACCCGATTGTTTTACAGAAACTAGTCGGTTTTTAATTCATATATTTAACTGAACTTTGACAATCATTTCAATTTAAGAATTCAGCAATTCGGGTATGTAACTTCCTTCTTCATTCGTGTTTAAACCACAGAGTTGTTTCTGAAATACATATCTCAAGGAATAATAATAATAAGCCACCACCATATTCCCAACTATTCAAAAGTTAAGTTCAGAAATTAAGTTAAAAATGTATACAGTACTTAAAAATAGCTGTTTTCTACTTTAGAGCTCATATGTTAGGAATGATAAGAAAAACGTTAAAAGTATGATTCGGTTAGGATTTTAATTATTTGCAAAATAGAATTCTTGCTTGTTATATCTTTAAACTGAATAAATCCGTGATAACATTGTATATACACAGTGTCATTTCATCGCTGTGATGATATTAATACGGCAAGTAATATTAAAGCTCTTATAAAATATAAATCAAATCGAAGGACTTAATTAATAAAAAAACAAGAAAGGAAAGCTAGCTTCGGGCGGAGCCGAAGTTGAAATACCCTTGCAGAATATTCTGCAAATTATATTCTCCAAAATTATTCATATGATGCATTCTTAATACTCATAAAAAATCCCAGCTTCCTAACTTTAAAAACACCAAAGTTATGGCATTTCCAATCGTTCAGTTATATAGCAGCTATAGGATATATTCGGCCGATCCTTATGAAATTTGGTACGTCGGATTGATTGGCCAAATATAAAACTTATAGAAGGTCCCAACTTCCTAACTTAACAAACACCAAAGTTATGGCATTTCCGATCAATCAGTTATATGGCAGCTATAAGATATAGTCGGCCGATCCCTATGAAATTTGGTAGGTCAGATTAATTGGCCAAATATAAAACCCATAGAAAATCCTAACTTAACAAACACCAAAGTTATGGCATTTCCGATCAATCAGTTATATGGCAGCTATAAGATATAGTCGGCCGATCCCTATGAAATTTGGTAGGTCAGATTAATTGGCCAAATATAAAACCCATAGAAAATCCTAACTTCCTAACTTCACAAACACCAAAGTTATGGCATTTCCGATCAATCAGTTATATAGCAGCTATAGGATATAGTCGGCCGATCCTTATGAAATTTGGTACGTCGGATTGATTGGCCAAATATGAAACCCATAGAAGGTCCCAACTTTCTAACTTAACAAACAGCAGAGTTATGGCATTTCCGATCAATCAGTTATATGGCAGCTATAGGATATAGTCGGCCGATCCCGGCCGTTCCGACTTATATACTGCGTGCAAAGGAAAGAAGGGTGTGTGCAAAGTTTGAATTCGATATCTTTAAAACTGAGAGACTAGTTCGCGTAGAAACAGACAGACGGACAGACAGACGGACAGACAGACGGACAGACAGACGGACAGACAGACGGACAGACAGACGGACAGACAGACGGACAGACAGACGGACAGACGGACATGGCTATATCAACTCAGGAGGTGATCCTGATCAAGAATATATATACTTTATAGGGTCGGAGAAGTCTCCTTCACTGCGTTGCACACTTTTGACCAAAATTATAATACCCTCTGCAAGGGTATAAAAATTCCTTATAGATTTTTAAATTAAATTTTATTAGCTTTTTCAATGGTATACTGTTCAGGCTAGTAATATTTAAGTTGGGATAGAAGCATATGTACGTTAAATAAACATCTGGTAGTTAGATTTTCTACTGCCCTTTTTTTGCTTTCTCAATAGTCCTAATGGCCCACTGTGCAGGGTCTGATGTTAACAGCCTAACAGCGCTCTGTTAACTGCTCAGACGTCTTGCAGACACCTGCAGTGGGCCAAGAAACGCTAATCAGTCCGAATTGGCAACCCAACCTGGCCAATAAGCCCAGTACCGCACTCGCCGCTGTCGATGACTCGATTCAATTCATTTCAGCCGAGTTCAGTTGAGTACGCTTTTTCAGTTCGGTTTTTTCTGTTTGGCGGGTCTGCTCGGCCTTTTCGCTTCGTTTCGTTTGCGTAGATTTCAATTTCAGTTCCCGAGAGTGAGTGTTTGAGTGTGTATTGGGGGGTCTGTTATTTCGATTTCCACGGCGGTCTTTCGCGTTGTCCCATTGATTCAATTCATTCTGTGCGCTCCGCTCCACCTGAACAGGTGAGCAATTTCGCTGCCGAACGCGCCGGTTATCCCACTAATTAAATTGCCATCGCTGTCGCTGATTGCATTTGCAATTGCAATATTCAATCGAACGCGTAATCCCCATCGCAATCCGCGTGCGATCAGCGCGAATCCCAAAGATACAAAGTTACATCAAAAGCGAACAAAGTTTAATCAATAATATCGGAAAAAGTTAGGCACTCGAGTCATCGAACTAAGTGCAAAGTTGTGTGTGCTGATGAGTGAAGTTAAAGTAAAGCAGATACATATTCCTAGAGATATATGCCTTATTGTGTCTTCTAACTGAAACACGCTTGTTTACAATAGGCAACAATCAGTAAAGTAAACAATTCGCGGGAATTCTTAAGTTGAAAAAAAACATCTGCCGCTATTTTCGGCTGGATACATATTTAAACAGGTAATAAAAATTATTGTATTTTTCGGACTAGAAAGAAGAGGAATTAATAAAAATTCGGATGATACTTAACCCCTTTTTGTTTTGAGTCAAATCAAATTATTTGTAACGCCCGTCCGCACTTTTTTCTGACTGTTGAGTGATTTGAAACAAAGCCAGTTCAGAATCGTACAGTCCAATTAAAACGACCAATGGGCATATAGTTTAACATATTTATACTTGCCCCACAAAATCATGGGCCATTATATAAGTTGACATGAGTTTGGGGCTTATCAAGCGATGATGATGATGTAGTTTGGGTTCAATCCCAGCTCGCGCCTCAAATAAACCTCGTTACGAGGAGCTGGAGATTGGGGCAATTGGCCAGACGCCTCTAATTGAAGTGCCATATGAGTTGTGTAATCGATTCGCTGCGTACCGCTTGTTGTTGTGATTTGTCGCGTTCGAGTGCGAACACATCAAATAAAGGCACTACCTTTCGGCCAGGCCAATACTGATAAGCCCGTGGCCACCGGCACGCAGACGTCTGATTGCAGTCGACGTCTTCTGGTCTAAAGATTGTCGATAGGGCTTCTCTGAAAGTGGACTTGATAAACCCTTATATAAAATGTTCAGAACGGAAAGCCGGAAAGTTGACTAACATCGCAAAGAAAGGTGTTTAAGTACATCGCTTGTTAAGTTTGACGCAGTCACTGGAGAAATCTAGTTTATGTACATTTATTATTCACAAGTACTTTTTGCCAAGCAACGCCATATCTTACTTTTTCTAATAAAAACTTTTATTTATACATTAATTCGATTTTTTTTTGAGAAATTATGTAGACATAACAATTAAGCTCAATTAAAAAAATATTTTATACTGAAACTACAAAAATACTTCAATAGCAATACCCTGTTATAAAAAACCATTAAAACTCTTAGATATATACAATTTAGCTTGCTGTTTATATTGATATTGGAATATTATGTTTGTCATTATATATCATTATATATCTTTCGTTCTTACAATGCGAAAACTGGTAAATCTTTTGGGATTTTGCACTCAAGTAATACACCATAATAAAATTTGTAGAGGGTTTTAATTTTATTTTCTATTGCAAGAACTATAAAAGTTCTCTGATAGCCCTAGTCCTCATTTATTTATAGCTAATGGGTATTATGTCTAATCTCTATTGGCGGGAATGCACCGATACCAACAGAGGACTATATCTCGGTTTCTATTTGAAAGAATTACGCAGCAGTTGATTGGAAATTCAGCGATCATTCGCAGTGTTGATGTAATTAATCATACGCCTTGTTGGTTTCTTTGACCAACGAACTCAACGAACCTTGGTTAATCCATCGGCATAACATTCAATTCTCGAGGCTTACAGCATTGCAATTTACTGTATGCACGAGTAAAGCCAACATTTGAAGGCCCCGAGACCTGTTTTTGCTTTGGCTGCGGGAGTTGTGCAATTCTTGGAGCTTTTGTCTACCTCTTCGGGGCCTCGGGTTCTTGTTCTCCGTGGTGGCTCGCTATTTTTATTCCACGCAAGTGAACTCAGCACTTGTTAAGCGGATAAGCCTCCCACGTGGGGTGTTCCAAGGGGGCGGCCGGGCGGTATGTGGGCGGGGCCACTTGACCTTACCCAATACAACAATCCCAAGAGCTGGTCGAGCTCACATCCGCTGGCAAAAGGTCTCCAATTACTGCAACTGGCTGAAAAGTTGTTCGCCATTTGATTTGCACAATTTGCATGTTGAGTGTGGGGCAACAACTTTTTGCCAATGATTAATTAATAAATGTCGAACCCACTTGCCAGCAGCAGCCGAACCTTTATGGAATCGCAAACTCAGAATCGAATGGCAATCGGTGTCACTTGAACACCTCGGCGAGCCCACGTGGGCACTCGAAATAGCTATTCAGGCGAACATTAATCCCAAGGCATCGGTTGCCAAATTGAAAAGCCCCAAATCAGTTTTGATGAATTACCAAAGCCAAGCCAAAGATGACAATGACGCCGATTTCGCCCACATTCGCGGAAAAAGCGAAACCCAAACTGATGACAGCACACAAAGCCAAGCGAACAATACGGGATCTCAAGTAATAACAAATCTTGCTCAATAGACTTTAGATAAATTAGAAATAATGTATCCACAATGCTGATGTAATCGGGATTGCCTCACAAAGTGAATCACAGCTCTGTTAGACTGAACAGCTTCAACCTTCCAATTAAAGACGAATCTTTGTTAATTTCTTTAAAGAACTTTGGCCCGGTGAAGAAATAATTTCATTCTGGGGGCAAAAAAAGTCTGATTGCTGACCCAATTAGCCATTCCATAAATAAACAATTTTCACTTGTCAGAGAGGGTGGTAATACATCCCCCTCGGGCTGTTTAAATTCCATTAGCCAGGTCCCCAAGCAATTTGGAGGCCAGCGAGCAGACAACCAGACATCCCAAAGGGCAATAAATAGAATGTCCTGCCAGTGGGTCTCCCTATCCCTTGGTTAATATATTTACGAAGCGTGTTACTTCTTTTTTCATGACTAAGCAAGCGATGACCAGCCCCAACGCAGGTGAAATTAATCATTAAAATCAAGCCATCACAAAAAAGCATAAATGAAGTATTCGTACCCATGACTACCAATGTGTTTTGGCCATATACAAATATATATTTATATTTATACATATATATATGTAGTATCTTTAGGTGTTCGCGTGCCGCGGCCCCAAAACGTGACCGTTTTTTGTGATTAGAGGTCGAAGCTTTCTTGACAGAGCTATTTGATTTTTGTGTTTTTGAAATTCTTGTACTTCCGTTCAGTTGGGTTCTTTTCTCTAATTAATATATGGACTTACTTAAGCGGGAATGCAGACTTTCCATTGGGAGACGGGTATTTGTTTGTTGAACTTTCATTTCTGGTAATGACACACAAACTGTTGAGCGTGACTCACTTGGGAGATGTCGAATTTCAGAGATGACTAAAAGCTTATCACTTTGCTTAAGAATTAATGAGGTCACCAGAAGTGGGAATGCATATTATTGGTTATAAACGCATTTCATAGTCCTGTTTTCTCACCTTAATATCTAGGTTTTAATAAGTACATATGTATATATTATGTTGAAGATTTGATATCACAATAGTATAAGTTATAACAAAATAAAAAAATAAATTGTTAAATTGTTAAAGCCAGTACAAACTTTAGGTCGTAATATCTACACTTCACTTAACTGTGATGCACTGACATTCTTACTAGATTGTGTTCCTACATGTGTACCTTTCATTTCTTTATGATCGATAAGCAATTACCAGCCATCGTTCGCTTTTTCTTTCTTCTGCCTTATCGGCCATTAAAATTGTTTATAAAGTTTTGAGGTCTACGGCCATAAAATGAAAGAGATATAGAAGGCAATGCAGCCATTAGAATTCAATTAATGTGGCTTTTCATGTTTAGCTAATTGCACTGGTTGGACACATTGAGTATTTTGAATATACATACATATTTAGCGTAAAGATTATCAACCCAGAAGTTTTGAAAATATAGTATACAAGCAGTTTGTAGAGATAAGATATGACCTTGTCGAGTAATTATTAAAGCTGATTTTGCACGTGGTGTCCCATTGGTCTTATCGACACTGGCCCCATATAAGCCCTCTCTGTCACTCTTCCGATCTCCCTCTATTTCCCTTTCACTCGCCTGGGAACTTCCACCCATTGAGAGGTCTTCAACTTTTGCCTATTTATGGGCATGTTTGTGGTACTATTCTTTTCGATTTCGACCATTTATTGTTTACTTCTTATCACTCATTCTGTTCTTACTTTATGGTGGTATTTACTTATTGAAGAATGACTGAACGGTTCTATAAACAATAGATTGGTTCAACTGCTGAGTAACTGAGGAAGTACAACATATAAGTTCCGACTACTTCCTAGGAAGCTATCGAAAACTGTTCAATAAATGTGACGCATTTAAAGCGTTTTGATTATGGGTTTATTTACAAATTTTTTGGCTTGCAAGTCCAGTTTCCTTTGAATTAAATTTTAACACAAACACTTACATGAAAATCACTTTACAAAATTTTGTCATTAAGAGTGAGTGGTACATTAGTTTCCGTGTCTGTTGGAACGATAAAGTAATTCCCACCGCTGATAATTAAATTTCATACTCCTTAATGTGAAAACATAATCTTTAAGAGATTTTGCTCTCACCCTGAAATATTTATGCCCGAAATGTCAATCAAAGGAGAAGCTTGGAAAAGATTGGTCGACTTGACATTATTATACCTGGCTACGTCATGTTGGACAGACGGAAAGATAATTATCATGTGACGCTGTTGGGTTTTAAATTTAAAGTATTATAATGCAAGTAACCAATTTTTATTTAAGTAAATACTTTATAATTTTCTATAACATTTTTAAATATTAAAATTTGAGGCAAATATATGTTTTCTGCAATGCAACAATTTAAAATGCTTTGATTTGTTTTATTTTATTTTTGGGAATTCAATAATATTTATTTTACACAAGCAAACTGTCGTACATGTGCCTTTTCCTCTATTTCACATTATTAAATAGCAAAAAAAGATGTTTTCGAATTAGGTAAAGTTCCTCATCCTTCTTATTGGTCCTTGCAGAGCAACAACATCAGCAACAAAAGCGTCGTCGCTTCCACCCGCTCCGCAACCTGCGTCGCATCTTCCGGCGCCGTACAATCAACAGCTCTGCGGATAGTCCTGCAGCCTGTCCGTCGCCAGGACCCGGATCCTGCAACACCTTGCCACCACCCGCCAGTAGCAGCAGTGAGAAGAACCTGCGCAGCGGGGTAGTCCTGCCGTCGGGATCGCCTCTGAATCCCCAACAGCTGGGCGAGAGCTACCAGACCCAGTCGCTACCCAAGTCCAAATCCTACGGCTCCCATCGCGATGAACTGCTGAGCGTGCTCCTCGGCAAGAAGCGGGCCAGCAAGCAGGACCACAGCCAGGTCGCAGGGCACTCCCAGCTCCAGACCCAGTCCCAGTCCCAATCACATTCGCAGGCCCAACAGGAAGCCATGTTCCAGGCCCAGCGTCAGCATGGGGGCGTGGCCGTCTTTCCCGACGCCCTCGGCTTGAGCCGGAGCAGCTACTTCGCGGAGCAGCGAATCCAACAGCGCCATCTGCGCAGCGTGGGTGACTCCTCGCAGGAGCTGGAGTCGGGCTCCGGCTCGGGATCAGGATCGGGATCGGCATCAGGACCTAGTGGTGCCGCAGACATCTCCGACAGCCAGCGCAGCCTCAGCGAGGGTCGCCTCCTGGATGTGGACGGGTGAGTCCTTGCCCCCTTTGTCTGTATATTGGTGGTAACATTATCTTGGATTCCAGGGATTACTCCCGAGATACCTTGTCTCAGTCCCACGATAGCGTCTTCTCCGAATCGGCAACAGCCAGCAGTCTATCCATTGTACTCAAGGTGAGCTCCTATACATTTTGGTAAAATCAAAGGGTTGGGTCTTTAATTGGTTTATGGGTTAATAAATATTATGGGGTAATAAACAATGCCCCACCAAATAAATCTCTTTTCTTTGGTTTGTGAAAAGATAAAAATGTACAAAAAAAGAAGAAATACTCGATATGGGAATACTAAAAGAATTTTAGATGTTTGTTACCTATTTAATAGGCCTGTTTATTCGTTTTGACTAAATAAAGTTAGAGATTCCTTTTTTTAAGAAGTAGCTTTCCTATAATTATACCCGTTACTCGTAGAGTAAAAGGGTATATTGTATTCGTCAAAAGTATGTAACAGCTAGAAGGAAGCGTTTCCGACCCTATAAAGTATATATATTCTTGATCAGGGTCACTAGCCGAGTCGATATAGCCATGTCCGTCTGTCCGTCTGTCCGTCTGTCCGTCTGTCCGTCTGTCTGTCCGTCTGTCTGTCTGTCTGTCCGTATGAACGCTGAGATCTCGGAAACTATAAAAGCTAGAAGATTGGAATTTTGCATCCAGATTCTAGGAGTTCCTACGCAGCGCAAGTTTGTTTCAAAATGGTGCCACGCCCCCTTTAACGCCCACAATCACTTATATACGATTTTAAAAATTTAAATATTTCGGAAAAGTAAAAATGCAGTTTTATTGTGTTTATCAATACCTATCGAAATGTAGAAGAAATTTTTCAAATCGGACCATTCGTTAAAAAGTTATGCGTGATCAACATTTCTATCTCCATCTCCCTCGCACTCCCTTTACCTGAGTAACGGGTATCTGATAGTCGGGGCACCCGACTATAGCGTTCTCTCTTGTTTTTATTTTTCTATGTTCAATTTGTTTCATTCTAACACCCCCTGACCAGAATTTAGATTTATTGCATTTCCTCTCCCTATATTGGTTTTCACTTTTACTTTTTCTCGAACAAAGTTCACGGCCCTTGGGTTACTGGGGAAATCCGCTGGATGTTTTTGTTATCTGGGCATTTGTGGTGCAATCAATCTAAATTGATTTTAATCAAATTCAATTGGTGCCTTTGTTGGCATATCTGCATTTGTGATGACCGAATCTCCCGCAGAGTCCGTTGACTCACATTCGATTGAGGCTTTTGTTTGATTGTTTCGGGTTTTTTAAGTTGTTCGGAAAAAACAACATTGATTAGCTAACTTATCTGCTGCACAGAACGTCTATTAATTAGGTGTTTTTCAGCTGAGATGAGTTAAAAAACTCCGTATAATCTGATTTTAGTTCCATAAGGAAATACCACATATCGGGTCTAATTAAGGATTGATACAACTAAGTAGTTACTTCAAAAACAATTGCAAGCTACAAATTTAACGCATTAAAAGTTGTGCCAAAAGAAAGTCCAAAATGAAATGAAATAGTCTGATAGTTATCTAATAAGCTGAAACTTCATTATTTACATCATTATCACCATTAGTGCATAAGTCGGTTGAGCGTTTTTCTCTTCTTTTTTGAGTGAAAAAAAGAAAAACTGTAGCCAACGCACGCGTCTTGCAACTGGAAACCGAAACCAATGTTAGATATTACACAGAAACAAAATTTTAAAATGAGTATGATTTTTAAAAGATTCAAAAAATTCAATTCTAAGCGACTCAAAAATCACTCTTAGCCGAAAATGACTATCACTTAAATGTGTAGAGTTTTGAATTTCTGTTAATTTTAGAAGCATTTTTCGATGTAATAGAGTTGGGAAAGAATTTTTCTTTTGTTGGGTTAAAAAGATATTTGTTTCTACTGGAATATATTTCACTCACAAAATGCTTTAGGATTTATGTAAGAGAATTTAGCATAAGTTTATTGTATACAGTTTTAAGATTAAGCTAAATTATTAGTGATCCCATATATTTTTTTGCGTGCACCAACTGCAGTAAGTCTTCGCACCACCCGCCATCCACTCCACCCCCCGAACTCCCACTTTTCCCGGCGATTTTCCACCTCTGGCCGCGCGTGGCAATTTGCGGCTTCTTCTCCTGGCAGTCGGCTGTTACTTCTATTGCTTCTTCGGTTTCTGGACAAACGAGTTGCCTGCCGATGGTCGCTTGGCCGCTTCTTGTTATTCCACTTTTTTCCACTTGGCCAGTCCACTCTTCCTCCTCCTCCCGCCCCCTTCTCCTTACCCCTCGGTGCTCCCAGCTTATTTGCCAACCTGGTTAGCAAATAAATCGCATTTCTTTCTGTTTCTATGCTATTGAACTCCTGCAAGTTTTCCGCTAAATCAGTTTGCATCGAGACTTTAGCCAGTGAAGACAACTCGTGTGCTCGCCGTTCTCCGATTTCGATTCCGAATCCGACTCCGATCCGCGCTATGTCCACGATCCTCGGGATTCCTGGACTCTAGCCAAGTGAAGAAGTTACCGAACCAGCGATTTAACGGTCCAACTGGGTAACTGTGGTGGAGATTGTTATAGCTGCGATTCCTTAGTGATCGGATAGTGTAGATGGATTAGCAAGACGTGATAGGCGGAAGTACATACTGCTGGAAGGAATTTTAGTGATAAATGTTTAGCTTAATTTATCTTAAAAGACAGCTATATATACATAAATGCTGCTCTTGATATTTCCTATAAACTCGACGGGCTTTCTTATTATTTTCTCTTGAATATGTGAATTGAATTGATATCCTTTAGCAAAATATTCCATCTTTGGAGATAAGAAGTAAGTCATTCAGTTGATTAGTTTGAAAGGATGTTCACCCTACTTAAGCCTCCTCAAATACTTTCCCAGGAAAAGACTTAAGTTCTCCGAATTCCGAAACCCCTTTTCCTCGTTCCTGTCCAGTATACACATCTTCTAAGACCATTCTGTCCTGGGCTCCCTGTTAATCCTCCAGCCAGTCGAGTTGACTTGGCAATTTTTCTTTGAAAAGCTGAAGAGCAGGTCGGGAAACGAGCTTGGGTCTATAAATATTTACCAGCCAGCAGATGTGATCCCAGTGTCAGAGCCAGAGCTCTGGGCCAACCAGTTTGATGAATTAATTGCGGATAAATAGAAAGAGAAAAACATCTACACGATGGCCATAATGGAAAAACTAAATGACAATGCAGTCGAGCAATTTGCAGGCGGGGATCTGGGGATCTGGGGATGTGGGGTGCAAAGGAGGGGACATTTAGCCGGACGACTTGGAATGACAGCGATATGGTAACACGGTAACACGCATTGAAGTCGCCTGGGAGCGAGCTTGGTTGTCATCGGAGTTGGACACTTCACACGCTTCCCTCTAATTGACCAGCTCTGGCGGGGATCGGAGGGGGAAGCACTCCTCAGTAGTGCCGACTTCCTAGCTCCCGACACTCCAAATTTCATTTTCGGCCTACATTCGTTTGCAGCGACATGAGATCTGTGACACTTCCCGTCTGGCGGACTCCACTCCAGCCATTATGCAATGCTCCATTCCGTCCACGGCTGCATTTGCCTATCGCTTAGATTTCCGCATCCATTAGGAGCACTTCAGTGTCCAATGTCCAATCATCGCGGCGCATCCGCGTTAGGATTTTAATTGCATTTCTTCGCACGCCGATGGGCGCATTCTGGAGTTGGAGCAAAAATGCGGCCCATGTCCATATCTACCGGCCACTTCTACTGGCCCACTTCCCGGCCCCACTTTCCGCCACTTGGCCACTTGGGTGGACAGCCGAGGAGAAATTGATTCGAGGCGATTGGCGTTGATGTGATGTGAGTTAGCCAGGGGAGCCAGTCTCATTGGGTGAGAGTTTGGAGAAGGGTTCTTGCAGTTTCACATGGCTAGAAATGAGGTGTCTGCTTTGGAGAAAGCTACGCCGAGAAGCTTACCATCTAGTGCCAAAGCGTTTAGAATGTGTAACTAACCAAGAAAATTAATAACAGATAAAACGCGGAAGATATAAAGCCAGGTTTTGTAAAACACTATTCAATTTATACGGTTACAACATAACGTTGTAACTAAATGGGAAAATAACTTTGGGACCTTTTAATGCAAAAGTTATTGTCGGTTGTGAATTAAGCGCATTGCCCTACTATTTTACTTTAAATCGATTTACAAAGTCGCTTATTGTTTATTTAACTTATTTATTAGACTTACTAATGATTTCTTTTTTCCACTTACCTTGAAAAGAGAAATATAAATTGAATCACAAATTTTTAAAGCATTCAAAGATTGATTGGTCGGAAGTGGTGTTTATATATAAATTAAGTTTATTCCTGTCAGTCAATAATATTATGCGTTCTTCTAGAAAATAGTAAGAACTACTTAATTATTAAAATAAAATCAAACTGATTGAATATAAAATAGCTCCTGCTTAGCAGTGGTATCCATGAATTCAGATCCGCCATGAAAATGCAATCGCCCCACATAAATATTCCATTAAATATTATAGTCGAAGTCAGGGTCAATTCACGATAACTATTCGCCGATTGGGGCTACCAGCTAAGTGCACACACTTTAGAGCGTTTATCCCACTTGCAGATGGCGATCATTTGTTTGAAATGCAACTCGGACAGCGCAATGATGCAATTGCATTTAATTCAAAGCGATTGCCTGCCTCCCACTTGGCCAACTGTTGTGCCCGTTCTCCGGCCAGAAACCCCCTCCCTCGGATTGCGGTAATCAATGTTGGCGGTTGTGTGTGGCCAAGTTGGGAGCCAGCTATCCACTGGCCGCCGGCTGCCTCCCCTTTCCCCCCGGCCCTCCCCCTGAGTTGGCCCACTCGCCAAGTGGGCCAATAAATCAGTGAACGTGACGGGTCGAGTCCGCTCCGTGATTTTCCTACTCAAACGCGAAGTGGAACTTGGCTTAGAAGTCGCTGTCCAGTGCAGGTAGCTCTTTGAAATGATGGGTTAAGGGTCGCAGGATGGACACTACCTGCCCGGTTTTCGCATCGCGAAAAATTCCCCGAAACAAGGGCAGCTGTGAAAGATTATGTAAAAAATTTGAAATTGCTAACGGTTATGGTTATAAATGGATGATAATTCAACAAGAAAAAAAGCTAACTTCGCGAGCCGAAGTTGATATACCCTTGCAGAATATTCTGTAAATTATATTCTCCAAAATTATTCATATGATGCAATCTTAATACTCATAAAAAATCCCAACTTCCTAACTTTAAAAACACCAAAGTTATGCCATTTCCAATCGTTCAGTTATATGGCAGCTATAGGATATAGTCGGCCGATCCTTATGAAATTTGATAGGTTGGATTGATTGGTTAAAAATAGAACCCATAGAAAATCCCAACTTCCTAACTTAACAAAAACCAAAGTTGTGGCATTTCCGATCAATCAGTTATATGGTGGCTATAGGATATAGTCGGCCGATCCTTATGAAATTTGGTAGGTCGGATTGATAGGCCAAATATAAAACCCATAGAAAATCCCAACTTCCTAACTTAACAAACAGCAGAGTTATGGCATTTCCGATCAATCAGTTATATGGCAGCTATAGGATATAGTCGGCCGATCCCGGCCGTTCCGACTTATATACTGCGTGCAAAGGAAAGAAGGGTGTGGAAAGTTTCAATTCGATATCTTTAAAACTGAGAGACTAGTTCGCGTAGAAACAGACAGACGGACAGACAGACGGACAGACGGACAGACGGACAGACGGACAGACGGACAGACGGACAGACGGACATGGCTATATCAACTCAGGAGGTGATCCTGATCAAGAATATATATACTTTATAGGGTCGGAGATGTCTCCTTCACTGCGTTGCACACTTTTGACCAAAATTATAATACCCTCTGCAAGGGTATAAAAATATTAAGTGAAACGTTTTAAGATATTGATTTTACAACATATATGTATTATTCAATTACAACTTGTATGTGTTTTTTTGTAGCATTATAAAAAAAATCTCAACCAAGCACTCTCAAAATTGGATAATGAAGTTATTTAATTATCATAATCAATTATGGAATAATCCAATTTTAATTATACTTCCTATCTTAAAGGGGAAAAATTTTTTAATTTCTTTTTAACTTTATAACCCATGCTTTATCATATTCAAATTACAGCTTAAATCAGAACTTACTTAACCTGAAGATTATAAATCTAGCGACAAGGTCTAATTTCAGGTGATATATCAATTTGCAGAGATAAAATAATTTTATTATCAGTCCAATACGATCATTATTTTTTACGTGCACCAATCTTTAAAGTAGCTTAATAATTTGACTACATTTATGCATAGGGAAGCGGGTGCCGAGGTAGATCATCTTGCAGAACATTGAACCCGGCCCAAGTCCCCAATTGCAGTTTGGTTAACTAGAATTGATGGGCGAGGTCTTTAACCTGAACCAGCCCGGCACTTAATCCTCAGGCAATGAGCTACCAAAAATAGCAGCCCCACTAGAAATGAGTCCAAGAAACAGATGGCGACGTCACGCGCCGCAAACACTGATAGATGAACGACATGGGATGCGAAAAGAAGGGAGTGGGAGGGATTTTTCCCCGATTTCGGTTTCGTTTGTTTACTTTTGGACAGGGTTCGGGTCTCTCGAGTCTTACCCTTGAAAAGCAGTCGAGAGCTGACAATAAACAGATCTCCAGTGCCTGCCCTGCACCCAATTATGTTCGTCTAGGTAAAAGCAAATGAGACGCCATTTCCATTTCCATTTTCATGTTCGTTTTCATTTCACTCTCGACGCATCTGCATCGGAATCTTCAGTTGCACATTGCACTTGGGTGTCGCCAGTTGCTGCTGCTCGAGTTGAAAGTGAAATCTTTGCGATCGCGTGATCCCCTTGGCAGAGACATTTCCATAGTTTATTATCTCTACAATGGTGGCCGGAGGTTCGGGTTCTCTTAGGGCGCAGACCAATCCCTTCCAGCTTTCGTTTTCGGTAAGAACTTCAGGGGTTTCCATAGGTAGTTGCATCAGGAATCGCACGAATCGCCACAGTTACCCAGCTAAGCTAGGCAATTCGTATCAGTCATTTGTAGCCTCGTCTGCGTTGTGAGGTCCGCCAAATGATCGACTTCAAGCAGAATCCCTTCAAGATGAAGCTGGGCGGCTCTTCCATGGGGGAGAGTCGCCTGGGACGCAGCTGCCTGCGGGCTCGCTTCGTTTTCCGCTGGAAAAGCTGGGTAACCCAACGAAACAATACCCTGAAAACACAACTCCTTCCCCTGCATTCTGAGTAACATCTTTGCACCTTCATTTCAGGCGGAACTCACAGATGTCTTGCGCAAGCGACGCAATCGACCCGATGCCTCCGACGAGGATCTGGGTCTGCCCCGCAGCCCGGCCTCTCCCCAACGAAGGGCAGCGGGTGGTACCAGCAGCAGGAACGCCTCCGGCGTGGGTCACCAGTCGCGGGGTCACCAGAGCGAGGTGTCCTCGCTCAGCCTGTTAAGTGTTAACAGTGCCGAGGCGGAAACGGAGGACAGCCAGAGCTCCCATCACCACCGCCACCACTCGCGTGTGTCCACCAGTTCCTCCATCTCGGTGGGCTCGGACATACTGCGATCCCATCATGAGGACGACGTGGATGCCGTGGGTGGGGAACGCCACCGCCTCTCACATGCGGCGGCCAAGCACAAGATGGCCATCCGGCCGGCCAAGAAGAAGGGACCCACCAGGCAGCACCGCATGACTCTGGAGACCTCCATTCCGGAGGCCAACGAAGATGTCCTGAAGATGAGTCCCGGCCTAAGAGCTGTTCATGGTGAGTAGTAAATGCATAGCGCAGTAAAAGATAAACCTGGATCTCATCGCATCCCTCTAATCCCCATTGCAGAAGCAGACCTAAGGAGCAAGACGCGCTCTATGCCACCGAAAACTCTGACTGCCATTGCATCCCCGGCCCAGGTGATCACCGCCAGCTCGGTAACCACCAAGCGGACCAAGACAATCGAGCAGAGCTCCACCCTCACCACAGTGACCAAGAGCTCAGCCTCCTCCACATCACAGATGTTCGGGCTTAGAGGTCTGACCACCAAGAGCAACACGTTGCTGGACAATCGCGGAGAGTCCTCCACGGACGGGGATGACTTCCTGGCCAACGAGCGGGAAAGGGAGAACGAGAGCGGCTTCCTGCGGCGCCTGATCCACCGGAACTCCAAGCGGTCCATTGCCAGGGCCAACGATGGCGTGGACGACACGGATTCCAGCCAGAGTGTGGCCAAGAAGCTGCAGATCTCGACCTCCTGCTTGGAGGCCGCTGCTCGGGAACCCCTTCACGTGCCGGATAAGTCGCGCAGTGCCACCTCCCACGAGCAGCACGTCCAGGAGACCCGCCAGACGATCAAGCGGGAGATTCACCACGAGGGCAAGCACGGCCTGAACGCCATGGTCAGTAACTACGGCGTCCATCCGCAACCGCCCACGGCATTGAAGCCCAAGTCGGGTCCTGCCGCCAGGCAGCGCTACCTGCCCAAGGAACTGGGTGCTGCTCCGCAGGAGAAGATCCCCTCCGCCAACGATGTGACCAACCTGCTGTCGAAGAGCTCGCGGGGCAACGACACCTTCCAGTCCACCACTTTGGTGCGGGAACAGCAGACCAAAGTGGAGACCTCGGCGCACTTCGAGAGGAAGCCCCGGATTGTGGGCCTGAGCGCCTTCCAGCAGAAGCTGTCGCGCTCCAGTGACTCAGTGGGCCAGCACTCCAGCTCCTCCAACTCCTTGGAGACCAGCACGGACGAGCCCTCGCCACTGTACTACGAGGAGAAGCAGCGCAAGACGGTGGAGAAGTCGCGCAGCTTCCGGAACTACGAGGAGGAGGGAGTGGACTCCGCGGCCATGCACAACAACATGCCGAGTTTGCCGGATCTGTCGCTCAGTTTCCGGGTGCCCGCCCTCTACAAGCCCAGCACGCCCCAATCCCCCTGTTCCCCCATGTCGCCCAACGCCAAGTGCGTATCCCTGGGCTTCGAGATCAACGACAACAAGCTGCTCCAGGCACGAGCCGAATCCGCTGGTCAGTTGCCATTGATGGCGAAGACCTCGCCGCAGAAGGCCACCACCACAAAGCTAATTGTGAGCAGCCCGGGATCGGCGAACATCTCCCAGATCGAGCAGAATATTGACCTGATAGTGAAGTCACCGATGGTGAACATTCTGAGGAAGTCCGGCAATGTGACGGAGAAGCTGCCCAAGGAGCCATCTACTCCGGCCAAGCAGCGACCCAAGTTGCTGGACCTGGGAGCAAAGATCACAGCACCTGCGGCCACTGCAAGTCCCAGTCCTGCGAGTCCCCTGACCAAGAGCGCCAAGCTCTCCAACAGTCCACCCACCACTCCGGCCAAGAACCAGAGCTCCTCCAGCAGCAGTCGCCGGAATTCCAGCAATGTGGAGGTCACTGGCGAGCCCGAGTTCATGAAGATCCAACTGAACCGCGTGGACCAGGCGCGTCTGCACAACAAGACCAACCACTTGGTGCTGGCCAAGAACTTGAAGTCGCCCACCGAGAGGAGTCAGAGCAGCGATGACCTGAGCTTCAGGCGGAACAGCGGCGAGAACCTGGCGGGGATTGAGATTGTGGAGCATCCGCAGCAGAAGCCTCCAAGTCCCGTGGTCAGGCCGACGACACTGGAACCCAGCTTGGGCCGCCAGTTGAGATCCGTGAGTGCCAATAGTGTGAGGACGAGCTACGGCAGCAGCAGTGAGGTATTGGCCACCCAGGTCACACCTGCCACTACCCCCAGTACACCCAAGAGCAATGGGTTTTCCAAGGCAGTTCCCAGGGATGCAAAGGAGCAGGCCAGTCCCAGGGACTCGGCGAAGAGCAATCGCCTCTCGCTGGAGGATCGCAAGCGGCTGTTCCTTAGCGAGGAGCTATCGAAAGGGGTGGAGCAGCGCAGGAAGTCCGTTACCAAGGGGGAGAGCTCTGCGCCACCCACTCCCTCGGTGACTCCAGCCACGCCCGCCATCCCCGTCACCCCGGTCACTCCCACCACGCCCGATCTGGTCGAGGTCAATGGCAACAGCTCACCCACCTCCAATCCCGTGGTGCTGCGCAAGAAATCCTTTGCCAGCTGCAATGGCAATCCCAGTCCCTCCAAGGACGATCCCACGCCGGAGCTGATGAAGGTCTTTGCCCGCCGTTCGCTGAAGGTAAAGGATGACGATGTGGTGACCCTGGCACAGGTTCAAGCTACCGCTCCAGTGACCGTTGCCAAGAAGCTGCCGCCCAGTGGAGGCGGAGGCGGAGGTGGAGGGCAGAGCGTGGACAGCGACAAGGAGAACCAGTCGAACAGCGAGGAGAAGCTGGACAAGCTGGCGCCGAAGGGCGAGGCCCAGGTGACCCATCATCCCAGCAGCAATCGCAACTCGGTGGCAGACTTCCGCAATCTCAACAACAACAACAATAACAACAACAACAATCAGCAGCAGCAGAAGCTGCCGCCCAAGGTGGTCACCTATCTGCCCCCCATCAAGGTCAGCAATCAAGGACGCAACAGCCTGAATAACAACATCAGCAACAACAATGGGAGTGTAAAGCCCGCCGGCGAAAGGTTCTCCCTGCAACTGAAACAGGCCAATCCGGCAGCAATCACTCCAACGTCTCCGGCAGCAGCAGCCACACCCGTCGCCGTCCCCGCAGCAACACCAGCAACACCTGCAGCAGCAGCAGCAACACCCAACAAACCCATCGAGAGGTCGGCCACCGTGGGCGAGTTCAAGGGAATCCACCAGCGACGCGCCGAGTGGGAGCAGCGGGCCAAGGAGGCGCTGAAGTAGATGGAGGATGGAGAATGGACGGAGGAGCAGGCGTTGCAGGAGTAGCTGATCCTCGGCAGACCAGACTGTACCTAGCCTAGCTGCAATCCAAGTGCTTTTGTCTAGTGATGCTCTCTCCTTCATGCAATCCAAGCGGATTGGGAGGCAACAAAATTATTAAGGGAATAATAAAATTATCATTATTAGAATTAGCCCAAAACCTGTAAAGAATCGCGAAAGAAATCAAAGTTGAGGGCGCTGGTCGGGCGAGGTCATCCAAAGACAATAGCGACCTGCTCGGGTCCGGCTCCCAAGACACCATAGGCAATAACTATATACCGATCTTCAAAAAGTGACTAGCATATACTTATTTTTAGTCTATCTGCGTACCGTTTACAAATTGAAAACTAAGCTTCGTTTCGAATTCGTTCTGTGCATTTCAAAAAATTTTATACAATAAACAAAGAATGCAACTAACTCTTAACTGAAAAAAAAAACTGTAAGGACTGTGAGTATAATTACGATTAGCAAGGAGCCTGATATTCGAAACATCTGATTTACGTTAAGTTGATATTTTGCAAGCTTTTAATTGGTAGAAGAGAATGATTTTACTATTTAGGCTAACTATTATTATTTCTAGTATCGTACCTATTGTTTCAACAACCTTGTTTTTGCATAATCTTTGAAGTCTGCTGAGATTACAAATAACGAATGGAAATTTAAACATATTCTTACCCAAGCGTATTTAAAAAAATGCGAGTGTAAAATTGTTGTTAAAGTGACAAGTTTGTAAATGTATATAAAAATAAACTAATAAATATCCGAAAAAATATTTGTGTCTTTTTGTTCTCGAAACCTATAGTTTCTCAAAAGACTTTAAAAATATATGAGCACTTAATTTTGGCTTCGAGTTCCAAAACATCTTAACACATTTTGGGTTTCCAAATTGAATCCTTTTCGGTCAAAAAAAGGATATCATTAAGATACCCGGTACTCACTTATAAATTCGTTCAAGAATGTATATACTGTTTATATTCGTAAACGCTTTCTTCCTACAATTACATACACTGCCCCCGTTTTAAAACACAATTTTTTAACATATAACTGAGTTTATTAAATACATTTAACTAATCAGAAATTGTAGAACATTTTTTTTGGTGAAAAACACTGTTTACAAAAGATTTATTTTAAATTTGTCGCCTTGTTTTCAAAATTATTTTAACGTTGATCAACACTAATCACAACTACGCTGTGACCAACACAGCAGGGCACCCATGATAATTTTGATACTTTATTACTAAGCAGTGTACCCATTGAAACTTTTCTCGGTAAGCAGTAAACAGCCAGTCACTTTATCCATAAAGCAGTGTTTATCTCAGTATTACGTACTTAGTTGAATTTTTTCGGTAAGCAGTGAAAGCAGTCACAATACCATTCTTAGTAAGCAGAGTGAGCTCTTTTGAGCCTTTTTTACAGAAAGCAGTATTCTTTGCGACACCTTCATCAGTAAGCAGTTGTGCGAAAGATTTTTGGGTTTGACCATTTTTAAGAGTTCATAGAATATTGTTTGGTGTGACCATTTTTGAAAGAGCGAATGACATCTTGAAAAAACATCGATGATGCCCTGCGATGTTTTGAAATCGTCGATGAAATCGATGTTCTTCCACCTCTATCCAGCAGGCACATGTGTTTCTGCGTATTTACAAAAGATTTCTCAAAAACAATCCAATAATGGTGGGTAAAACACGTAAATCCAGACTAAAGTTCCACTCACTTGCCATCTTCCACCGCAGGTAAAGGGAAAGAAGCCGTACATTGACCGCAAGAAGGCGGTCACCTTCCATTTGGTGCACCGCAGTCAGCACGATCCGCTGGTGACCGACGAGAATGCTCCACAGCGGGTGCTCCTGGAGGCGGCTGCCCGTCAGCAGAAGCCCAAGGATGAACCAGCCGCCGATCCAGCCAAGAAGCAGGAGGAGCTGAAGAAGTTCGGCATCCACTTCGACGACGACTACGACTACATGCAGCACTTGAAGAAGCGCGAGAACGATGTGGTATGGGAGTTCATGGAGAACCCCAATCAGGCCAGGAAACAGCGACCAGATACGGAGAAGCCAGGCCCGGCGCCTAAGCTGGTCCTGCCCAGCTCTGTATTCGCCAGCGAGTTCGAGGAATCCGAGGGCATGCTGAACAAGGCGGCTCCGCAAACTTTGCGACTCGACTGGGATCCTGATGTGGTGGCCGCCTTGGACAGCGATTGCGAGAACGAGGATCTGGAGGATGACTTCGTGATGCAGGCCATGGCTGAGGGCGAATCCGATGACGAGGAGTGGGATGGCGAGGAGGAGGAGGGGTCCGACATGGACTTTGATTCCGACGATCTGAACGAGGAGGAAGACGAGGACGAGCTGATGGATCGCCTGGCGCCGTTGATGCGCGAGCGTCGCTTTGACGACGAGGAGGTCAAGTCGCGCTTCACAGAGTACTCCATGTCCTCCAGCGTGATCCGGCGCAACGAGCAGCTCTCCCTGCTGGACGATCGCTTCGAAAAGTTCTATGCCAGCTACGATGATCCGGAACTGGGCGACCTGGCTCTGGAGGATATCGAGGGCAACTGGCACCAGAAGCACCCTGTTGTGATGCAGTGCTTCAAGGAGTTCAAGAAGAAGGACAAGACCATCGAGTACAACAAGGAGTGGGATCGCGAGCGCATTGAAAAGTATCGGAATGTGGTCGAAGGTGAGCAGGATCCTACGGAGGAGCTGGTGGAGTACGAGGTGGACGACCCTAAGCAGAAGAAATGGGACTGCGAGTCCATACTCTCGACCTACTCGAATATCTACAATCACCCCAAGCTAATCGACGAGCCGCGACGCAGTCGTCGCTCCAGTGCCAGCACAAACCCAGCTCCTATCCAGATCGATCCCAAAACCGGGCTGCCTACGAATGTCCTGCGTGGTGGAGTCGATGGTCAACTGACAGCCAAGGCATTGGCCAATCTGGCCGACGAATCCCCCGATGCCACGGGTCCAAAATCACTTTGCGCCAAATCGGTGATGTCCACATTAAGCGTCCTGTCCATTAGGCCGAAGGACGAATCCCCTGAAGAGAAGAAGGAACGGAAGCGCCTGCTAAAGGACTATCGCAACGAGCGCCGCATCGAAAAGAAGGCCAACACGGAAGCCTTCAAGGAGGAGAAGAAGCGGCAGACGCACGTGAAGATCAACCAGCGAACCAACCAGCAAGGAGCCTCCATTGTCTAGCTTAAGTTCCTGGCTCTTCTTCTCTAGGCTAAAATGTGAATTGTATACACAGTCGTATATATTAAGTGATATCTATAAACGAAAAATTGGATTAACTGACAAACTGTTGCCGTGAATACGGGAATCGTTCATCCGAATTATAGGCAAAAGCCGGGAGTTGGAGTCGGCCCGGGATGTCGCCTTTTGTTGGCGTCATCGTCAGTTGTCAGTTGGCCATTAATCAAAGTGGCCGACTGTGCTGCACGCGCACAGGCTATAAACCGCAACAACTATGCCACATCGAGATACCCTGGAAAAGGACGTTGCGAATGTCCTGCCTGGCGGCAATTAGCCCTAACTGACTGCCTGACTGGCTGGCTGACAACAAGTTCAGTCTAGCGATTCGCGAGCTGCTAACTAGCTCGACGGGCGGACATAAAGCGGAATCAACAGCAAGACAATCGAAGCGAAAATAAAATAAACTCCATTTCATTGTCAGTTGGCGAGCAGCAACAGCAACTACAAGAATGTCATAACAAAGTGGCTTTTTACCTTGCCGTAAGTCCGTATGTACAGCGTGTAGTAGCGCCTACATCAAGTATATGCACGAAATGTCTGTGTCAGTGCGCCACATACTATATATTATAGTCGCAGGCGGTCCTAAAAACGCGATTTGTATTTACACAGCCATATAGAAATTTCCCACGAGGGCTGAGGCCTGGGGGCCATTCAGGCCTCGTTTCCAGCCCTTGGGCACTGGTTACTGGCAGGTGGGGATTCGCTTTGGTGTGGCAGTTGTTCAGTGTTTTGGTTATTTTGTGGAATTTCAAGTCAACTCGCATGCACTTCGTTGGAAAACCCAACCGATGTCAGTCAACACCAACTGTTGGGGATATATCTACAGCCCCCATGAATGCAACTAAATATGTGTTATCTATTTAAAGAATGTCTTTACTTTAAAACTTGAACATTAGAAGATCCAAAATTTCCCAGATCATAAAATCCTTAAGAATAACTTAACCATGTATTCAAACTCTACTGCCTTAAAATCTTAACAAATGTAACTAGCTTTTGCCAATCTTGTATAATTAATCATCATTCGTGCATAGAATTAAAAATATATGATTTCAACAAGGACTTCACTTAAATCAAAGATCACAAAACTAGGGATTTTAGATAAAGAAATTCAGTAAATATTGTAATGCTACGATGATGATTATTACTAACCAATAGTAATACTTAACGTTTCTGAATAAATTAACCATAATACGTTGAATGATATGTGACAGCTTTTGGTACCAGCGTATTTATTTGATCATTCTCGTATGGAGATGGGGTGTGGGAATTAGAAAATCCCAAACACACTTCCAGGGAACCCAACACCAATTTGCGAGCGAGCCGCGGCTCTTGCCCATGCAATCGTCGTCCTTCCAGACCCCCCAGTACCCAGTGCCCAGCACCCAGTACGTATTCCGAGCCCCCGAACCCAACTCCCATCATTGTAAGTGGAAACCCGTTACAGTTGGTTGTCGTGCCTGAGCCTCCATTGAACGTTGGGGGATTTTTTCGTATGTCGTATTAAAGTTGGCAAGGCGAGCGGCCAAGAAATTCGCGTATTTTCACAGCTCAGTTCCGTTCCGTTCAGTTCAGTTTAGTTCCTGAGCGAAGGCGAACGGATTCGGGCGCGCGTCGTTCCCGCAGCGCGGTAATTCCCCATATAATATCTGAATAATACAATAAGCCCTGGGATATGATGGGTGTACTGTGGAGTTCGCGTGAGGCGGGCGTTAAAGTCGCGCAATTCTAGGACGTTTTCGGAAATGGAACCCCCGCTGGAGCATTAATAAATGCCACTAACTACATAATTAATGTAATTGCTGGGGACGGCTGTCTCGATGATCGAAAATCCTGCTTTATATAACAAAACACGGCGGCATGTTGGGGCATTTAGAAGTTCCATTAATATTAATCCAACGTGGATCTTTGAACAAAGCCGCACGGCAGGATCCTCCGCATGAATATTAATGGGTTTTGGCTCTCAGCTCAGCTAGTGCGTGTTTTCAATCAAAGTGAAGTCGAACGTGTAGAAAAGTATCTGTGAGATTAACGTTATGACATATGGTGTGAGTGATTTAGGCATTCCTGTCCAAGATCCATATCTGTGTGTGCCCACACCACTTGAGGCCGGGTTCAGCCGGATACGGTTCATCTCACGATCTGCATACACTCGCAGATATATATATATACTATCTATATGGTCGTTTGAGCGCTGGCAGATCTGGAAGTGGAATTTTTAATTTGCGAAAAAGTACCCATTGCCATTGCCAATGTCAGCCGCAGAAAGTAATTTATAGGAAGTGGATGTCCAGGCAATTATGTGTGTGCTGCTGGCCAGGAAGCCTGCAATTGAAACCCTCGATCTGTCCATTCCATCTCCCCGCGGATCGCCGGCCACATTTTCCAGATATCGGTCGCATAAATAGTCGCATAGATTGAGCTGTTACACCGGCCACCGTAAAAGCTGTCTGTCTGTTCAGCGACTTAAGTAAAATTGGCACGCGATTCAATTGAATCTTGGCGAGAAGTGTGCTGTGTGCCCTGTGCTGGGGCAATTACCAGAGCACCAGTATTATGCCATGCCTTGACCGCTGGCGGAGCTCCTCCTCCGTCCCAGTTCCTTCCTCCAGCCCCTTCCGCGTCCACGGCTGCAGTGGAAATTCGTTAGCTTGAACCATCATCCGCCACTAGAAATCATAGTAAAATTACCTTACTTTTCAAACTGGCAATTAAGTATCTCTTATCAAAAACCCTAGGACATATTTTTTCTTCCTTAAATAATCAGCGATTGAAACTTATATCACAACCAATAACCTCTTTAATGTATCCTTTGTTTTTTTGTTGACTTCAATGTGAATACAATTTTGATCCACTGTCTTATAAATGTTAAATGTTTTTCTTAAGAGTATTAAATGCATGCGTTAGGAAAGAATTTGACATAAAGCTTAGTCACCTTCAAAAATGGCGAGTTCAAGCTAGAGAGTTCCGACTGTAGATATCAGTTTACGGTCGCAATCCGCAATCGCACGCCCACACAACCGGGCGTGGAATCTACATATCACAGATGCGGATACAGATACTCGGATCTAGATGAGCACTCTTTCGCCACCAGAGCTCGGCTCTTGTTTATTCGAGTTCCGAACAGCAGCCGAGCCGGAGGCAAAACCTAGCGGATAACGATAACCCAACCAGGACCCACTCTTTATACGATCTCTGCTCTCTCTCTATATATCGTATATATATCTTTTGTTCAGTGTTTGTGTCGTGCAAAAGTGAAAGCCCCAAAAATAATAAAAAAAAAAAAACAGCCAGGGAGCAAAGCAAAACCAAATCAAAACAAAATGTAAGAGTAGACCGCAAAGTGCGAAAGAAATTGAAATAAAAATACACAAAAAGGCAACAACCCAATGCAAATGATCGAAAATATTGTGTTACAGAAACCGAATTATGAAATTCCCACGTCGGTGTAAAGTGAGATGATTTGAGGTCTGTGTTACAAATCCTTTCCCGTGCCGTCGTCCCAACATCATGCTCGACAAATTCAACACACACGCATTCATATCGTTTGGACTGGGATTCATACTGATGTGGTAAGCTCTAGTTACTGCCACTCCTGCTCCTGCTCCTGCTTCTGCTCCGATCCATTTCCTTTCCATCTGGAGCTCTGAGACTCCAAGTGCAACCCCCACTTATCCCAGACCCAGAATCGTTTCCAGTTCAAGGGGAACCTTCGTATAGTACTGCCAAATGCAAAATCGGTTCGGTTCGGTTCTGTTCTGTTTCGGTTCGAAATACCCGTAGCAAGGTCAATTGGATCACAGTCAAATGAGAATCCTGCACGGCATATACGGCCGATTGGAAAGGAGGAAACTAATATTATTCCCCTGCCAGGAGGTTAAACGGCGGAACAGAATCGAATCGAAGCCCCCGGCCAGCACGAAGGAAGTTAATTTCAAATTCAGACTTAAATTGACAAAGTTTGCTACAGTTGCATGTGGCAGACATCAGGCCCAGAGACCTGAAGCCCCCCATCCCTCAATTAGGGGGTTTCCCCGACCAACCTACACCCCGCAAAAAAGGACTGCATTTGAATTTCCCCCTTTGTTTTGTGCTGCTCATTTTGCAGGCTGAGCGAAGCCACGGAAGCCCACATGAACTACACAGCCAAGCCGCGAGTAGTTCTTCCGCCTAATTATGTCAAGGGTAAGTTGAACTAAACCTATACCTCCTATACCTCCTGTGCCCATACCATACCCCCTAATCCCGCCCATCTGAAAGGCCCACTACAATTGTTACGGACTGAAAATCGTACTCCTCGGAGGTGTCCTTTTCGATGCGGTCTCCTTTTGTTTTTAATTGCTCCGGATTGCCCCCACTTTTTTTGCTTTGTGATTTCTGATTTGTTTGCACCATGAAACCACCAGCCATGGATATGGATATGCGTGTTCGGGTTTTTCCTTCACTGTTTCTTCCTTTCCCCTGTTTGATTTTTTTCTCTCTGTTCATTTCGTGACGCGGCGAGTTTCAGGGCCTCCGTCTATGGCATACTGGGTTAGGGTTACGGGGCTCCCCAGTCTCCCCGGTGGGACTTTGACGTCATCCGGCATTACGATCGATTAAAATCAAAATAACATTTACCGGCGTCAACTGCCTGTTAAAATTACCGAAGAATTTGTGTAATCTGCAGATCTAAAGGAGAGCTCACATTAAAGTTCAATTACTACATAAATATTGTAATGCTTAAAGTAAACTTTCCTGAGTTCAACCTGAGTGCATCTACACCCTATATATATTTACTTGGGCATATGAAAGTCGTTCCTAGCCATAAGTGCATATATTATTTATCCTTGTTCTCGTTTAACCTTTTACAAGTTTAATTTAACCTATAAAGTCTAAAGTTCACTAAACTCAAGCTTGACCACAAATTAAAGCATTTAAATACATTTTGTGCTGCTCAATTAAAAAACACAGCAACTGTTGAATAATAAATCTTTCACAAGATAAATTGAGAACAAACATGATTATCCAATCAATAATGTTGTTATGCCAATTAGTAAGAATTGTTTTTAACAGTTCTGCACACTCAAATTTTAAATTTATTGTCATGTTTCAATGATTACCACAGTTAAAGGCTGTTTTATTTTTTATTTTTTTTTTCTGCTCCAATATATTGAAGTGTATAATTTTGATTTAATGGCAATGAAATGAGATAGACATTCGTAGTTTAAAAATTCTAAACTCCTTAAGATAATCCTTGTTGAGATAGTCCTAACTTATTAGACTATATAGATTATTAGTAGATTATTAGAACAAAAATGTAAATGCAACTAGATTTTCTTGAGTCCAATAAAATTAAAACGCTTACTTTAAGCTTATGCAATAGCTGCATTTGTTTGCAAGAGGCCACCCGCGAAGGTATGAATAATTTACCGAAATTACCTAGAGGCGTGTACTCTTCATTTGAGGCAATTGCTGGAGCTAATCAACACCTTTATTTCTATCGATTTTCGACGGTTGTGTAATACGCATTAGGACCCTGAACTTGGCGAGAAGTCGTAGTGAAAGTCCTCTGGTTTTAGGAACCCCTATCCCCTTACCCCCTTGAAATGAATTCGCGCACGAAAGTTTTGCAAAGGGGCGAGAAGTCATTCGTGAATTTATTTCTCGAATAAACTGTTCACACCAAACGTGGGCTAACCGGAGATCGCCTTGATTTATTGCAGAGATACGGCCGCCCTCGAAGAAGGGCTCCCCAGTGATAGTAGACTTTAGCATATTCGTTGTAGATATTAACTCAATTAACGTAGAGGATATGGACTTTAGGTAAGTGGCCGCGTATCTGGAGAGACCTCAATCGGGAGATCGTAATGGAGCATATAGCAATACTGTGTACATTTTCAGAGTAGACATGTTTATACATCAGCGCTGGCTGGAGTCGCGTCTGGAGATCCCAGATGACATCTTCGAGGAGGGCGACGACTATGTGACGCTGCTTCCAGAGGTCTTTGAGAATTTTTGGCAGCCGGACCCGTACTTTCTCAATTCCAAGATTGCCGGTACGTCCACCCCCAAAGCATTATAGATATAGTCAAAGCTTGATGTTCGAGTAGCCTGTGTGTCGATGTGTTTTTACGTATCTTGGACTGGGATTCATGCACTTTGTCCAGCTGAGCTCATCACTTATGTGTCTAATTTAACTCTCTAACTCTGGACCGTTTGTATATAGTAACGAATTACTTTGTTTTCCTTTGTTTGTTTGTTTTTCCTAATCCACCGGTTACTCTACCGACTAACAAATCCCGAACTAACAATACCGATACTTCTGCATAGGATACGGAAGTCCATATGTTGCGTCCACTTCCATGCTACGCAATAAGGGCGAAAGAGATTCGAAAAACTTTCATCTAAAGAAAGATATAAGTATATCAAAAATGACTCTAGATCTGTGTTTGCCACTTTTGTGTTTTGCCAAAATCCATTGAAATCGATATATCAGTATCAGTATCAGTATCAGCGCATACCTTCCATCCAATGTATCCTGTATATTTAACATTCTCCGAAATCTATCTATACCGACTACGTATTGGGCCGATTTGAATGAATTCTCGTGCCATATAGTCCTTTGTGTGTATATATATCCATACATCCCATTCCTAGCGAACAACCGAGTGTATATTTAAGTTTTTTTTATAATTTCCCAACACAATACCGGACCCGCCCACTCGCGGCTCTCATTACACGCACGAAATCCATTCCGGTTCCAATGCCATGGTCAAACAGGACACTCCAATCCACCGTAGAGCTACCCGTACACCTCAACCCCCTGACCATCGCCCACGCTCCAATCGAAAATGAAAATTTGCAGTTGCACCCGGAGACCTGATAAGATCTCACCTTGGAATCACGTGGGCAAATTCGTTTTTTCCTTTTTTGGTTGCCATTGTCAACATTAACAAAACAAAAATCGATTGCAATTCGGTCAAGCTTTTTATAAATATATATTCGTTGTCACGATTTGTTTAACACCACAAGTTAATGGGTTGTATAGTATATTGTTATTTATATTAAGGTAAATAAATCTTTTTTTAAAGATTGTTTTTTCAGTTAAAGTTATGTTACTAGTTATACAACCACTCGTTTTATCATTTTTTTAAGAGTTCCTATTTCGGTATTGTTTCTTAGTACTTATATTAACACACACGTTATTATTAATATCCATTTGTATGTATTATTGTATAATGTATTATTTATCCACCCATTTCAACCAAAACTCATTCGTCAGTAGAGTGTCGCGCTTAAACATAGACATAAGGTGATCACGATCACGGCACCACCTATTGAGCCACGAATTCACTGAACCACCACCGAAATGAGCAAAGAAATGAGTCTATCGATGCCAATGCCATAGTTCTAATCAAAACCCATTTGTTCCGCATCTCTGCAACGTCTTCTCGATGTCTTTTCGTTGTAGAAATAGCGACATTGACCCACAAGTTCACGTCGGTGACGCTCTACAAGAACAAGACGGTGCGCTACGCCGCCCGGATGCACGCGATCATCGCCTGCCAGATGGAGTTCCAGCTCTACCCCATGGACATCCAGGTGTGTCCCATCTACATCGAGAGCTGTAAGTGTTCCAGCCCCTGATCCACAGATTTATATAACGCAAGTTCCCCCCGAAGTCTCGTCAAACAACCAGAAGGTGAAGCTGCGCTGGTCCGACTCCGGCGTCACCCTCAATCCGGAGCTGAAGTTGCTGCAGTATAATCTGGGCCAGCCCTTGGAGCTGGAGGAGAGCGACGGCTACATGCCGGAGAAGGTGGGGAACTTCTCCCGCCTCACCGTGTACTTCCGCTTCGAGCGCCAGATTGGCCACCACCTCATCCAGACCTTCGCCCCCTCCTCGCTGGTCGTGATGCTCTCTTGGTTCAGTTTCTGGTTGGGATTGGACGCCATTCCGGGACGCGTCACGCTCCTGGTGACATGCATGCTGACCCTGGTCACCATGTTCACGGGTGCCGACATTCCGCCGGTGGCCTACGTAAAGGTGAGTTCCAACGACTTCTGAACTTCAACATTTTTCTGTTGATTTTGTGATGAAATTCATTGGGATTAGAGAAACATTTGTTAATGATTAAATTAAAAAAAAAATAGTACCGCTTTTTCAATGTGTTGTTAAGTTTTGAGAGTTCAGTGGCAGTTTTGGAAACATTAACTTTGTCAATATCATGATAAAGTTTATCACAACAAAAACTCTCAGCTAGGGGCACGAATTACAAACTATAACCTTAACCTATTATGATTAACCTATATTAACATAAAGTACCTAATGAAGAGCTCCGAAAAAACTAAAAAAAAAAATATGCGCAATACAAACATGGAAAACCAAAAAACATTTTCCTACAATCAAAATCCTAGAATTATATATGAATATTCAATATGCCTTTAAAGATGTTTCCCTTGGCAAGCCTTTTGTAAATTATGTATAAAAAAATTTAGATTAGGTATTTAATTTGCCAAAAAAATCGAGAACGGAAGCAAACTTCGGCAACCCGAAGTTTCAACACCCTTTCACGGTGTCTTCTTACAAAATTGTGTAAAATTACTGCCAATTCGGATGCAGGCAAATATGTTCTTATTTGGAATATACTTTTAAATATATGTTTAAATATCTTTCGTTTCAGGCCCTGGACCTCTGGATGGCCGGCTGCATGCTGTCCGTGTTCGCCGCTCTGGCCGAGTTCGTGGTGGTGAAAGTGCTGGACGTGCAGTACCAGTACCAGGTGAACCGCATACCCAAGGTACTGCCCATGGTAAGGCAGCGGAGGGGATTTCGCTTTAATAAGTAATGCCACCTTCTTGTCGTTCCTATTTTCTTTGACTTGCGTAGCGCATCAGCAACATGGAGAAGGGTCAGTGTGCGACGGTGGCCAGCTGGGAAGGAGGAGCGGTGCGCTCGCGGAAAGCCACCCAGACGCCCACGACGCCGGGCCAGGTGAGCTACTAACTGATATGCGGGGAACTAGTGCACCTGTCACGTCCACACATCAAATTGGCAATTGAATGGGTCTAATTGGGTGTACAGTCTTTAACCATATTCCAAAAAAGATAATATATCCCTTCATACATTTCGTTGCAACTGCTTTATAGACCTCACTGCAGGGGAATGGTGGACCACCCAAGCCGGCAAGGCGTCAGAGCCTTTTATCTGTGGCCTGGACGGATACGGATACTGGCGTGGAGAAGATCATGTGGCGAGAGATCGACAAGGTGTCCCGCGCCGTATTCCCCATCCTGTTCTTCGTTTTCGTGCTCCTGTACTGGCCGATACTGCTGATGAAGTCGTCCTAGGATTTGGGGAGCTCCAGACTGCACATGTCTGGACTCCGTTAAAAAGTCGAAAGGAAGCGAATCAGATGATGGAACTACAACTGAACTGGATTTGGTGCCCAAGTGCAATGCCAGAGACCCCGTGTCTTTGGATCTTAATACCTGCAAGAGAGCTACACAACTCGCTCTCTGTCATCGAAGTACAAGAAACGGCAAGGAATGTCTACAGTTACCTACAAAAGTGCGTGTAAGGGTATTCTACTATTACTACACCTAAATCGGGTACATCGAATGGAATGTACTGAGTATAGCTTAGATGTCGACTATTTGCTCACGGAGAAAGTATTGTTCATTTGAGTATTTGCTTTGTACAAATCCGATCTTGTATTCAACGATACCGACAGCTCCCCTATATTATTATTTAAATCTTTGCCACGAACGAATAACTATATATTTGTCAGACACCACGCACTCACACCGGGTTATAAGCTTCAGCTACTCTAGGGATTATCATCGAGTTACCAAATTTAAATTTAGTTTTGCCTTACATACACCGGATATTGATCAAATGTATATCACTGTGCTAGTGACAATACCCCCAATCGAAAGGGTTGTCCCTACTTTGAAAGTATACACTCTCTACAACTGCGAGCTACACGCATAAATCATACATTTTCTGGCAAACGATTTTAATTCTACTTTTGTATTAGGCTTAAGCAAAACAGCCAAGACATGGAATTGGTGCTTTACGGAGATAATAATACGACGGCCTCTAAGGATATTTGGATTGTAAATATGAAACGAATAGTGAATGCTTTTAGAGATTTTTACATATTTAGAATTATTAACCCATTATAGCGCATTTTAATGCAAACATTAGAGCTGTGGCTTTTACATCTAATACTAAAATTGACCTGTAATTCAAACAGCGCACATCAGGCAGAATTTTTGAAAATATAAACATATATATTTGTTAAGCTAAATCGAGTTTATATTTGATATGAAAATACGGACACAATGTAAATATATTACATCACTATTATATTATATTTATCTAGGACTGTAACTGCTATACCAAGTTAAGTTTATATAATATCTATATTCTTTCCATCTTTTAAGTTATGTTGTTCACTCAGCTATTCATAGTTCAGTGAACCCTCTAATAATGTTATCGAAAAGCTTTAAATTTATTCTTAATAAAAGACAAGGCGCGTAAATCTATCAAACAAACTAATGATTGGTTTTGGTAACAGGAGTGATAAAACGTTGGATATACAACTCCTAAACGTCTTCTTCTGATTCACTGGCACTCTCTTCCTCATCGCTGAATTGCGACTGCCCATCCTCGTCATTCTTTGCCCTGATCAGTAGCATTTCTTCATCACTGTCATCCTCCTTGGCATTTGTTTTGTCCTCATTTTCCTTCTCAAATTTATCAGCTCTGTCTAAAAGTACTCTCAACGTATACTTGTTATAGTCGCAGCTAAAAAGTAAACGAGGTTTAGTTAAATTTGTTCACGGAAGGGTATGGTTATTCTTACATTTTATTGAGCATTTCGTACTTCCTGGAAAGAACCTCGTGAAGGGCCAGCAATCCCGTGTGCTGAAAAACTCCATCCTGGTTTCCGTGTTTGGTCAGCAGGCAGCAGCTCCACTGCAAATAGAACTCGATGTGCGGCGTGGACTGGAGATGGCGGGCCAATTGTTGCAGCAGTCGCTGGGCAAACTCCTGCGACAGATCCGCACAAACAAGTTCGACTGAAAAAAAGGAAAGGAGCAAGGACTCAGTATGCATGCAATGCAGACACGTGCTGAAAGAGCTCTTTATGGCCACCCATTTGCATGTAGTGTATAATACGTATGCAAGTTGTATTGGAAGGGGTTATTAACCAAGGTAAGCGCTAGGACGAGGACCTTGAAACTGTTTATTAACACAGCAAAAGTGCAAATTTGCACATTCGATCGGAGAACGGAGTCAGGGCAAAGGCGACCTCCCCAACGGAGTGTGTCGCAGCTATTTTTAGTAGCGGCAAAACTGAAGGTTGCCAAAACTGACAAGGACTGGCCCCTAAATGCAGTAGGCTATTTAGCATTTCACTTACTGTCCTTATACGGCACTCTCTCTAGCACTAGGGCAATCAAATTGGGCTCGTTTAGCTTCAGGGACATGACCAGCGCCTTGGTGTAATTCTGCTTTTTCAGGGATTCGTGAACCGCTTTCGGTGTGACTTCCAGCGATAGGTCAAATGGATCGAAGACAACGCCTGAGGAAAAAAATTATTGATTTGAATAACATTCACAACGCAAATACTACTATATATTACCCTTATCTAAAGCATATATACAGAGTCCCTCCGTTCCTGCAGCAGCAAATGCCTGACCCGTGGGTGAGAACTTGACGGAGAACACTCTAACCTCCTGCTGAAATCGTCTGGAGGACATGTCACCACTGCGAACTCCAGGCAATCTAATGGCCACTTTCCCACCCTCCAGCTCTTCACGGTCTTCCACCAGTGCCATGTTACCAAACTCACTTAAATGTTTACGACTAATGAAGTCCTGTCAAATTAAAATCAAATTAAGTTTCAGTAGAAATATTTAATTTTTGTAAGTACTTACATTAAGACCGTCCAAGCTGTGGTTCTGTGTGATTTCGAATTTCTTCAGAAGTATAGCCTCCCTGACATGATATATACAGATGTTGGCCGACTTGCCGGCAGCCAGTATGCACTCTCCATCCGCAGAATACTCTATAGTGGAAAAATAACTAACAGAAAAATATATAAAAATATTATCTATAAATCTCAAGGCTACTCACTTGGCTTGCGCATTCTTTTTCGCTGTTATTATATCGGTTTCCAGGCGTCCCCCGCTAAGATCATTGCGACCCTCTATGCTAGTCACTTGGCCCGCTGATTTGATGTCAAAAATGGTTATATTACCACTCAGAGTGGCTACGGCAATCTGAAAATTTCAGAATGATAAATTGTCAAAAATAAGAAATGATTTTGCAGACACACTTACCTCCTCACCACTGGGACTGAAAGTCACATTTGTTACATCTGAGACTGCATCGATAGTTTCGTGCTCGCTGTTGCTTTCCAGACAGTTCCAGATCTTAACGGTTTTGTCCCAAGAACCAGACACCAAAGTGGATGATGTGGCCACTGGGGAGAATGCCAGGGAAACAACAGGACCCTCATGGCCACTGATGATCTCCAGCAACTTGCCCGTCTTAACTGACCAGAGAAATATGTCGAATACGTCCTGCCCACCAGCTACAACCAGTTCGCCTGAGTAATCAACAGCCACGCAGGAAAACTGAGCAGGACTCGGTGATGTGAAGGTCCTAAAGTTGCGGTACCTGAAAGGGAAAATAGGCGATTATTTTACATTTGTTTTTAAGATTTAATGAAAAACCCGCCTGTTCACATCAAATGCGCGCACTGTGCCATCTAGAGAGCTGCTAACCAGAAACTTCTTGTTCCTGCTAAACTGAATGCCAGTCACTCCACTTGTGTGCTCGCTGAAAGTGACAAAACAAAAGCTGCTCTGCGTGTTCCACAACTTCACCTTAGAGTCCTCGCCACCGGTGGCAATGAATTGACCATCCGAGGAGTAGGCAATACACGTCATCTCACTGCTGTGCCCCTGCTGCTTCATAATGTACTGTTCGCTCTGCCACTCCCACACCAGAAGCTGGCCAATCTCCCGGGAAGCCAACGCCACCCAGTCACCGGTGCAGTTGAAGAGGGCCGCCGAAATTGGATAGTCAGAGATGCTCAGCGAGTGGATCATGTTAACGTCGGGCAGTTCGTAAAGGTAGAAGGCTCCGGAACTAAAGGCGACCACCAGAACCTTGGTGCGAGTGTTGTAGTTAGCTGCCGTCAGCTGCACATCTCGCTGCTCCTTGCGCGGCTCATCGGCTAAATAATGGCGGGTTAGTTTCTTGTAGAAGAAGGGATGTTCCTTCTTTTCTGCCTCATCCTTTAGCTCGTTAACATCATCGCCTATTTTTGAAGACTCCTCCTTAACAACTTCCTTTTCGACCACATTTTCAACGTCATCTTCGGACTCATTTTCGGAATCGGCCTTTTTGACCCTTTTTCTTTGAGAAAGATCACTTGCCGGCCTCTCCGCATCCTCCAAATCGGAAGGAGCCATGCTGCATTCCCACAAACATAGCTGACCATTGCGACTTATGGTGTTTAAATGCAAACTGTTCGCCTCAAAGAAACATGCCACAATGGCATCCGTGTGGCCACTCAGGTTGTAGGTGCGGAAGTTCTTCGTATAGTTAATGGCGCAGATTTTGGTGGAGCTATCCCGACAACCAATAGCCAAGAGCCGAGAGTCCGAGGACCAGTCCAGCCATGTGACGTCGTCGTAGCCGCCTAGGAATCTCCGCCGCAGCACGAATGGATTGTATTCTCCAGTGATCTCACCCGGGGCACAGAATATTAGCACTATGTTCTGGACAGCCACGGCGAAAAATGCTCCATTGGGACTAAAGCAGATGCACTGGACGCCCGTTTGGAACTTGTGCCGATGTATCACTGTGCAGGACATCATGCTGATAAGCTGTGCCTCTCCTTTTTCGTTGACCGCAATGAGCAGACTTCCATCTGGGGAAAGAGCTAGATTCGTGTAGTTATATCTCGATTCCAGGGACAGGGTTCGAGATTTGTTGCTACGGAAAAGCTTAATATATTACAGATATCCTTAGGTAATGAGCAGTAACTCACTTTTTTAAATCGTAAACCGTAATCCTATTGCCAACCGGACTGATAACTGAATTTCCATCTGGAGTGAAGACCAAGTTTCCATTGCGATATATTGTGCCCAACAGGTTGGAAAACTGTGACACCATATGATTAGTGATTGTTAAAATCGATCGTAATATAAACTTACTTTATAAGAAAACTTCATTTTACGGCTGGTTTTAAGCGAAAACCACGAGTAAAAATATAAACAAAAACTCCCGCACGTGTTAAGGTAAACAGCATATGAAGCTGAAATCACACTAACGCGTTTGCAAATACCACCACACAGTATATATCGGATAGGCGACAGCAAACGGTGATCCAGACTAGTCACGAAAGTTGCAAAGTCGAAGCTACTTGAAAGGAACCCAGTATAATTTTTAACGAAAACCAACCAAAAAATAAAGATAAAAATAGGCAGTTAATAGGTTTTTAGCGCCTACAAATTTTGATAATAAATAATAATACTATACATATTCTATGGTTTACAAAAATGTATATAACTTAGTAATTAAAATTTCGGTCAAAAAACTAAAATTTGTTTTTAAATTTTGGTCTCAGCTAAACAAATAGTTTTAATCACAATTAGTTAAATTCTTGTCTTAATTGCTTTATTGGTCACTAATGCCGTATCTTTTAAGTAGCGTATTTAGCTATAACGTTAAGTAAAATTTTTTCTATTTTCATCACTTTAGCCTTTTTAGCTGTTATTCACTGTAACAAAAAAGAATTGCCAGTTAAGCGAAACAGCTGATTTTCTTGGTGCTGCCAACGCGTTTTAAGCCCACAAAGCAAGCTCGAAAAAAACAAAGATAAACAACGTAAAATCACGAAATTTCGAGCAGAATAACCAGTTTCTCAAACAAAAACGCAATGGAAACGACCAAAACGGCTGCGGAGAAGCTGGCGGAGCGCAAGGCGCGCTTGCTGGAGTTGCACAAGAAGCGGCAGGAGGCGCGGACGGACAACCACCAGGAAGTGGTGGCAGAGGACGCCCGCAAGAAGCTGCCAAAGAACTGGGAAGCACGTAAGCGCCAGGCGGAGTGGATTCTGGCGGACGACAAGGCGCGCTCAGATGCACAGGCCGCTGGCAAGGATTACGAACGCCTAAAGCTTCTCGAGGTTTCGGCGGTGGATGCGGATCGCATCGAGAAAAAGAAGAAGCGCAAGGACAATCCGGACTTGGGTTTCTCCACCTACGAAGCCCAGACGGCCAGGCAGTACAGTCGATTGGTCAAGAGCATGCCCACCCGCGACATGGCCAAATATGAAAGGCAAAAGGAGGCGCTCGGTGAAGCCTTCTACGGCGGTGCTCACACCACATTGCATTCAAGAACGAAGGACACTCCTGGTGCCATTAATAACATGGTGCAGGACCTGGAGCAGCAAATCGAGCGTCGTAAGAAGTACTCCCGCAGACGAATCTACAACGACGACGCGGACGTGGACTTCATCAACGAGCGAAACTCCAAGTTCAACAAGAAGCTGGACCGATTCTACAGCGAGCATACGGCGGAAATCAAACAGAATCTGGAGCGCGGAACAGCTATCTAACTTTAGTCTTTCATTTAGTAATTTTAAGATCAGAATCCGAAATGTACCTAATTTACTTTGTGTTCATATAATTGTTGTATTTCCCAGGGCTTACCGCTCTTAAAAATCAAAAAATAGACAATTTTCATGAATTTTTCATACGAAAACTAACAAACTTTTTTATACGATTATTACAACAACTAAAAGATCAAACAAACATGTAAAATGCAATAGGTTCTCAGTAAATTTTTTTCGGATCGATTTGAAATTTTAAGGATATTTTCTCTTCTGATGGTTAAAAATAAAAAAAAAAAAACTTATGGATCGAGTTGGCAGCTTTGCTTCTTCATGATTAATATTTTTTAAATCTCTGGAAATAATGCAGCAGTTTAGTTCGCGGGAGAAGTATTTGGTGTCCAACACCCTTAACTGCTGGCCAGTGATGCTGCAAGGTCATCCAGTTCTCATCGATTTGCAGAACGAGACGTCTGTGGCCGGAGTTATCGATGTAGCCGACGGGCACATGACCTGCGAACTCTCCAATGCAGTTTTCATCGATCGTAATGGAGGACAGCATCCGTTCGATCACTTTATGGTGCGAAACCGCATGATCCGGCAGATACACATACCCACTCACCTAGATGCAGAGCAGGAACTTCGCCAGGCCATGGAGAGGGGTGTCCTGCGAAGGAAACGCATGGACCCCAAGGGAGGAAAGCGTACTTTCAAGCAAAAACGAGCGGAAATGCGGCACAAGGAAACCCTTCAAATGATATCCCAACAAAAGGAAAGGACCAAGCAAGAGATCTAGTCTATATACATATGTACATACATATCACAAAATCACTTTTATTTATTTAAAGAAATACATACCACGCTCTACAAAATGTCTCACATTCTTTTTTCAAATTTAAAATGGACTCCCAGCAGAAGACAAATCAGATAACCCTTAAACCGAATGTTTATTTATTTTAAATTGAATACAAATTATATTCTAGTTTTTAATCCAATCAACGACGCTTCGAGACAACCCCCTGCAAAGAGAGCACAAACTAAGACTCTATCATGTTTATTTTTTCCAAGAAATACAAACTTCGTTTGACTGAATATCTTATACACTCTTACTACCAAATCTACTGAGCCGCCTGCTGCTGCTCCTTCAGCTCCTGGTACTTGTAGTGCAGCTCCATGCAGTCGGTGTTGGAGATATTGACCCAGCCGTCTTCCTTGATGTGATAGACGCGAATGATGCCGCCGGAATAGGCGTCCCTGAAGGTGGCATGGTAGATGGCCCGACGCCCCAGCTCCTGGGCCTCCTCGTCCTCCAGATCCCAGTGGTAACCAGAGTCCAGAACTCCGTAGGCGAAAAGTGAGCCACTGCCTACGGAGAACAGATTGCCTGGCGTGCGCGATCCCTCTGAGTCCACGTAGTATAAGCCAGGACCGCGCTTATCGTAACCAGCCAGCATCATTCCCATGCTTAACCCCATGCCCTTGTATTCGTGTGCAATGTTAGCCATGATTTTGCTGGCCGCTGCCACAGAGATGCGCTCTTTGTTGCGCAGTTCGTGCAGGCGGCACTCCTTGGACAAAACGCGATCCCAGTACACACAGTCAGCAGCGCCTCCTGCCAAAGTACCCAGCATGAACTGGTTGATCTCGACGATCTTCTTCATCGACTGTGAGCCAATGTACTGGCCACCGGTGGCCCGGGAGTCCACCGCCAGGAGGACGCCGCCCTTGAACTTGAAACCAAGCGTTGTGGTGCCGTGGTCAAAGTCGATTTTGATACCGGTTTTGCCGGCATTGGCCTGGATCTGGTTAAGGTTGTGCATGGGCTGGAAATAGTAGAGATCATATAGTGGTGTCCTCACAGGAATCCAGTCTTTACCCAACTCACATTCTCGAATGGCGGAGCAGCCAGTGTGTAGGGATTGGCTAGATTGCAGGTTAACCCCCTCAAGTCGTCCTCCGCGTCCGCCGATGACCAGGCAGATGGCTTCATGTATGGAGCATTGGATATCTTGCAGATTTCAGCCAGTGCCATTTTGGTAGCTCCTTTAAAACAATTGGAAAAGTTAAATGCGAAATGCCGATGACAAACAAAATTGGTCTTAAGTGTGACCGCCCTCGAATGCAGCCAATATGCCAAACTATCGGATGAAGCAATAGCTGTTGGTAGTACGGCAACCCGGTTCGAAACCTGTTGCCAATTTTACCTGTGATTGGCTTTCTTTTAGTCTCTTTTAGGCCTGGCTTGAAGCCAAATTAACTCTGGGCGTTCCACTAAACGTAGGCAAAATAGTGCAAAATCAAGCAATACAAAAAAATTTCTAGCAAAAGCATGTGTAAATACGTGGGAGTGAAGAATAACAATGTATAAATAACGGCGCGAAATCGGAAATTTAAAAAAGTGAAAAGTAAGTTGGAAATATAGAAAACGAAGGCGCAGTTCAACCAGGATTTTAGCACTAGGAATTTACTGTGATTGTGCTAAAAATACAAGAAACCATATATGTTTCTTTAATGTGCCGAGAAGAAAGACAATAGGCAAATGTTTTAAAGGTGTTTTTGAAATTCCAAGCCTCTTGGTAAAACGGTTTGGTTTAACTCCCACTTCTGTTTGTAATTGCAACAACTACGTGGTACGCCATTACGTGAGACACACACACACGCACATACACGAAAAAAAATATAAGATCAAAGATCATATTCATTTGATGAGATCCTAGGTCAAGTTTATCTTTCAACACATCATTAACGAACATGCAAACAAAAGACATAATCAGGAAATAATAGTAAAAAAAACCATGAATTTTTACACATTTGGGTAAATGCCCAATTCTTAAATACGAAAAAAACAAAAACAATGTTTCCTACACTTTTAAAATTTTTTTTTTTGTGTAAAATAGTTGTCTCGTCTTCAATTTGACTGGTTTTACGCAATTTTCTCTGATACTTTTGAACAAGTTACAATTTGCAACGCAGTGAAGGAGACATTTCCGACCCTATATGTTCTTGATCAGCAAATCCAGGAGAGTCGATCTAGCCTAGTCAGTTTTAAAGCTATCTGCTCTTGAAACTTTCCCAAAATTGTTTCTATTGCAGGTAGTATATAAGTCGGAACGAGCCGTATCGGGCGACTATATCATATAACTCCTACAGAAACAATCGGAAAAAAAAATTTTAAAAAGTATAACTTTGTTGTTTTTAATTTTTGTTGTGTCCTTTTTGATTTGGTAATATTTAAATACTATGGAATTTGGATTTTAATTACATTAAAATCATATAGCTCCCATAAGAAAATCAAAATTTTAAATAAAAATAATAATGAAAATAAATAATTTTGCTGTATTTTTCTGGTTTGCTGTTAAAATGCAGCGCAAAATCGACATAGCTTCATTGTTTTTAGTAATATAGGCATATAAATCGAAATGTAAATGCAAGGGTATATAAACTTCGGCTTGCCGAAGTTGGCTTCTTTGCTTGTCATAAATTAAAATAATGCAGAACATTTAACAAATTTAAACATCCAAACACAACTATCTTTATTTCATTTAATATTAACACAGACAATGCAGCATGGATCCTCCCGCATTTCGAAACAGGAAGCTCTGCCAAATGCCATCTCTGGGGTGAGTTTATGCACTTGATTCAGCCAAGTTTACACTAACTTAACCCTTGCCCCTATTTCAGCCCGATTCCAGCAACTGGACTTCGTTGCACGAGGCGGTGGCGGCCGGCGATGATCGGCGGGTGGTGGGTCTTTTGTTTAGCAACGCGGACCGCCTGGCCAGGGAATCCCTGCAGGGGAATACCCCGCTGCACGAGGCCGCCAGTCGAGGGTTCAGTCGCTGCGTGAAACTGATCTGCACACCCCCAACGCCACCCACTTCCTCGGGGGTTGGAAAATCAGGAAAGGGGCAGAAGGACAAAGACAAGGACAAGAATAAGGGCAGGGCGAGGGTGGCTCACCAGACTATCGAAGCCCTACACAATAGTGCCCTGGGCATAGCCAACAATGAGGGGTTGTCAGCCCTCCATTTAGCCGCCCAAAATGGTCACAATCAGAGCTCCAGGGAACTACTGTTGGCTGGAGCTGATCCCGATGTCCAGAATAATGTAAGTGGAGGATGGTGAAAATTATAATCATATTCAAGAATTTGTTTCCAGTATGGCGATACTCCGCTGCACACTGCCTGCAGATATGGACATGCCGGAGTCACCCGCATCCTTCTCTCCGCCCTTTGTGATCCTAATAAAACCAATCTTAACGGTGACACCGCTTTGCACATCACCTGCGCCATGGGACGCAGAAAGCTCACCAGGATACTCTTGGAGGCTGATGCTCGTCTGGGTATTAAAAATGCCCAAGGAGACTGTCCCATGCACATAGCTATCAGGAAGAACTATCGAGAGATCATCGAGATCCTGAACACGCCGAAGAAGATACGAAACCGCAAGGAGAAACCCAGAGAGGGTGGCAGCAGATCGGACAAGGACAGAGATCGAGAAAGGGATGTGGTGGACAAGGGTATTAATTGGTCGCCTTATGGCTGTCATTACTTTCCCGATCCTCGCGCCTTTCCCTCCCCAAAACTGGAAACCCTACCCAAGGAGCCTTTGAAACCCGGCGAGCAGTACTTTCTGGACTTGGCAGGCCATATTCACAAGGGTCCTGTCAGTGTGGGTAATACCTGCTACTGCGGTCCCTTCTTCCGGCATATTGAGAACAAACTAAACTGCAATCGGAAGAGCTTGAAAAAATACGTCCACAAGACCAAGGAGCGATTGGGTCACAAGGTTCAGGCATTGGCCATCAAAACCAACGATCAGATTGAACAGCTCACGAGGACGATGATCGAGGACAGGCTGAGATGTGAAAGCAAGAGGCAGCACCTCAGTGAGTTCTTGAGAAGAGGCGAACCCATGCGATCCACGTTCGATCAGCAGAACAGGAACTCAAGGATCGAAAGAACCCTCTCCAGGTGTCGCAGTCTTGAACTCTTGGAAAACAACCACAAGGGTGGTAGGCTCACCAATTCCAGGAGTGTCGATGTACTTGAAGATCAGGCAGTGGAAGCTATAGTACACCGATCAGCAGAAGCTCAACTGGACAGCGATAGCGATGATGATTCCAATGCGGCTAGAGAGGAGGAGGATGAGGAAGAAGGTGGGGATGAGGAGCTGGTTGAAGAGGAGGTACGACCAGAGGAGCAAGTCCCACAATTAGAGCACTCAAAGCTGGATGAACTGAAGCTGGATTTCCTCAAAGTGTCCGAAAGATTGGGCGTTCTCCTGGAGAAGACTACCTTGATCATGGAAAGAGACAGTGAACAGGAAAGTAAGCACCAGCCATCGTCCCTATCGCCATCTTATAAAACCCATCCCAGAGCCGAATTAGCCCAACTAAGGGAAGACAAAGAAAGTGTTAACAGCCCCAACTTCGATGAGTACACCAATGTAATGCGGCGGTACCCAAACTCCAGTGAGACCTCCAATCCCTCCCAAAACTCCAACAGCTGGGACTGGGAGGCATCTCCCACGGGCAGTAATCCGCAGCCTGATTATCACAAATACTACCAGCGCATTGGAAGAGGGGAAAATATGTTGAACTCCGTGATAAAGGCGTTGAGAAAGGATGCCTCCTTTACGGATCTTGGAAAAGAAGAGGCGGCTGTTAATGAAAGTGCTGAGAGGTTGGGCGGCGATAAGTTGCTCTACAAGGAGCAGGCCTGTGAGGCAGCTGGTATCTCCAATCTGATGAAGCGTCAGCCACTGTGCTTAGAGGAAAATTACCCCGCCGTGTCGAATCTATTCTACTCCAATCCCATCATGGAGTACGCCGAGGAAACTGAAGTGAGGCAGAATGGCAATGAAAATGTGAACAAGGTTGAGATCCGAAACAGTGAGATCAAGTGCCTGAAAAAGCCGAATGCTGGGCAGGTTCGGGATATGGTAGCACAATTGCAAAATAACATTGATTCCAATCGGCAGGATTCCCAGACAGCTAATGTGATTGCGGCAAGATCACACTCCCGCTTGAATAATAACTTCCAGCACATAGAGGCCACATCTTCGAATCCTTCGCCCACCTACAGTATGCCTCACAGAAATACTGCCCAGTTCGGCCTGCCCGAGAGACACATACCCAAAGATGCCTACTTTCATGAGCTCCCCCATCGGCCACCGATACCGCAAAACCCGCAGAGAACGATCCATTCCGGCTATGTACCAAATGCGAGTTTCTATCGTAATGAAGACCTATACGTGGAGAGGATGCCCCAATCAAATGTTCCCCTGAGGCAAGGAGACTATGTGGGTGCGGTCACCTATAGGCCTCTTCAGTCTCCCACCTTTCAGGCTATTGTCCCGCCCCATCCAAATCCTCGCCCACGGAACTGGCCGCATCCCAGTCTTCCACCTAACGATATCGATCTTGACGAGGTGTCAGCCGTTGGCCTTTACAATAATGTCTCGAGCCTGGTTTAAGTTTGCTAATCCACCAAGTGTTCCCATTGTACAAAGCTAATCCTAATATATTTATCTTAATCGTATTCAAGTTATAAACTAAAACAAAAGTTAACTTATTTTCAATTGATGAATATTATGTAGAGGATTTAAAAATATATAAATACAAAACAAAGTTATTACCCACTAGAATTTGTTTGTTTTATTAAAGGATTTTTAGTTTTTAGTGCTTTTGAATAATTGATTTGTTAAGAATATACATATATTGTTACGAGAACCTCTAAAAAATAAGTAAAAAATCTTTTTTTAGACTAGGCTCAATTTATTTTATGAAAATTTTGTAGGTCCCCCCTAAATAACATGAAGAGGTTTAAATGGTAATAGGCGCTCTTTTCGAGGCATGTATAAGATGATATCACAAACAATTTTGCTAATATCACAGCTCTCGATTTAAAATAAAACACAACCGAATGTTTTCGATCAAAATATATTTTTCTTTAAAAATGTTTAATAATAGTATTTATGCATGTGTAAATATCAGAATGTCAAGTACATATATTTATCGATAACAGATCATTTTGGTGTTTTGATAGACATGCGGCTTATGAACTCTGTAAAATGGTGTAAACAAAATCAACCAGGAAATCATCTCAATAATCGAGCTCAGATTGTTGGTGGGAATTCAAAAAAAAAATTCCCACCGCTGACAAAAGTAAACAAGTAAATTGGGCAACATTTTGATATCGTTCACCAATATGTCTGCGGTATTGTTAGTACAATTTAGCAAGTGTCTAATGATGATTTCTCGATGTCTTCATATTTAATTTAAAATTCTATAAATGACACTGCTGCTGAACGGCGCCTGCTACTTAAATTTACCGGCCACTTAATAATATCTTAATTCTGAATAGTCATATTACAAATACAAATTACAATAGCCAATAATTTAGTCACTTCGTATGTATGTATAAGTATGTTTCTATGTAGGTATGTTCTATGTAAGTATGTATATCGCCTAATTTAAGTCTATTAATAATAGTTGTTGCTTTTTGTTTGGGGCGTTGTTGGCTTGGAAATTGATGTGACGTGAGTAACTCGGCATTTCGCTCTGTGTAACTTAACAATGTTGGTCTTAGGACTGCAGTTGGGTGTGAACTATGATCGCTTGAGTGTCGCCAAGTGACATATTCTCGGTCAGGTAACGTCTCAAAGAGGACTGGTATCGGAGTCTTCGCGCTCTTGGATTGTGGTAATGCTCTGCTGCAAGGCGTTCGGTGTCAGCCATTCTCTAAAAGCCGGTAGGAATAAAGAAAATGATCATTATAATCATACACTTAATTTTATTTAATTTCAGTGCCTTACTTTGGCAAACATCTTTGTAGAAATGGCACACAGGAGCTGAAATGCGCTAAACGATTGACCCAACTGGGTATTTCTTGGCCGCAAAGTATCTAAAATGGGAAACAAGAAAAGTATATATAATTCATTGGCTTGTTAATCCACTACATTTTGAATATGTTAATAGAGTTTCAAAGTTCCCATTTTGGTTTAACTTTAACAAGATGTAAATTTCTTCAATTAAAACTAACTTAAAGGGCATGTCGTCTTACAGAACATTAAATAACTAATTTTAAAGAAAGGCCTAATATATTTCGTACCCTTTAATGGAAATGGTTGGAGTAAGAATATGAGAACACTATTGATTTCTTATTTGATTCAAATGAATCACTACAATATATTTCGGTTGTAATTCACGGTATCTGACATGGGGTGATTCATTAGTCAGCACACCCCAAATGTTGTATTACTATCTGTAAGGAACCACCCAAAGTAAAACCTAGAACATCAATGGAAAGTTCCCCTAATTTAGTAGGTAAGCGAAAACTCACCTGAGTTAATGAGCCCGAGAAGTGGTTGCAGTTGTTGTTCATGAGATGGTATCGGTCGCCCCGGAACTGATTACCCAGCTCCTCGACGATCCGTCGCACCTCCTCGTACGTAAAGTCGGTGCAGCCGATTTGAATGCTCTGTCGGAACTGAAACTGATCGCCCAGCTCGTCGTGATCCCGCGGTGAAATCTCGAAGACCCCTGTAAAGGGAAAGGGATGTCCGCCGTAGGCGAATTCGGTGCCGAACGCTTCTACGCCGGAGTGAAAAACGCCCAGGCCAATTGAGGTGGTGTACTCGTTGATCCAGTACTGCAAATGAAAATTAATGTAGCTATAGGAGTGTATTCGAGATTGGACTACCCACCATATCATAGACATTGAGTATAACCGGCTCGCGAGTCCCCATATTGGATGGCAGGAGCTCTTCATTACCGATCTCGTCTTTTGGAACACTAAGACAGCTCGGAAACGACAGATTGCACGGCAATCCGTTGGAGAACATTGATTAAATGCGTCGTTGGTTTTGTGGGGTCGAACAATTTATGAAGTCTGCAATGGGGGGCTCTTAATTAATCTTGGTTTGCGAGCATATGCTGGTTTAAAATACACATCATATACAGTGTGGAATTGGACGCTTTAACTTTAACCGATTCTCGGATCGGCCGTGCACACATATATCAGCTATCAGAGTGCGTAAGATACATGGGTACATATATGTATACATATCTGGATGCAGTTATATATATATATACATATGTATGTATGTACACTCGCCTCGAATAAAATGTGTCATAGCAGCAGGACGACTTACACCTGTTCAAGGATCTCTCAGCATCCCATACTCCAAAACAGAAACTTAACAAATCATAAGAGGCCAAATTATATGATAAAAATTAGCTTTTCAACTTCCGCTTTTGTTTTTAGTTTACACAAAATTTTTTTGTTTATGGATTGGTTGCAGAGTTGTCACTAGTGCTAAGACAGTTCTTGTGGAACTGGTTCAGCAATAAAGGTGGCTCGATAACGATAAGTGAGCTGAGCTTAATCAGTTTTAAGAAAAAACTGAGGCTTTAATTATCGGATACATTCTCAAACTAATGATTTTCCTTTGATGAAAATGGTCTTTTAACACCTCTTTTAATACTGATCCTATATAGGTTTAATACTGCAAACGAACTAGTTCCCAAATGTCTCACAGCTGACTGCTTATCAGAACTGGTCCACTCCCTAGTCGTTCCATTCCCGTTGCTAAAGTTAATTCGCAGACAAAAACATTACAAAATTTAACTTAATTAACAAAAAGGGCTTTGTTTTGGTCAAAATGTGCAGTTATGTCTGCTTATGACCAATAACCTGATATTAAAGCCTGACTAAGATATCACTGCCGCAAGCAAAAGGCTAATATTGTGCCGTGACGAAGTCCAATCGATTGTTGCCCGAATTAAAAATACGCCAAACAATTGTTAAAATACAACATAAATCGAAAGTTTGAACAATGTTATACATATAGGATTAAGCTCCTAATTACTAGATCTCAATATCGGCTGTAAAATACAATCAATGTGGGTGTGGTCTATAGCATACACGTGTGGGCGTGAGTCTAAATAAATACAAAGAGGCACAATCTAATGGGGCCTGTTCTTGCAGATCCATGAAAAACGGGTGATACATGCTATAAGGAAGCTATCTCCCCCAGACATGCTGCTGGACACTCAACTGACCAACTCTGAGCAACGGAAAAGCAATAACTAGTAATAAACATAGGCCATCTTCCATAGAGACAAAGTCAGCCATGTTTTCCGAGGGCTACACCGATGACACCGATGAACTGGACACCATCGCTGATGTGATGGGACTCCGATCCCAGGCTCGACTCAATACCTTTCGCGAAATGTGGTACCATGTCTTTCTGTGGGCCCTGTTTTCGTCCATTTTCATTCACACCTGTGCTGCCGTGGTGGCCTTTGTGACGCTCCGAAAGCACAAGTTCGGGCGATTCTTCTCGATCCTGATCCTGGTTATGGGCTTCCTGTCACCTGCCTCGAGTGGAATCATCAGCAGTGCGGTCATCGCCTTCGTGCATCGAGCCTCCAGCCTACCCATGTCGCCCATATACGCCATGATCTGGGGCCTCGGTCAGACCATAGTGTCCGCCTGCCTGGGATTCACCCGGATTTTGGCCACGCTATAGAGTTCAGACTAAAGTTTTTCATAGGCCAAGGCTCTCTCATCTCTCGCCCAATCCAATGTTCACAAAGCTCTGATTCTCGACCAGACATATTATCAATTTTTCAGGTGTGCAAACAACAATTAATTGAATTCATAGTTATGTGTATAGGAACATTGTGATTTTAAAATTATACCTTCAACGATGAGAAGAATAATGTAAAATATTTAGATCTTACTTAAACATTTAATTCTAATTGTACATACTTTAGGAAGCTAATATATGAGCAGATTCTAAAGCCTACGAACGAGGTGTTTTTTAATAATATTGACAATTTATTTTCATTAAAAATGGCATGAAACTAGAGAGGGAGTCTTTAGATTTAAATACGCTTGCATATATCCAATAGATTATGTAAGTCAATACTTGACATTAATTTTTAAATTTATATCAAGGTATTTGGATCCTTGGCATTATACAAAGTGTACAGTTTATTACTGAGAACATTTCCGATGCGACGTTCGGTGTGCAGAGGCTGGGGCCCATTGCAGCGCTTGATCTTTAAGTCGGCAAGACTTTGCACTGCAGTGGGATCATTAGAAAAGTGATCTAAAAGTTTCTTGGGACAGGGATACTGCGCTATAATGGATTCGGCCACCTCGAGTGTGACCTGGGGTAATCTATTTAGATGCTGCTGCCATAGACGTCCATATCCATTTCCGTGTTCCACTCGAACGCACTGCTTCTTATCGTTGGCCAGGTACTTTTTGAAAGTGCCCAGCGTTTCGTTGCGTTGCTTCTTATAAGGAGCTTCCGCTATGGCTTTCGTGTAGCGCTGGAGAAAGGCCAACAGATCCTGGCTTTCGGGCCGATTCAGTTGTTCCACGTGGAGCTCCTGGAGCAACTGCATCTCTATCAAAGCATCCTGGCTTGCTGAACTGCCGTGCTTGCTATGACGAAGTTTAGGTAGTGCTACCGTGTACTGGCAGCCAGGAAACGACGCGTGTAATCTGGGTCCCAGACAAACAAGACTTTGATTTTTAACAGCCTTTTGAAAATCATTTTCGGATAACCATTGGACCACTTGATTCTCACGCTTCCAGGCTTCATTCAGACCAGTGGGACTGGTTCCTAGGGTAATCGTCTGCTGTCCCACATTACGTTCCCATATAATGCTGTAGCTGACTGGCAGGCTCCTTATTTCATACTTAACATCCTTGGAATTTAGTTGGTTCAGCATCTCCTGACCCACGGGTATGCCCAGAAATCCTGCATCTATGACCATACGCACATATTTCATGCATTCTCCCGGTTTGATTCGCTTCTGTTGCTCCCGTAAAGCCTGCTTGTGCAATTTATCCACTTTATTTGACATTGCTTAGAAAATTCCGCCAAGTCTGGATTAAAAGTCGGTATAGAGATGGAAGAGGTTCGATAATATATAATCTATTTTTGAGTTTTTTTCCATGGTTTGAGAAACCACTAAGTTCCCATAGAATCTTCGTCTCATTTGTGGTTTTTCTTGATATTGACAATTTGAATAGGATTAATTATAACTTTCCGCTTTACTATCGAAACCAAAACCTAGTGTTTTAAAAACCCAAATATATGATATATCGATATATCGTGACAGGTTTACCCATCCCTAACGCAATCCCATTGCAACGCACGCCACACGTGTTTTATTCACTGCGTCTTTAAACACAGAAAAAAAGGTCCAAAATGTATCTGATGTACACAATCAACGAAAACGGTGACCGAGTCTACACTCTTAAGGTAAATTTACTTTAATTTTGATTAATGCATCTGCTAATTTGTTAATTTTATAGAAACGCACTGAGGATGGTCATCCAACTTTGTCCGCTCATCCAGCACGCTTTTCGCCAGAGGATAAGTACTCCCGCCAGAGACTCACCATTAAGAAGCGCTTTGGACTGCTCCTCACCCAGAAACCCGAACCCATCTACTAAGGCGGAGTTTTATTTTAAGTAGTGTACATTTTTATTTACAAATAATAAGTTACAAAATAACACAACTACTTGAAGAACGTTTTTAAATGCGGCGCTTTAATCCCGCCGTATAATCGAACAATTGGGCATTCCGGAACTCTCCCCGCATATCCAGAACATAGTAGAGGGTTTTCCCTTTGACCTTAATGGGCAGTTGCACTCTGGCTAAATTCCGTGATTCCTCGGCGGAAACACATTTGAGGGGCACTGTCATAATACGATTGCGGTTGAAAGGTCCGTAGGTCACAAAGGAAACGCTTTGACCTCCCTTCCTCAAGATAAGAAAACGCACCGAGCGAAGGGTAAACATCCAGACAGCAACCAGAATTCCATATCCTAAAGGGTTTCTAAAGTGTTAGAAGGTCGCAATGCATTGATAGATTACTCGCACACACTTACCTATCAAAAAACTGCAAGCTGTAATCCCATTTCTGTACTTGTTATCGCCTAGATTTATTCGCTGGAACCACTTTAGATCCTCGCCGGGTTTCTCCACCACCGGCGCATCCTTCAGCGTAGTAAAGGCAAAATGCGAGAGATATGTCCAGAAAACAAACTGACAAATGCCGAAAAAGTTCAGCATCTTGTAAAAGTTTGGATTCTCATACTTGAAGAGTATTATGTCCTTGGGCACACTGGTGTTCACATCGAATGGGGCTGTTTGGGAGGAGAACTTCTTTATCGAGGAAACCGGCGATTTGCTAAGAATAGTCGGAACTGTCAGTCTTAAACTCGTAAAGCTAAGGCGCTTAATTGAATTGACTCCCTGACGCAGGGCAAAATTTAACAGATTGCTCATCTTTATTGAAAATTTCCTGCATTTGTTATTATAAAACAATTTAACCTACAATCTACAGATGTTTATATTTTGTTTCGTTTGCCATTGGTTCCATAGTTCGGGAACCGGAATCAGATTTGCACTGCTGCGTTTAGGGATGGCACGTGATGGTTCCTTTCCCTGACTCAAAATATTTTAAGATTGAGGGAAAAAATCTTAATTCTCGTTTTATAAAACACGTATTCTATATGTGCTGTTACTTATTTTAAAAATATCAATCATATTTGCAAGTACTATTACTTAAAACCAATTTTAAGGTAGGAGTTCCAATTATGAGCCATTGGTTCCGTTAACACAAAATTACAGTCTTTTTTGCACCCCTAGATGCTACTGATGATATTGTTCGGTTCAAAACTAGAGATGGACACGGGTATTGCCGTCACGATGTTTTAAATAGTATAACAAGAGTTTTCCCTTTTGCGAGAATATGGTTTGTTTTCAAGCGAGTATCCTAACTATTCCCATTATGATTAGTGACATTTTGGGTAACCAGATATTGAATTAATAGCTTACTGTATTAATATTTCGTTAAATATATTAATGTTGAGTCCAAATGTAGTATAACGGATAAGAACATACCAGGCTTAAATAGTTCAAATACAAAGTATTTTCCATTAACGTTTCTTCATAGAAAAACTAATTTGAACCTATTTAAAAAACTTGATTCGATTTTTTATAGGTTCCCAGTTCCGTTTGAGATATCTTAAAATTACTCATAGTCGTGGTAACGAACACATCTCTATTCCACATGCCGCTCATTTGCAATCTGGGCGCTACTCTTTGGAACCAGTTGTGCCTGGACTGGTTCTTTTCGGCACCTTTTGTTGTTGTCTGATTTTAGTCTGCGTTTCATTCTTCATCGTTTAAGGGCATCGGAAACGGATTTGCCTGCAAATTGTAAACAAATCGTCAAAAAACTGTTATATTATTTTAAATCACTGTCCATTGAGAGTTGTAGACGTGGGTTATGTCATATCCCAATATTTTTCGTGACTAGGACAGTTATTAAACGAGTTTATCGGGTCATAGGAAGGTAAGTGCAAAATTTTTTTCTTTAAATTGTATTTATTATCTACACAAAACACCTTATAATATAATTGACATTTCTTGACCTGAATTTATGTTTTTCTTGGTAGTTGGGTTAAGATTTGAGGTTTTCGAACATTTTTTAATTTGGGTTGGGTACCATACGTCAGATATGGTCGAGGCTCTTCCAAGGCATTTGTGTTTTCAGGGTTGTCAGGTGGTTGCTTTTCGCACAGGTTATATGAAATCAGATATATATCTGAATTAATTTCGTTGGTGATTGATGGACTAGACGATTCACACATCCACGTGACTATTGGCCGCAATACTATAGCAACGCTAAAAACATATGACTTGCTGGCGACAACCCTGCTCGACAGCGAGGTCACAATATTGTTTATAATTGCGTTTTAGTTGAACTAACTTGGGCATAATGCATTTTATATATGATGTAGCGTAAGCATAATGCAAACATGGCAACTCTGAAAACATTAAATTGTACAATAGGTGAATAAAAACGTTGCGACGTTTTGCTTTTGCTGTTGCTTGCCAGCTTGCTGGTTTACTTTTTTTCGGGGTTGGGTCTCTATGAAAAATCTGATATCAGATATTGATAGTGGGCGCTGAGAGGATTTCAAAAATGTTTTTGATCTCGTGAAATTTCCAAAAACTTGGATGTTTTTCGACCTAACCTCACTCTGCATCAAAATCGATACGTAACCTAAAAAGAATGTGAACGCGTTGCAAAATTGCACACTTACACATTTTGGTATACATACAAACTCACACAGATATACCGTTGCTAATGCGGTCGTGCTCTAGTGTGCGTGAGAGAGTGAGATAGATATAATAGACATAACGCCCAACTCTGGTTTGCATATATAAAAAAAAAAGGCTTTAAAGACGATTCACCAGTTAATTTTATTTGGTTGCAAGAGTACATAAAGAGTAAATGCATCTTTGTTTGCATTTGTGGACCAGCAGATAGAAAACTAATTATCTGGGATCTGGGAAAGTATTATCATTGTAACAATTCTCAATTCGCTGATGCATTATGCTAACCCTAGCTCGTAGGATCAACTCTTTATACGGGGCTGGACACCAAGTTTAAATTTGGACTATCAGATATAGCTAACGATGCCTCAATTTTCGTTACTTGCTGCCGTAGCTGTTGCTTTTGGCCCGCTGCTGTATCTTTGTCGTGTGGTATTCGGCGATACGCGAACTTTATTTAATTTCTACATACAGACAAACACATATAGCCAGGTGTATATATGTTTGGCCTCTTGTTCTCTTTCTCAATTGCTCTCCGGCCGCTCTCTCTGTCCGTCCCGCTCGCTCCGCGACTCTATGCGAAACCGGTATCCTGCCAAGGTCCTAAGTGCATCTCAAAAAGACCTGACGGACGGACCCTATGTTCCAAATTCTTACATTTTTGAAAGTTTTTTTCGGCAAGGTATATTTTTCCAAACTTATTCTTTAAATCTTTAACATTTTTCGTTTTGCCACCTCTTAAATTAAGTTTTTAATTAGAGTTTAAGTTGAATGATGATATGGATAGTACTAAATCGTCTTTACCCGTTTAATGTATGCCCCCCCCTATGAAATTGCACTTAATGGGAGGCCATATAGTCGTCCCGCTCTAACGCAGTACGTCCGCATCTCACCCTCCCACTCGCAAGCAACAAAACGCGTTCTGTTTGCGCTATTATTATTCACATTTTACTTTTTGCTATTAAACTTTCGTTTCGATTCAACGAAGATCTCTTCTTTTGGCTAAGTTTAATTCTTGGACCATCCCCCTTTGCTTTTTTTAATTTTCATTATTTCGTTCCTAATTACCACCAAACCAAAAGAGAACTGCCAACTTGCTGTAGACAAATAAAAAAGTAGGCGAATATTACGTTGTCCTACTTTTTGGCAGAGGTTAAAGTTCGAGATGTGAAAGTGATTTCCGTGGCGTCCGGTTAGAATTACATTATCGAATCTTATCATCCCGAGGCACGCCCTCCTGCCGTCTATCTCCCTCCCGCTTTCCCTTACGCCCCTCACGCTTTGCCGCTCTCAGCTGTTTACTCTCTCGCTCTCATTTTGTTCACCATCAGCTGGTTTGGCGTTCGCCTCGTTCATTTTTGCTCGGAACGCGGCGAGAAGTTCAAGTAATTTTGATTTTTCCAAGTGTAGCTAAATCGAAATAAATAGAAAACCGAGTATCTGGACACTCAAACTTGTAAGTCACCTTTAACTTATGTTACTATTACAATTGCCCAAAAATAATAGCCTAACAAGCCCATTAACTCAACCTAACCTTACTTTTGTTACCGCAAAATTTTATATGCTTATAACTGTCATTTCAGACGACAATGTTATAGGTTGCATTTCAATTTCTCTTCACCCCCTATTTTGCATCTTTCGTTAGCCATTTCTATCCTTTGCAAGAATATTTATCGTCGCTTTGCTTTTGTCTCTTCGGTGCAGTCGTCGCCACGATGTGTTGTTATTGTTGCGTTCGGAAAGCAACGAGCGCTTGGAGCAACCAACAAAAACAACAATAACACATGGTTAGACTATAGGTAGATACACACCGTATCGAGTCCAAAAAAAGAAACAAAAAAGCTGTTGGTCTTCAGTTATGTTTCTGGTTCCGAAGTTTTCGAATCGGAACACTATCTAACACCTTATGATAATCGGTTCTCCCGAGGGATAAAACTCTAGAACGCTTATCTCAGTGTTAGGTTAGAAAATGGATTTGAATGAATTCGTTAGGGGCTAATACATATGTATGTATATAAGTACATTCATACGTTTCGGTTCCGATTTGAAAAAAATTCATTCGCTCAAGGCAAGCTTATAAAGTATAATTCCCAAGTTATTACTTTGACATCGATAGAGAGAAGAAAACTATTACCAAAGCTTGTGAAGCTTTCTTTTAAAAGCTCTTTAGACAATTTTTTTTACTAGCACATGGTATATACTCTTATATTTAATGTTTTAATTTTTTTGTCTTTTTCTAACCGGAGTCGTAAAATCTTTTGAAACCTTGAAGAGAAGAGCCGCGGTTATTGATTGCCTTTTTTTTGCTTACTAAAATGTTGTTTTACATTCATTTAGCCGTTCAATGTTTTCGGAATAGTTTGGGAAACAAGAAGGATACAAAATGATGGAAGTTAGCCAGAACGTCGAACTAAAGGATTTGTCCTCAGAAGGGGCTTTAATGCGGACTCTTTCATCAGACCTCGGTGGTGAAGTAAAACCCCTCTCCACCCCTGGTAAGTTTAAATCAAGTAAATGGAGAAATATGCCTTAAGGTATATCGATATTTGAATTACAGCAATTGGCCACGAATCGAGTCGGACGTCCAGGGATGAGGAGGACCTGTGTGAGCTTCCCAATGGAGTCGATACCACTGACACCGTCAAGGATATTATAGACAAACCGGTAACAGGATCGGACCAGGGGCGCAATGCGGGCAGCGATTTGGACGCACTGCTGGACAAGATAAGCTCCATTGTGGACTGTAGTCCCAGGAATTCAGACGATCTGGAGGCACCCGATAAGAGCGAGGAATGCGACTCTGCGTCGACGAAGGTAAAAACAGATGAGACGGAGGAAAATCAGGCAAAGCATAGAGAAGTTATAGAAGAAGAAGAGGTGGTGGAATCAACAGAAAGCGAAGATCGCGTGGAGCCGGTATCCGAGTTAGAGACTGAGGAAAAAGCTGAAGTAGAAAATATTGAAGACTTCGAAGAATACGCTCCAGCCAAAGAATCGTCGGAGGAAATCAAAGATATAGCTGAGCTGACAAAGGAAATTATTGAAAAACAAAAAGACGCGAAGGAAAAATCGGAAGAAGAAGATGTGGGCAAAGCACATGCTGCGGATAACAATAAAAAAGAACGGGCAAAGGTAAACACCTCCTCGGATGATGTGTTTATGGATGCTCTAGACAGCATTTCCAGTTCTGATGAGTTTGATGCTTTCGGTCCTCAGGATTCTGAAAAGCCCAAGCTAAGTAAAAAGCTTAATACCGGGGATAAACCAGTTGCCGAACTGGAAGAAATTTCCTCCGATGATGAAATTCTTAAGGTCGCGAAGGTTGATATAGTTGAGCCAGCAAAACCCAAAGCGGACATCATAGATTTGGACTCCTCCGACGAGTGTGTGGTTTGCGAGACGACAACGGAGGAACTGAACACCATAGCCAAAATAGATGATACCGTAAAAGTTACTCTTAATATAGGAGCAGCAACGGATAAGGAGACTAAAAAAAATAAAATTTCAGAAAAACCCGTGGATACGTCTGAAGATGAGCCAGTTAAAGCTAACGAAGCGAGAGAGCCTCAGTTAGAAGATAATCCCACAGAGGACTCACCAAGCGTAAACGAAGACACAAAGGTAACCGAAGAGCCGCCAGAGCCCATTTTTATTGGAGGCGAAGAGCCCCCATTAGTCGAAGTGTCCGAAGAGTCAAAGGAAACAGAACTGCCCGAGGAGGATAAGAATACAGAAAAGCCTAAAGTGGCCAAAGATACTAAAGAGCTCGATGAGGTCAACAAATCTGAGCCGGAAGAGGGCAAGGAAACAGAAAATCTTGATGAGATCAAGGAAACAGAAGAGCTGGAGGAGGCTAATATACTAAAAGAGGAAGAAGCGGACGAAGGAAAAAAAGAGGCGAAAGAGACCGAGGAAATAGAGTCGAAAGAGACCCAGGGGTCAGAAATCCCGGAAACGACGAAAGAAATTGAAGACGCGGTGAAAAACAAGAAAAAAGAAAAGCCAGAAGAGGCACAGTCAACTGAGGAGACAAAGGAGACTTTTATGATCGAAGACGAGGAAACAGAAGATCCTACAAAAGTGGGCAAAACTGAGGTAAAGAGGCAAGCTCAAACCAAGGAAATAAACGACACCTCGACAGTCGATTTGCTTATGGAGACGGACCAAAATACCCTCGAAAGAGAAGAGAAGAAAGTGAAAGATGATGAACCAATGGTTATATCAGAAAATAAGGAACCCAAAGTTAATGGGGTTTGCGAAAAGTCATCCGTTGACAATGACAAGGATTTGGTTAAGGAAAAACCAACTAGTGAAAAGGAAGCCAAAGAGACGGAGTCCGATGACGAAGTAATTTTCTTTGAGCCTATTGATAAGACCATTAAGGTTGACCCTTCAGAAAGTAAGATGTCCGAGAATCCTAAACCTAAAGATGACGAAGTTGTCCTTGTGTCAGAGGATGAGGATGAAGAACCGCAGGCAAAGAAGCTGGAAAAGGACCTTCTCCAAAGTACAGAGAAAGAAAAGACTGCCAAAGAACTTCCCAGTGATTCACCAGCGGAATCGACTGAGGCCAAAGGCCTACTATTGGACAATTCCGACAATGCGTGTGATCAGTTTGAGAAACTGAAGACACACGTTAAGGCGAAGTCCACTGCCACGGAGGATGGAAACAGTAATTCGAGCAATCTTTTGCGGCCCGCTGAGGAGGTCGAGGAGTCGGCATCGAAGCGAGTACGTCTTAGTACCGATGAGAAAATAGAACCTGATCTGGAGACGGGGCTTGAAGAACCCCAAACATCCTCCATCGAAAAGGAAGCTAAGAAGGAAATTGTCAAGCGGAGCCATGACCTTCTAGGCAACAGTCCGGATCGGGAAGAAGAAATACCCAATAAAAAACTTAAGACTGAAGACTCCGATTCGAACAGCTCCGTCGACGGAACGCTCCAAATTGACCTGGATGGCCAGGACGAACATATGAAGGTAAAACCGGCGGGTTCACCCAAAGAAGAAGACGGAAAAGAACTTAAACTTGAGCTCAAGCCTGAACCGCAAATCAAAAAGGATATTAAGCCGCTTCGTCTAGAGTTCTTTAAGTCCTTCCGCCGGAGCTTGGATACAATGACCCGCGACGATTTGGAGGAGTTGGTGCTGCAAAAAGTCGTCGAAGGAATGCTTGTCAAAAGTGAGTTTGCGGACATCCGTTTGCAGCTCGACAAATGCGAGAATACACTGGCCACTTACCGACGGAAGATTGCCGAGGTGTCCAAGCAGTTTCTCGACCTTGAGACTGTGCACAAGCGGGTGCTGAAGGATCTGGAGACCAAGAACTCGCACTTCACAGCACCGGTGCGTATAACGCGGGCCGTTGGCCTTCAAGTGGGTATCCCGTTCAAGGCCATTAAACCCACGGTCTCTGCTCCGGAACAGGCGCATTCTGCAGGCAGTATGTTGGCCCCGCCTAGCGGTACGCCTCCTAAGGCCAGCACCTCGCCGATGCGATCGCCAATGCGGGCCAGACCACCCGTGCCTGGACCGGCCTTTTCAACAGGACCTTCATCCGGCCTGGGTCCCAACCCCAGTACCACTCCAAGCCCTAGTCCCCAGCAGTCTCGGTCCACCGCTAATATTGCTCAATCCCCTGCAGCGTCGGCCACACCCACGGCCCCAGTGCGACGGGGTTGCCTCCAAAAGGTAACACCACAGCGACCAGGGCCCGGTAACATCCTACCTGTGCCGCAGGTCAACAATCAAGCCAACGTGCACCGTTTGCAGACCACATCGCCGGCTGCTCAGAGAACCATGCACGCCTCCAAGCACACCGGAACCACTGCCTCCATGGCGGCCTCGGCGGCCACATTGGCGGCCAAGGTTGCCGCCATGCGGAACCGGAATTCTGCCTCCGCCTACGTGTCCCAGAAGCAGCAACAGTACCAAACGTAAGTATATCGTATTCTTACTGTTTGATTAAAAGAATTCTTGAAAAAGTAGCGTTTCTTGATCGTCATTCTTAGCAGAGTCGATACGCACTTCCTAATTAGAGACCTCCATTAGAACTATTTAGTCCCGTTTAGAAATACTACATGCTAAAGAAAGAAGACTTTTGGAAAGCTACAGCCAGGTAGCATTAACACTGAGAGCTAGTTTGCGTATAAACGGTCTGGTCGGAAATGTCTTTTTCACTCATTTGCAAACTTTTGACCCAAACTATAATACAAGGGTATACAAATATTACGAACAACTATATTTTAGCGTTTTGATTTAAAGTTTACATACTTACCAAGTTTTTTATTGCAGACCTCGTCCTAGTCCTGGTTCCGGCCCCGGTCCCAGCCCAGCCAAACAAGCGCCTAAGTGCACAACGAAAGTGCGAGCCCAGCAGCCACCGCTTTCCGGTGCCACCGTCTCGGTGCCAATGTCGTCTGCCGGCAGCGGGTCAGCGGGATCTGGTGCCTATGGCCAGCAGCAGCAGCCCAGCTTGGCGCCGGCCAAGCCCAAGGAAAAGGCCGTAATCGACCTGACGGACGAGGATGATGCAGCAGCGGCGGCAAAGGCTGCCCAGGCTGCCCTGGCATCCCAGGCTCAAATCGAAGCGAACGCTCGTCTGCGACAGGCGTCCAATGCGGCTGTGAAGCGGAATGCCCAGGCGGCGGCTGGGACAAGAGGAGGTCGTGGAGGCGGAAGTGTGGTTCGAGCATCACCGATGCAACTGGGTCGTGTTAGTGCCCGTCAGATAGTCCAAAACAATGGTGCAGGTGGGTTCAATTGCTTATATTATACTTGTCATGTTATACTAACAGATTCTAATTACAACCCATAGGTCAACGAAGTTCACTGGGCTCAAACGTAACCATGCAGATACGTTCGGAAAATACCCCGCCGGCTGCTTCACGTTTAAGATACTCGCATCCTGCACCGCTGCCCACGTCGCCTGCCCAGCCCTTCAATCCCGCCTGGAAAGTGCCACCTTCGCGACCCGTAATCCGGATCAGTTTGCTGGACACCGGAATCGTTATCTCCTGGACGCTGGAGGACACGAGTCCGCGGTTTGCTGAGTGTGTAACATACCAGATCTATGCATACCAGGAGACGATTCATGAGCCCAGCACGGAGAGCTGGCGGCATGTGGGCGATGTCAACGCCATGCTCTTGCCCATGGCCGTAACACTGAATCAGTTCCAGGAGAACCAGCGGTATTACTTTGCGGTGCGGGGCGTGGACAACCACCAGCGATTCGGTCCGTTCAGTGTGCCCAAGACCTGGTCGTAAACAGATTGTCGTGGTGGTCATCGGCCACTTCCTTAGGACTAGATAGTAGCTTCCGTAACCACATGTAATTTATTTATGTCCGCATTTCAAGATTTCGTTAATAACGTATTCCATTCGATCGCGTTACAACTTTGTTTCTCGAAAATAGGCCGGAATTATGAGTTTAGTTTTAATTTTTACAGAGATTTTCGGTGAAATTCTAAGGAGTAATAATTTAAATAACTAAAAGTCAGACAGAAACAACAAAACAAAAAAATTGCGTTTTATTCACGTTAGGTTATTACTTATCACTAATAATTAAGTTCAAAACTTACATGAAACAAAATATAATATTGAATAAATATCAAATGAAAAAAAGATTTCGTTGTACGAAATCGTGGCTATTTAAATTTATTTTTACGCATGCTTTTGGGGAATCCACCTTTAAGGCACTGCCTATAAGGCCTAAGTAGAACTAATTGCTATACACGAAACTCCACTATATTTCGAGATCTCAAAATTATTCCTGTCTATAAATCTATCATTAATACTGCCTGACGTTACAAAACAAGATTGCATTCTTAATACTCATAAAAATCCCAACTTCCTAACTTTAAAAACACCAAAGTTGTGGCATTTTCAATCGTTCAGTTATATGGCAGCTATAGGATAAAGTCGGCCGATCCTTATGAAATTTGATAGGTCGGATTGATTGGCCAAATATAAAACCCATAAAAAATCCCAGCTTCCTAACTTTACAAACACCAAAGTTATGTCATTTCCGATCAATCAGTTATATGGCAGCTATAGGATATAGTCGTCCGATCCCGGCCGTTCCGAAGGACATGGCTATATCAACTCAGGAGGTGATCCTGATCAAGAATATATATACTTTATAGTGTCGGAGATGTCTCCTTCACTGCGTTGCACACTTTTGACCTTATTAAGGGTATAATAAAACCCTTGGAAATGGAAATTTCCAACCCTATAAAGAATGCTCAAATCGTATTTTTATAGATGTATGGCATACATTGTATGCTGATCAATTTTGAAAACGACGCTGATGGAAGGTCTAAATACTATACATTTTTATACCCTTGCAGAGGGTATTATAATTTCAGTCAAAAGTTCGCAACGCAGTGAAGGAGATAGTTCCGACCCTATAAAGTAATATATTCTTGATTAGCATCACCAGGAGAGTCGATCTAGCCATGTCCGTCTGTCCGTCCGTCCATCCGTTTCTACGCAAAGTGGTCCCTTAGTTTTAAAGCTATCTGCTTGAAACTTTCAGAAAAGTTGTCTTTTTATTGCAGGTAATATATAAGTATTTGCTATTATTTAAATATTATAGAATTACGATTTTAATTAAATTAAAGTCGGGCAACAATATATAACATAGCTGCCATAGAAAAGATGCAAAATGCAGCGGAAAATCGACATACCTAGCTTCATTGTTTTTAGTAATATAGGCATAGAAATCGAAATGTATTCGATTTGTAATAACTGCAAGGGTATATAATCTTCGGCATGCCGAAGTTTGCTTTCTTTCTTGTATAATTTTTTTATGATTGTTCCGAAGGCCTGATCCGGCTCGTTCCGACTGCAATAGAAAGACATCTTTTGGGAAAGTTTCAAGTAGATAGTATTAAAACTGAGGGACTAGTTTGGGTAGAAACGGACGGACATGGCTAGATCGACTCTCCTGGTGATGCTTATCAAGAATATATATACTTTATAGGGTCGGAAATGCCTCCTTCACTACGTTGGAAACTTTTGACTGGAATTATAATGCACTCTTCGAGGGTACAAAAAGCTTTATTGATGTACAAATGTATCAACTAATAGTTAATGACTGCCCATTCAAGACGATCCAAAGTTATTAAAATCATAAGAGCGCTAATTTCATTAGAACGCTTGTGTAAACTAAGCTGCATGTTTCATAACTAACACTGTAATTGGAAATGACCCTTATGTTTGATATGAACAAATATTATTGGTCTAATTGGTGCTTAAGTGGTATTTGCCTGAGGTATTGGTTTATGTCCTGCCTGGTCATTATGTATGAGACATTTTTGTGTGTGTCGAGGCTATGTGCAAAATAGAGGAATATTGACTGCATTCGATGGCACATAAAATATAGATAGACGCTCGTTTACGTGAGTGTGCCATCCAATTTGGGGGTCACAAGAGTGTCCGCCGTAATGCTCCCTGCGGAGCGACAGTCCCAATTGTATAATTGGAATTTACTTCAGTCAACTATGCATCAAAGGAACCTTACTAAAAGAAAAAGGTTTTCTTATATACAGCAAGCTTTTAAATTCAAACGTTTCCGTAAAGCAATTAAAATTACTAACTTATTTTTTTAATTTTTAATTAATGCTTTAAAAACAAAATCAAATTTGTATTAAGTTTATAATAACTAAGCCACATCAAAAAAATAAATTTTTGTTATATATTTGATTAATTGTATACAATCGTAGAAATTTAAATCCTTAAAAGTTTTGTGCAACGTGACTTACTAAAAGCTTAATTTAAGGAATCTCCACCGTAGTGGGGTATCATGGTGCATGTAAAGTGCTTCTACCTCCATGTCCTTGCTCCCTCGTGCACTTGACATTGGCTTTCGAATCGGGTTTGTCGCGACATTTTTGCTCATTCATGCGAGGTACAGTCAGGGGTATGGAGGGGGTGGGTGAGCCAGGGGCCAAGGTGGAGGATTGGCCTGGTAATGGCATAGTCGACCCCCCTCGAGTCCTTCCTCTGCGGAGGGTTGGCCACGTGCCGTTCTCTTTCGGCTGTTTCTGCCTTTTCTGCTTTTCCTGCTGCACTTTAAACAGCAGCCAAAAAACCTTGACATTAGGCAGCCGTCGACAAAAAACAAAACGCAAAGATACTCAGGCCTTCGCTTGCGCGGAATTCGTCCTGCAATAATGGCACTGTACTAAAGCTATCCAACCCATACATTTATGTTTAGGACAAAAACTGTACAATACGTTTCTTTAAAAATGTGTGTAATTTTGGTGTAATGTTGTGTGTTTTCATTGTGAAATGTATAACTGCGTGGTTAATTTTCAGGTTTTATAAGAATGCAAAAACCAAACCAAGTTGGATAAGTGATAAAAATGGTTGAATAGAGTTGGAAAAATAAATTCATCATAGCCTTAAAAAAAAAATTTTTTTCTCTCTGCGAATTTAATTTAATTTTAATTTGATTTACCTTAAATGTTTGGATAAATAGTAAAAATATATATACTTACTAGAAAAAAATGGAATAAAGATTTTAATCTAAAACTACATTTGTTTATGTTAGCACATTTTTATTATGAAAATGTATAAAGTTAATTAAATTAAGTTTGTAATACAGAAATATTATTAAAAATGCATCCCCATAATTTTATCCTCTGCAAACATCGTTTAATATCAATCGGAGTAATCCCGTAAACCCTTTGTATGCAATCAATTAGTCGGCAGTTATTTCGGTGACCCCGACACACGAGTGAGTATAATTGAAATACCTGTATGTTCAGTCACCACAATTGTAATTGAATGGCTGCAGTTGTTGCTGTTGCTGTTGATGAAAGCATAATAACAAAAACACAGATGTTCCGTCAGCAGGTTGCACTTTGAAAAAGAGATAGCGGAAAAGAAAGAGGAGAGCCATTTTCCGCACGTTCCCTCAAAAATGTCTCTCATTTTTGCACTGCGCAGGACTTGCAGCACGGCAACACTGGCCGTGGAAGTGCGAGGAAAATGCGGTGGAAATGCTTTTGTTTATTCGCTTGCGGAACGCGTTTCTCGACGGTTGGGTCGCTCGCAACGCAGGAAGCGGAAGTGGTGGCGATACGTGCAACATCCGGCGGCAAACCACACAGAAATAAATAAAACAAAACCAAAAACAAACCTGTGAACACACACCAAAATAAATAGTTTAAATAGAAAAAAATATCCGCATATAATATAGTCTAAGTTTGTGTGCTTGTTAATAATATTAAGAATCAAAATTATTGCAAATAATTCAAAACAGCAAGTGCTTTCGGAAAGCATAAATGTCTAAATTTAAAAGTCGTTAAAACCAAAATAAATATCGATTATAAAAAGTCAAAAAGTTTGTGGAAACAATTTGTAAGTGCCTCAATAAAGACCCCCCTCACCTTTCACCTTTCTTTGTGTGCCACATTCCCTTTTTGTGAGTGTTGGTGTGTGTGTTTATGTATGTTAATTAAATTACCGTTATGTGTGCTTACCATAACACAGAAACACACATATACAAAAAAACCAGCTCTATCAGAGTAATTATAAAACACAAAAAAAACAAGAATGGCACAAAAAAAAACAAAAACAAAGGCCACTGAAAATCCATTTCCCATTTCCTTGTGCTTTCCACCGCTTTCCCCACCGCTCACTCATCATCGCATGTTTTGCCCGCCCTGACACTTGGGGCATATTTCTGTGTTAACTGGGCTGTGCGTGTGTTTATTACTGCGACTACGGCCATTGGCACGTACATCGGACGGAGGACCCTCAATCCGCCGTCCATGTCCTTGCCATGCCCCCTCCAGTCCCGCCCCTGCTTCGCCTACTACTCACAGTTATTAAGCGTCTTATGGCAACTCTCAAAGCGTCCCATAAGTATGCTATAGTTTTTGTTATTCCCCCTAAAGTGAATTCCCTGGAACACCTGGAGAAAATAGTAATATCCCATAAATAAAATACATTTTTATCTCAATCAATAGATTTTAATATTTAACCTATAAAAAGTTCATCAGAATTTAAACTGTAATATTCTAAAAGAAAATAAATAAAATATTATGTAAATCTTACTCATCATAGAATCGTTATTTTTTTAAATCTATTTTTAAAATTTTATTTAACCCAACAGATTTATAAGCAAAGTGTGATAACTTAAATTTAAAAAAATAGCACAAAGGTTAAATGGTTAAAAGTTGTGTTGTATAGTATCGATTTACCGTCTTGTATTGTACTTCCTTTATATGTATATTATAATAATATTATAATAAACACTGTAAATCATACTTTTTTTTAAACAACAGGGACATATTACATTTTTTTTAAAGAGTAAATTGCTTTTTTACGTTTATTTTTCCTATAAAGTTTTAAGAATATTTATTAATTGACCAAATATTATGGATTTTTAAAGGAACTTTTCCTAATTTAATAATAGCAACGATCCCGTTTTTCTTTGTGTAGAGGAGCAGGTGCATTTGACTCAGAATATCAGGTGAGTGCAGCAAGCTTCTGACCAGAAATCAATAGAAAATCAAGCTTAACGCTTATGAATATGATTCTGGGATATTACGGTACCCTGTTTCAGCCACAGCCGCATTTATTGCCCTTTGTAACATTCACCATTTGGACCACTTTTATGTTCGGCCCTTTGCACATCAAATTGATGATAAATTGCAAATTGCGGCCATAAAACCACCAGAGAGTTATTGAAAAATTTCACGAAAAAGGTCGTAAGGTAGCAATAAAAAAGGTATAGCATTTCATATTTATTTTACTTTTTGCAAACTTTTCATAAATATTAAGAAAGCAAAAGAGAAGAATGCTTCTGCAGTTGTTGATAAATAAATTGCTTTTGCTTATAAGTTGGTTAAAAAAAAGGTTTTTAGGTTTACCGTCAGAGAATAAAAATTTTATTACAAATTATTATAAATTATTATTACAAACTAAAATCGCAAAATTATTCCAGAAACGAAAGATTTACAGTTTCATTCCTTGATTGAGAAAATGACCGTTAACGATTTAGTTAACTAACATTTTGTTTTATTTTTCACATTTTAATTTTTGTATCTGGTAGACCGATTTCATCGAGGACTCATTTTACTAGCTCAAGAACGTGCCTTAACTTTCCTATACACATTATAGGGATCTTAACGTTAATATAAAGCTCGGCAACATAGAAAATAATGGTAAAATTCAATAACAGCCAACAAAAATGTTACCTTGAAAAGTATACGCATAAAAACAGAATAGATTTTGTTGTTCCTTCCTAAATATAAAAAATTTACCAAGCCAAAAAGTTATTTGATATTTTGCCATAGAGAATTAATTTAAAGAAATTTAAACAGAAGGCTTTATAATTCCCTTTGGAGTTTTTAACCACTTCCCTCCGCTTACGAAACTTTGATCTATCATTCTATGTCTGCGGGGCAAGTTGGACTGAAAGCTTTTTAGTGTCGTTTCCGCGTACTTCAATTAAGGGCAAAAAAACCGCTTCACACATTAAACATTAGTGGTGTTGCCAGTTAGCGGATGAGTGGGACAATTGCGATGGCCCGACGCAATTAAAGGACACCGACTGCAATTCGTCCTTTGTTGGGGGAATTTGCAGGGCAATTTAAGCGGGTTATTCGGGATGAGGATGGCGACATCTTCGACTGGCACATGACCGTATGCAAATTGCGCCATAATCTCCACTGAGCGTCGGGCATTGAGTCGTCGCCTATTGATTATCAGTTTTGCATACTAATATGCCCGAGTCGGCAGTGCATTGAAACCGAGCCAAATAAAGTGACAAGCTCTGTCCCACTGTTTGTTTCTCTCTGTCCCTCTCGCTCTTTCTGTCCGTCTCTTTCCCTCGTTTGCCATGACTGCTGCCACGGGGGTTCCCCTCGTGTGAATGGGAGTGTGTGCGATGTGTCCGGGCTTAAGTAGCTCTATGTGTCTGTGTGTGCGAGTGGCTATAGTATTTCTGTTTTTCGCTTTTCTTGGCTTTCGATTTCCATCATGGCCTGTTCACGAAAAGTTGTTTTTCCTTCGGTTCTGCTTTTTGCTGCCCTCTTTCTATACCCTCATCGTGAGTATTTTTATTTTGAGAGGAAAATAATATCTACTTACATATATTGAACACAACTCATTTCGTTCTTTATGAAATATTGGTATTAATGAAGATCCTTTTAATGAATCTATTGCCATTAAAAACACAAGTCGTGAAATAACTAGTTATGTTTTTTTTTTAATTACAAAATACAAATACTAAGATAATAAAGAATGAATCGCCTTACACCAAATATTAAATATTAATACACTGAAGGTGTTTTGATTCGTTTTCCCGAATTAATTAATTTAATCATTTAATAATTAATATATGGGTACATTTTTGACTTTTCAATAAATTATGTGCAACAAAAATGTCTGCATTAAATTTATATTATCACGCTAGTCTAAATAATTTACTACTAAATACCAGATGTCATTGATTCTGCATTCATTCTGAACATATATTTAAACAAATATACACACCATCCGTTTTAATAAATTCAAAGGAAAGTTGCCCAAAAAGAGGTATTTAAAGCTCCGTCCCCCATTGGGCCTTTATTTTCAGCTTGTTTGAGAAGTGCCAACGTCGTCGTCAACGTCGCCATTGTTTTCCCCTGCCTTATCACTCCGTAGTTCCCTTTTGGTGGGCGGAAACGGGGAGCGGTGTGGGTTGTGTTCTATCACATTACGTATACGCATTTAGTTCCAATTTTTGCCTCTCGTTCCACGGGTTTTGTTTTTATTTTTATCGGCTTGCGTGTGTAAGCGAATGTTGTGTTTGAGCCTTAGTGTGTTACTGTGTTTGCACTGCCAGTGGCGGCTTTTTTGCTTCCGCTTTTCCTTGACTGTTTTCCACTCGCTTGTGTGTTTCCGCTGGAGTCATAATGGGAAACAGCTGATAATACATGCCCCACCCCACCGCCCCCTTATCGGGACCTTTCTCGAGGGACGCGAAAAGTGGGCGGGTCGGCTATAAAAGAGTTCTGCTAATGGGCGTGTTTTTTAGGCTTTATGTGGTACATCTTCTGGTAATGTGAGGACAGCTCTTGTTTCCGAGTGTTGTAACATTGGTTTGTCTTCAAATCGATTGACGGCAAGCTTTTTAAAATATCGTATTTAATTGAAATATTTAAGCTATGAACTTAAATCCACGTTGTCTTCACTTAAAAACATTAAATTTTTTTTTCTTGCTTAAATCAACATTTACACCGTTCACAATTTTTGAACACACTAGACTCAAATTTTTTTTTAATAGGGATTTACAGCCATTTTAACATGTATATCATAATTTTATATGAAATCATTGTCCGATTTTCGTTTTGAACAATTAGAGAAATAGATATCCTCCACTTGGCAACCAATCCGATCGGCCTAAGCCATCAATCATCCCACAATCCATGAAATTGGACTAAAACATAAAACAACACAACAAAATCGCATCGATGGATATTGATGGGCGGACTCTGGGCAGCTGTCAGTTGGCATTAAAAGTTGTTTGAATGGCGAATTATAATTGCATTTGGTCATTTCGTTTAGTGAAGGGGATTCCCAAAAGGAAGAAGGGGTCGGGGAGAAGTGAGTGATTTATGGTGGGAAGTACGCATGGCACACAGGGCGTATGATAAATGTCTGCAACAAGCTAAATTTGTTAAGGATGGAAATGAAATTAGAGAAGTTCTTAAAGCGTATACAAATACAGGCACGGATAAAAATTAAGATTTGCTATGTCAGCTTTTTGTAAGCACCACTGTAAAATGTGAGCATCCTTAAAATTGGCTTAAAATATGGGAATTATATGTATATACAAAATATTATAATTAAAATAATCTTTTTCTTGCAGAACTGATCTAAAATTAAGATCTGTTTTTTTAAATGTTTTTAATCCCTATATTTATATTTCTTTGTTATTGTTTAAAAGTATAAATGGTTGTTAGGTTTTACAAAGATTTATATTGAGTATTTTATTTAAGAGAACTTAACAAAGTTTTTCCTTTGGGCTTAAGTCAAACCTTCTCTGAATTATCTAAACTATCATTTAAGTAATTATTTGTAGTGGTTTTATTTTATTATCATCCTGTTATTTGTATCCGTACATACACACACATTTGTAATATTAATGATGCTGCTGCTTATGTAAATTGAAAGCAGAAAGAAAACCGCAAAGCATCATCATCATCATCTGCATCATCATCAACTATAAAAGTATTTTTATTCTACCATTTCCAGCGGAATCAGAGCCACAGAAAAGAAAGCTGACAAACAAGCAATATGCGTATAGGCCAGGCCAAAAAGGACAAGATAACAAATCCCCCAGCGGCACTTAAGGCATAAATCTCAAACTCAATCAACCATCCGAGGCTGAGAAAGAGAGGGGAACAGACTCGCTAGACAGAGACAAACGATCTAAGTGGCTGCTGTTCATCTGGATATTGGGACAAAGCCGGTAGCAGAATAAGGAGCAGGAACAGGACCAGGAGCACCCACATCATCATCTTCTTGCATGTTGATTTCAGCTGAAATTGTGACCGCAACGAAGGACAAACAAACTCGAATTGAAGGGGAAAGCTTTCAAGGACACAACATGGCCAGGTGAGTCGGCTTTGGCTTTCTCTAAAGTGTATTTTGCCGGTAATTTATACATTCGTTCGCCTGTCAAAATATTTCCAGTTCAATGCAAACGAAAGCGAAGAAAGAATTTCGCATTTATCATTGGTTCGCCAAAATAAATGACATTGGCTGTATTTCGTTAAATAATAAAAGTGAAATTGCTTTAACTTGCTTTTCGTTGTTGGAGCACATGTAAGCAACAAGGGAAAAAACGCAGCTGTCCATTAGAGACTCGAATTATAGGGGCTACTATAAAATTTAATACCGCCAATGCCAGGCAACTTAAAGAACATTCCTCGCCCTTTTATAATAATTTCAGGTAAACTTTCAAATTAACTAAACTCCATTGGAGGTTTTCTGATTTCTGATACACCACAATTTATTTTGTAATAGATAATAATTAACCCATACTCGATCAAATTGTTACCATTCCTTCTTTTGTTGCCCCATCGAAACTTAATATGCCTTGCTTAACATATTTATTGTTGTGTTTGAATTTAATAAACATGTCAAAATTTAGTTTATAAAATGCATATGAACATGCAAAATTGTTGCCGTTTGGTTAATTATTGGCTGTTCTAAACTATGTTTCCTGGCAGAAATTGTCGTTTCAAAATGCATTTATCTTGAAAGGAGGCAAAATCCGAAACCACAAATTCAGTGAGGTCAAGATTTTGAATAATTTGCTTACTAAAACAGCACCACAATTTGACAATTGATTAAACAGGACTTTGCGGTTCCTTTTAATGGAAAATGCAATTTATGTGGTTGGACTCGTGCTCTTTCAATGTTTTCTCCGAATTCTGCTAGGACATGAATCAGGTTACTCGAAATTCTGTCCGAATTAAGGGGAAACTTACCTATCCATTAACATTTTTAGTGTGCTCCGTTTAAGAATTAGAAGCACAAAAAAGATAATGCCGAAACCCAAATGGAAATAGTCGGTTACCTTGAGAACATCGTGCCAAAATCGAAATTATATTTAGGATCCAGGATACACCCATGACGACCGAGATGCGTAGAAACAGAAGGTATCTTTTGTCGGAAAATGGAATGAACATTAAGCTTGATTATCAATTCCAAAGTGAATATGCCTTACTTCTGAGTGTCGAAATTGAGGCAGGCTGTCGCCACCCCTTCCTGTTGTGAAAACCTTTTCAGTTCTCTCTTCACATTCAGAATGTGAAATGTTGTGAGTATTAAAATAACTAAATTAAAGGTACCTAGGATCAGTAAGGGTCCAAAATAGTATATCCACGCAGACCAGATGTCAGCTGTAATCGGATGAAAATTGTTCCTCAATTACGGTGTCGATAAAGATCTAGCTGCAAATAAAACTCACTTTTCACCGAACATGCAGCATAACCAACTAAGGGCATCCAATTCCTTTTATTTGGGTCATTCTCCCAAAAGTGATTCATCAGATAGATTGCTCCAGTCGGGATAGCAGCAGTGCCCCAAACCAAGGCGCTGCAGACCAGAAACCGATAACGAGGTTCATGGCGACTGACCGATCTCAATGTCTTCCATAAATGATAGCTAATTACAGAGTCCCATAGTCCAAAAGCCAAAAATAATTTCAAAAATTTACCTGCTGGAGAGAAAATACCGTTCAATAAATTCATATCATCCAGTACCGAGATAAGAAACTGCATAAATAGACTGAATAGGCTGCACATAATGCACTTGCCGAGCACATTCCGAATATCTTTTAGGAAAAGATATATTGCCATCGTGAGGATATAGCATATCATTGAATTAAGCATGACTGAAAAAACAGAAATAGTAGAAAAGGTAGTAGCGGAGGTTCTTTAGCTTTGTTTGGCCTTACTCTCTCGTCCTGCTGGCCTTATTGTCTTAGTGTATTTGTGTAAAACAATCCTTAAGGTCCTTCGAAAGTCCTGATCAAACTGATGGGGATTATTCCATTATTATTATTTATTAAGCCTCGTGTATGCTGCCATTCTAAAAAATTCGAATTAGAACGTAATATTGGGATAAATCGAGGGGCAAACCTGAAACAATATGTATTGCAGTTCGTTCAAGATGAGTTGTTCATCCCAGTCATTAAACTGTCCCCTTGTTACGTTCTCGTTGAAGAATTGTATTTGCCTCGATTCGTCCACGATTAGACCGTGTTTGACAAACTCAAGCTTCTTCTCCAACCCATCGTTGCACTCTGCATGTGACAATAGATTCTTTCGGGGGCAGCAAATCGGGGTCCTTAGCTTGGAGTCACTGCCTTGTGATACATATTTCCACTCTTCGGTATTTATTTTAAAGTCATACATTTGGGCACTGGTCATTCTGAAAATATTATTTGAGTAAAGAAGACCAAATCTTCTCGGTGGGCCAGCTAAGACTCGAATGACTTAATTTCTGGAAACGTTTTAGCTTTTCGAACTCACAAAAAATAAAAATGGAAGATTTCGCAGCTTTGTGAAATTTACAGTTTTACAGAAGTTACAGGTGTTAAAATGTTATATTTTCGTTACTTACCGAAATCCCCCGCCTTTTTTTTCGGCAAAGATTTCTCATCTTCGTTTAACCATCCTCATCTTCGTTTAAGAAACCGGCTCCATAGAAACCAAAATTTGACTGGCTCTCAATTGGCAAACTGCACAGTCTGATATAGTATTATATTGGAACCCAGTATTCTGAAATCAATGTCCAACGATAAACGAAATAAATGTTATCTGCAATTTACGTCCCCAGCGGGATTCTTCTGTGGTAAATAAATGTAATGCAAAACATTAGGAAATGTACATAATTATTATTGTTGAAACCACGCTCGTATTATTGACTTATTCCCTTAAGACTGGTTTTTGGAAACGCTCCTATCGTTAGGGGACTAAGGGAATTGAAATATGTTTTCAAAGGACTCTTTATGACGCGAAAATTGCGAAGTTATTAAATTATGGTCCCACGGTTCTAAGCTCTGCAAATAAATTCCATATACCGACTTACTGGTCGAGTTAAATATAAATACATACTTTAAAAATTCCACAACTTACCAAAACGCATTGGAGAAGTTGCAGGAACATAGAATCAACTGAAAAATTATTGGGATTAATGGTAAGGCTTATCACCTATCGAAAACCATCAGTTGGATTGAGAAGACTATTAAAAAAAGTCGTACTTTTCCATTTCAATCGCTTAGGAGATACGTTAAAGTCGAGTGCCTCGACTATAAGATACCCATTACTCAGTTACCAATTTCAAAATAAATTTGGCCAAGGTTGATGGCGCATTTTGACAATTTTTTGTGGTGCTATCTGTTGAGGAACCTCATAACTAATTATAATAATTTGGTATATTCAATAGCATGTAAGATATTCTTTTCTTGAGATGGTCTGGTCTCACTTTGTTATCGGTCTCGCTCTCTTCTTCCTGACCACGAGCTGTCAACATGTGAAATAAAAGCGTATATTCCTATTGTGAACTAATTGACTAATATTCTATCAACCCAATTTGAAGGTGGTCTTACAAACCATTTTAGCGTGATCTATTCACCATCATTGTCTGGTCCTTCGAGAGCCGGAATACTTCCGCATCTACAAACTGTTTAAGTATATGTACACACTATGGAGCAACAGACGCTTAAACGCCTTACCCAAGCACGTGGTCGGCTAAAGGCGACCGTAACTCGCTTGGTCAATTACATTGAGAATCCACCTCCACAGAGCACTTACTCCGGAGTCGATGCCATACTGGCCCGGCTAAATCAAGCCTTTAGAAGCCTTGAAAAGATCACTGACGAAATGCACGTGTACGATAATGTGGAGGGTTTCGAGGATCCTACCGAAGACTTCCAAGCCTATGAGGAGAAGTACCTGCGCGCGCTTACCTTATTCGCGTCGTTAAAGAGCGACCTTCAGCCAAGCGCCATACCTCAAGCGGATCACAACATGGCCATATTGCTGCAACAGCAAAGTGAGTTCTTGCAGCGACTTTCTGAGAACGGAGCATCTACCTTGGCCACGCCGCCGCCTGCTGCAGTTTGTTTAACTGAAAACCCGTTGCCGAAAATCCACATCAAACCCTTTGGTGGAGACTACAAGGAATGGCCAGCCTTTAAGGACATTTACGAGAGCACCGTCCACAACAAGACCCACCTGGGAAAGATTCAGAAGTTTCACTACCTTAAGTCTTTCATAGTTGGTGAAGCGGCCAATCTTCTCAGTCACATGTCCATTACGGAATCAGCTTATGATTCAGCATGGGAACGCCTCAATGATCGCTATGATCGCCCAAGGCATATCGTGAACTCCTTACTGGACACTTTCATGGCACTGGCTGCTGCACCCAACGGCGAGGTGTCTAATCTACGCAAACTTACTGATGGCGCCAATGAAATCATTCGTGGCCTAGATGCAGTTGGGGAGACCAGCCGTGACTGCTGGGTGATTCATCTTGTACTGGCTAAAATTGATCCCGACTCTAGAAGGAAGTGGATTGAGGACACCAGAGGCTCAGCGACACCAACCGTTGCCGACTTGTTTAGATTCCTTGATGATCGTTGCGAGGATTTTGAATTAAGCCAAGCTACATCGGCAATCAAACTCGATCCTGGCAGCCACACGGACAAGCCTGCCAAAGCGAAGCGCGCACTTATTGCAGTGAACCGTGGCAATTGTGGTAAGTGTGGCTCTGCTGACCATCAGCTGTATAGATGCTCTCAATTTCAAAATCTGAACACTGAACATCGGCGCTCCTTTGTGAAAGGAAAGTCGCTTTGCTTCAATTGCCTACGCCCTGGCCACCGATCTTCACAATGTCAATCGAAACATTCGTGCAAGCACTGCAATGGCCGTCATCATTCTCTTGTACATCCTGAAAACATGGATTCCATGACAGTTGCTCCTGCGGACACTGCACAGGCCAGTCCTCAAACTTCTGGATGTAGCTCAACTTTGGTCGCCCAGACGCAAAACAGCAGCTCATTAACACAGTCACCGGGACTCAAAAGAAGCACATTGCCCACAGCTTTGGTGTATGTCCAAAACTATAAAGGGACTTACACAATTTGCCGTGTGCTTTTGGATAGCGGCTCTGAGCTATCCTACGTTTCTGAACGATGAAGAATACTAGTTTCCGGAATATCTTCCGTCAAGGCCGAAACTACAAGAGGATTGGCAACGCTGCATATCAAGTCAATGGTGTCACTCCAGACGATTGTTGTCGCAGCCCATGTGCTGGGCAAAATCACATCATCACTTCAGCGGGACGACATTAACGAAAAAGCTTTAAGGATCTACGATGGACTCCAGTTAGCTGATACTTCGTTTAACACATCTTCATCTGTAGACATTTTACTGGGAAACGAACAAATTTGGTCCGTTTTGTCAGGTGATAAAAAATATGACACCGCTGGAAATATTATTGCCATCAGCTCAATCTTTGGATGGATAATCACTTCCGTTGCAATGCCGCATCCATCAACCGCCAACACGCTCATGACTACTGTTGACATAAACGCCTCTCTTCAACGCTTTTGGGAGATCGAGGATAACACTGAGCATACACAACGAGACCCTTCGCACGCAAAGGTGGAGCAGTACTTTCTGACCACACATTCCCGAGACCCAGACGGCAAATACATCGTTGAATTGCCTTTTAAACACGAATGCCAAGAGTTCGGAGACAGCCTGCAGGGCGCTGTCTCGCGCTTCTATGCTGTGGAACGTCGCTTGCAGCGTGATTTGGAGCTACGCAAGCAATATTCAAAATTTATGAACGAGTATCTAAGCCTAGGTCATATGCGTAAGCTGGCCCCTGAAGAATGCAACACATCAGCCAAAACATTTTACATGCCACACCACCCAGTTCTAGGAAAGAAGCTGCGCGTGGTATTTGACGGGTCATTTGAAGACGTAAACGGACATGCTCTAAATGACGCCTTACACATCGGACCCAGCATACAACGCAACCTTTTTCATGTATGCCTTCGCTTTCGAATGCACAAGTTTGTGTTTTCGGCGGACATAGTTAAAATGTTTCGCCAGATCTGGGTTGCCCCTCAGCACCGCAACTTTCAACGGATCGTATGGAGAGAAGCTCCGAAAGATCCTCTTCAACACTTTCAACTCTGTACAGTCACCTATGGAACAAGCTGTGCACCGTTTCTTGCTGTCAGAGTACTGGAACAACTAGCGCGAGACCACCACGATGAGTTTCCCACAGCCTCAAAAAATTGTGCTTGAGGACTTTTACGTAGACGATGTCCTCACCGGCGCTGAAACTGAAGACGAACTACTTAGCTGCCGCGACGAACTCATCCAGTTGATGTCCAAGGCTAAGCTTGAGCTTGGCAAATGGGTGTCTAACAGCAGCGTCACCAGCCACACCCGGCAAGACGAGCTCCAGATAACCAGTGCGGTTAAAGTTTTAGGAATGCTATGGAATCCCCAAGACGACGTCCTGTCCTACAAAGCTTCACTTTCTACGGAGCCAGATGCTACTAAACGGCAAGTATTGTCAGATGTCTCACGAATTTTTGATCCTTTAGGTATTCTGGCGCCTTTGGTAGTGTAGTTCAAGATCCTTTTTCAAGAACTCTGGCTACTTGACCTGGACTGGGATTCCAAACTCCCACCGAAGCTGGCTGAGTGGTGGCAGACCTGTCGCGACGATATCAACTACATAACAAACCTAAGGATTCCACGTTATGTACACAACGAATCGGAAAAAATCGAATTACATGGATTTTCAGATGCATCTATAAAGGCATATTCCGCTGTCGTCTACAGCCGTGTAAGCAACGCGGACGGCACCTGCTTGGTGTCCCTTATGGCAGCTAAAACACGCGTTGCGCCACTAAAGCAACAAAGTCTTCCACGGCTGGAACTCTGTGGTGCACTATTGCTCACTCGCCTTCTCCGGGCTGTTAAAGAAGGCTTGCATCACAAGGATATAGTTGTGCATGCTTGGTGCGATTCCACGATTGTCCTTTCGTGGCTGTCGCACACCCATCGAAGCTGAAAACCTTTATCGCCAACCGTACTTCGGAGATCCTGGATGTCATACCACGCAGCGCATGGCATCACGTTGGCTCAAAGGATAACCCTGCCGATTGCGCATCGAGGGGAATGCTAGCAGCCAATCTCATGAGCTATGAGCTGTGGTGGAATGGACCACATTGGCTACACCTCAACGATCTGCTTGCTTCAAAGCTGCGTAGTGGCAACAATCCCACAACAATTTTGGACACGCCCATAATGGACGGGCTGAAATCCTCTTCACTATCCAGCCGCGTTGAACCTGAACCTGAAGCGTCCCCGATTGAGTGCCTATCGTTTCGAGTTTCTTCCTGGACCAAGCTGATTCGCTGCACTGCTTATGTTTTACGGTTTATGCATCGAAGAATGAAGAAACGGATTCCGTCAAACCTCACACTCACGTTTGAGGAAATCAGCGAGGCCCGCATTTATTGTCTAAGGCACGCTCAAGGAAGCTTCTCATCCGATCTACACCTGTTGCAAAGGGGAAAAGCTGTTGTAAATTCGTCAACACTTCGAACACTCTCACCCATGGTTTGCAAGAATGGCCTGCTTCGTGTATGTGGGCGCCTCTCAAACTCGCTACTACCGGAGGAAGTCAAGCATCCAATTATTCTGCCGAAACATCATCGCATTTCTCTGCTAATTTTGGAACACGAGCACAGGATACATCTTCATCCAGGTGTGACAGCACTTTTCTTCATCGTTCGCCAACAATATTGGATAGTTGGCGCACGCAACATGATTCGCAAGCTTACACATGCTTGTCTCAAATGTTTTCGCCAACGCCACAAAACAACTGATCAATACATGGCTGACTTGCCAGCCGTTCGGGTACGTCAAGCATACCCATTTGAAAATACTGGGTGCGACTATGCCGGACCGCTTCTACTCAAGGTGCACAAGGGACGGAATCCACGAAAGGAAAAGGGATACATTTGTCTATTCGTCTGCCTAGTGACCTCCGCAATCCACTTGGAGTTGGCTACAGATCTCAGCACGGAGACATTTCTCGCTGCACTTCGTCGTTTTGTCTCCCGTCGAGGCAAGTGTACCCACATCTTCAGCGACAACGGTCGCAACTTTGTGGGAGCAAAGAAGGTGTTAGACGAAATGTATAAGCTCATCCTGTCGCAGCAGCATAACACTCAAGTAACCCAAGCGTTGGCCAGTGAGGGTATCAGATGGAGTTTTATACCAACGCACGCACCCCACTGGGGCGGAAAATGGGAATCAGCTGTTCGCTCCGTAAAGCTTCATCTGCGTCGTGTCATCGGGAATTCTATCCTCACATTTGAGCAAATGCACACCCTTCTGGCTCAAATTGAATCCGTCGTCAATTCACGCCCTCTCTTCGCTACGTCAGACATCGAGGTTTCCTACTTGTCACCCGCACATCTGCTGATTGGACGCCCTTATACATCAGTTCCAGAGGGCGATCTTGGCCACATAGCAGTTAACCGACTGGATTACTGGCAAAATGTACAGGCAATGCTACAAGGCTTTTGGAAGAGATGGCATCAGGAGTACCTCACTACACTTCAACAGCGCCCTAAGTGGAATACAGAAAGGAAGAACATTGCTACTGGGGATATGGCGATCATCAAGGATTCAAACACACCCCCCGCCGCTTGGACTTTGGCGCGCATAATTGAAGTCTACCCAGGCAAGGACGGGCTGGTACGGGCCGTAAAGCTGCGAACTTCATCAGGAGAACTTGTTAGACCCATTTCTAAAATTGCCATCCTGCCTAATTCAGAAACTTAGTTTCAGGGTGGGCCGGGATGTTGAGGAACCTCATAACTAATTATAATAATTTGGTATATTCAATAGCATGTAAGATATTCTTTTCTGAGATGGTCTGGTCTCACTTTGTTATCGGTCTCGCTCTCTTCTTCCTGACCACGAGCTGTCAACATGTGAAATAAAAGCGTATATTCCTATTGTGAACTAATTGACTAATATTCTATCAACCCAATTTGAAGGTGGTCTTACAAACCATTTTAGCGTGATCTAT